>NC_071511.1:30037500-30337500 GCF_027887155.1 Malaclemys terrapin pileata | reverse complement strand
TGCATCAGATAGAAAAGAGATGGAGCTTATCCACACACACACACACATTCACCGCATTCATACCCTCATGCACCCACACACGCACACAGGTGGAGAGTTACCAGAGACAGCGTGGAAGCTGAGAAGCCAAAGTGTGGTAGATCTGGTGTGTCCGCCTGCGGTCATGAATCCAGGCTGGTGAGCAGGTCAAGGAGCAGCAGCTTGTGTGCATGCCTTCTTCCTTTTTCTGGAACTGAGTGGCTCCTGTCACGTACACTGAGTTTTCCTTCTGTGTCCGTCACCGAGAAGCATTCCCAGATCAGTTTCTTTCATGCATACCAGGTTCTTCTTTTCTTTACAGCACCCCATGATTGCCTTCTCAGGGCAGATTATATCAGACACACTTGGCTCCTGTCTCCGAGCTCTTTTCTCCTTATAGTTCCTCTCCACCCAGTCCCACATACAATCCCTTGTTCACACTCCCTTATCTTCCCCACACGCTCCCTCGTTCACACTCTCGGATTGCGTGATGGGATATTACAAAGCTTGGAAGTTCATACAAGTGGTAATTTGAAAAGGTTATAGAGCTTTCAAAGGTTACAAAACTTAAAAGGTTATGTTAACAATAACTGAAGTTACAAAAAGAACAGGAGTACTTGTGGCACTTTAGAGACTAACAAATTAGAGACTATAGCCCACGAAAGCTTATGCTCAAATAAGTGTGTTAGTCTGTAAGGTGCCACAAGCACTCCTGTTCTTTTTGCAGATACAAACTAACATGGCTGCTACTCTGAAACCTGAAGTTACAAAATCTGCAAAAAGGTTGCAGAACTTAGTGATACAAGTTACAGATTTTACAATCGCGTTTGAGCGGAGGCTTTACATAACGGGTAGCCAGGGGCCTCCCCTCTGCATGCTCCCCCCACCCCAAGAGCTGGGAACCTCATCCAATGGGAGCTGCAGGGGCGACGCCTGCGGACGGGGCCATGTGCAGAGCCTCGCGTAGGAGCCGGGGCGGGGATATGCCGCTGTTCCCTGGACCTGCTTGAGGTAAGGGCTGCCCGGGGCCTGCACCCCAGACCCTCTCCCCGTGCCCCAACCCTCCTGCCCTAGCCCTGATCCCCCTCCAGACCCCTCAATCCCAGCCTGGAGCTCCCTCTTGTACCCCAAACGTCTCATCCCCAGCGCCACCCCGGAGACCTCACCCTCCTACAGCCCTGCCCTAGCCCTAATCCCCCTCCCACCCTCTGAACCCCTCGATTCCCAGCCTGGAGCATCCTCCAACACCCCAACACCTCCAGCACCTCCTCATCCCCAGCCCCACCCTAGAGCCCACACTTCCAGCCAGCGTCCTCACCCATTCCCGAACCCCAACTCCAATTTTATGAGCATTCATGGCCCCCCCCCATGCAATTTCTGTTCCCTGATGTGGCCCTCGGTCCAAAAAGTTTGCCTACCCCTGACCTAGATGATGATGATAAGCTGATAAGTAACAATCAGAATGGATTTGTCAAGAACATATTGAGTCAAACCAACCTAATATCTTTCTTTGACAGGGTAACAAGCCTTGTGGATAGAGGGGAAGCCGTAGATGTGGTATATCTTGACTTTATTAAGGCTTTTGATATTGTCTCGTGTGACAGTCTCATAAATAAGCTAGGGAAATACAACCTACATGGAGCTACTATAAAGTGGGTGCATAACTGGTTGGAAAACTGTTCCCAGAGTAGTTATCAGTAGGGCTGTCAAGCGCTTAAACAAATCAATAGCACTTAATAGAAAACCATTTATTTGTAAAAAACTTTGTTTTTGATTACAAACATTTGCATTGTAAAAACCAAAAATAGTATTTTTCAATTCACCTAATACAAGTACTGTAGTGTAATGTCTTTATCATGAAAGTTTAACTTACAAATGTCAAATTATGTACAAAAAACCCCTGCATTCAAAAATAAAACAATGTCAAACTTTATAGCCTACAAGTCCACTCAGTCTTATTTCTTGTTGTTCAGCCAATCACTCAGACAAACTTGTTTGTCTACATTTGCAGGAGATAATGCTGCCAGCTTCTTGTTCACAATGTCACCTGAAAATGAACAGGCATTCACATGGCCCTGTTGTAGCCAGCGTCGCAAGATATTTATGTGCCAGATGCATTAAAGATTCATATGTCCCTTCATGCTTCAACCACCATTCCAGAGGACATGCGTCCCTGCTGATGATAGGTTCTGCTCTATAACAATCCAAAGCAGTCCAGGCCTGCGCATGTTCATTTTCATCATCTGAGTCAGATGCCACCAGCAGAAGGTTGATTTTCTTTTTTTGTAGTTTGGGTTCTGTAGTTTCCGCATTGGAGTGTTGCTCTTTTAAGAGTTCTGAAAGCATGCTCCACACCTTGTCCCTCTCAGATTTTGGAAGGCACTTCAGATTCTTAAACCTTGGATCGAGTGCTGTAGCTATCTTTAGATATCTCACATTGGTACCTTCTTTGCATTTTGTCAAATCTGCATCAAAAGCGTTCTTAAAATGAACATGTGCTGAGTCATCATCTGAGACTACTAGAAGATGAAATATATGGCAGAATGTGAGTAAAACAGAGCCAGAGACATACAATTCTCCTTCAAGGAGTTCAGTCACAAATTTAATTAACACCTTATTTTTTTAATGAGTGTCATCAGCATGGAAGCATGTCCTCTAGAATGGTGGCCAAAGCATGAAGGGACATACGAATGTTTATCATATCTGACATGTAAATACCTTGCAATGCAGGCTACAAAAGTCCCATGCGAACGCTTATTCTCACTTTCTGGTGACATTGTAGATAAGAAGTGGGCAGCATTATCTCCCGTAAATGTAAACAAACTTGATTGTCTTAGCGATTGGCTGAACAAAAAGTAGGACTGAGTGGACTTGTAGGCTCTAAAGTTTTACGTTTTGTTTTTGAGTGCAGTTATGTAACAAAAAACTACATTTGTAAGTTGCACTTTCATGATAGAGGCTGCACTACAGTACTTGTATGAGGTAAATTGAAAAATACTATTATTTTTACAGTGCAAATATTTGTAATGAAAAATAATATAAAGTGAGCAGTGTACACTTTGTATTCTGTGTTGTAATTGAAATCAGTGTATTTGAAAATGTAGAAAAACATCCAAAAATATTTAATAAATTTCAATTGCTATTCTATTTTTAATATTGACTAAAATGCGATTAATCGCAATTAATTTTTTTGAGTTAATCATGTGAGTTAACTGCGATTAATCAACAGCCCTAGTTATTGGTGGTTCACAGTCAAACTGGAAGGGTATATCAAGTGGGGTCCCACGGGGATCACTTTTAGGTCCAGTTCTGTTCAATATCTTCATCAGTGATTTAGATAATGGCATAGAGAATACACTTTTATAAAGTTTGTGGACGATACTAAGTTGGGAAGGGTTGCAAGTGCTTTGGAGGATAGGATTAAAATTCAAAATGATCTCAACAAACTGGAGAAATGGTCTGTAGTAAATAGGATGTAATTCAATAAGGACAAATATAAAATACTCCACTTAGGAAGGAACAATCAGTTGCATACATACAAAATGGGAAATGACTATCTAGGAAGGTGTTCCCCAGAAAGGGATCCAGGGGCTCATAATGGATCGCAAGCTAAATATGAGTCAACGGTATAACACTGTTCCAAAAAAGCAAGCATCATTCTGGGATGTAATAGCAGGAGTATTGTAAGCAAGACATGAGAAGTAATTCTTCCGCTCTACTCCATATTGATTATGCCTCAACTGGAGTATTGTATCCAGTTCTGGGCACCACGTTTCAGGAAAGATGTGGACAAATTGCAGAAAGTCCAGAGAAGAGCAACAAAAATGATTCGAGATCTCGAAAACGTGACTTATGAGAAAAGATTGAAAAAATTGGGTTTGTTTAGTCTGGAGAAGAGAAGACTGAGAGGGAACATAAGTTTCAAGTACATAACATTTTATTAAAAGGAGGAGAGAGAAAATTTGTTCTCCTTAACCCCTGAGGATAGGACAAGAAGCAATGGGCTTAAATTGCAGCAAGGGTGGTTTAGGTTGGACACTAGGAAAAAAATCCTAACTGTCAGGGTGGTTAAACACTGGAATAAATTGCCTAGGGAGGTTGTGGAATCTCCATCATTGGAGATTTTTAAAAGCAGGTTGGACAGACACCTAGATAATACTTAGACCTGCCTTGAGTGCAGGGGACTGGACTAGATGACCTCTCGAGGTCCCTTCTAGTCCTATGCTTCTATTAGATGTCTGGAACACAGCTTAGAAAGTCCTTGGTTAGCATAGAGAATAGCAAGCTACAGCAAAGTCCATCTGGGTCAGTGCAGAGCTCTCCCTGACCCCCGTTGAGTCCCAGTCCAGAAGTTGAGAGTTTACTTCCAGCAGTCCACACTGAACAAACCCCAATGGCCCCGCTTCGTCTTTTGTTCTTGTTCCTGGGCAAACATTGTCATCTGGTCTCCTCCTCAGGCCTTTGTGCTCCAGCTGCTCACAACTGGCTGGTTTCCTGCTGAGGGTGGGACCCCCTGTCATTAGTTGCTAGGTACCAAATGGTGAGGCAGTTGTAATGGCCATTGTCTGTTGGGACTCTCCATGGGCATGGGTCCCCCTGGCTCCAGACAGCCAGGCCTCAGTCATACCTGTATCTCTGGGCCTCTGCAAAAAGCAAACAACCCTTTCGCCCCACCTACTTAACCAAGTACCACATAGGGAAACTGAGGCACGCACAACATTCTCACAAAATGTTATGAAAAATTCCCACTCCATCACTGGGGGTCTCTAGGAAGGCTGAGGAGGAGAATGAGGCTGAAGGTATCTGGATGGGGCTTAGTATTGAGGGGCCTTTGCAGGAGTAGGTTAGGGAGGAGTTGGGGATATCTGCATGGGAGGTTGGAGGGGTCTGCTGAAGGAGGCTGGGAGCTAGTGGGCGGGAAATCTGGAAGGGGAATGATGCTGGAGAATTTGGGCGGTTGTTGGAGGTGGGGAGAGGTGATCTCGGGAGCCTTGGGGGGGTAGGACAAATGCATGGGGACAGGACTGGAAGCACTCAGGTGTTAAGTTTTGTTGCTTGGGGCAAGAGTCCTGGAAGGGGATCAGAAGTACTGGGAGTGGGGAGCAGGGAAGTGGGCTGAGACTCCTGGGTGGAGGAGTTTGGTCCTGGGACATCAGTCTCCCTTCCCAACCCTTAAAGCTTCTAACTAAAACCATGATGTGTCCAGTCCTCCCTCTGCCTGTGAGGTGTGTATAAGGAAGCTGACTAGGAAAAATGCCTCAAGAAAAACCTTTGCTCCATGAAAAGTCCAAGGCTACCATTCTCTCCTCCTGTCAGATCAGAGTGTGATAGACTTGAGTTACAAGACTAGGAAGTTGGTTGAATTCCTGATCTGGGAATTCCCTCTCCTGTGGACAGAAAATGTAAAACGGGGGGCAGTTTTAAGTACAAATAACCATTTTTTGTATTTTTGACTACTTTTCTTGACCACGTACCAAAGCTCTGTGAGCTTTTATTACTGCCTTAGCTATGTGTTAGCACCATGTGTTCTGCTCCTGGCATCTCGGTAGATGAGTCCATTTCCAGTGGCTTCATTTGTTCTCATTAGACTGCAGTTGTCTTGTTTACCCATGTATGCAGACAATTCAGTGAGCTAACACTGTGGGTGAATATTTCAAATATTAATTTAAGAATCCTGGGTAAAATTTGACACTAGCCGTCTGGTTTCTTGGAAGCTATTTTTATTGGCTTCTTCCCAGAAAAATAAAACTTCCACACTTTATGAAACAGATTTCTCTCCTCTGCTCCTGTGATTCAGGGCTTGTTTATTTTAAGTAATTTACAATTTCTACAACTACAAGGGAAACTAAAAGCTAAAGTTGGGCATCTGTACGGAGATAAAATTGAAATATTTCATCCAGTCTCATTATTGCAGCTGAGAGCTATGATAAAGGTGTTAGGCTTCCTACAACTAATTAATATTTTTATATTACAGTAGTGATCAGAGGCTTTGCTGTGCACGCTCTGTACACAGACAATTCTTGGCCCATATTCCAATCTTCCTTAGTGTGGTTTTGTTTTGTTTTTTTGTTTTTTTAAGGCTAGAAGGGACCATTAGGTGTATTCTGACCTCCTGCATAATGCCAGCTGTAGAATTTCACCTAGTTACTGCTGCATTGAGCCCAATAACTTCCCTCAGTTACATTCAGACTGGCGTGCATGACAGAGGAGATATATATAGAACTTGTATATACATTCCCTCTTCTATATATAGTGCTGGGCACTAGCCATGCAGTTTATAGCTATTCTGAAAGTGATCTGTGTGCTTGAACAGTGTTCTCAGAGGTTTGGCTGATGGCTGTTAATGAATCTAAATTGTGGTCTCTCTGATCTGTGGAAGACCTGTTAGAATCTGAGATCACAACTAAAAGGGACTTTTGTGGGCATCTGTCCACAACGGAACCACTGGTATCTTACGATGATTGTTGTGGAAAATGGATCCAAAAATCAACCGTGTGGTCAGACAGCCTGAGGTTCCTTTATTGATCAATCAAACATGCATGCATGGGGAAATCAGCCAAGGCAGCCAAACACCCTCCTCCTCCCTCCCCCCCCCCTCCCCCCGATAAAATGCGAGAGTTTATATAGGATAAAACCACAAAAATTACATATACTTCCTTAAAGTTTTACATCCATAGAAGGAATAAAGCAAAGCAAGCTTTTTCTGTTTTTCCTTACTTTTGCTCTTTGCAGTTTCTTGCTCTGTCACCTGTCAGCTATTAATCATAAGCTGTTACAAAGGTTAATTCTACTTTTATAATGTCTGCAGTCAGTTCTGCTTTTATGATTTCTCTTTACCCTACCTTTTCTATCTCTTCCCCCCCCCCCCCCCCCACCTTCTACCTTCAGGCCATACTTTACACACTGCTTAACTAAGTTTAGGCCCTGACCATTATTCCTCCACAATTAGTAGGATCTTGTTAATAGTAAGTACCAGCACTTGTTTCTGTACTCACTTAAAACTTAGAGTGGATAAGATCTTTCGTTTTGCACCAAAATATATTTCACACACATTCAAGTCCCCAAATCCTGATTGAGTGGGTGCAGCTAATATTGATCTCTGGTCCAGCAGGATTCAGGGCTCTATGGCACATGTTGCCTCTTACTACAATGTCTGATCTTCTCTTCTTTTAGATCAAGCACCAGCCAGTATGTCGTCCACCTCCCAGAAGCACCGGGACTTCGTGGCTGAGCCCATGGGGGAGAAGCCCGTGGGAACTCTGGCCGGAATTGGGGATGTTCTTGGAAAGAAACTGGCGGACAAAGGCTTTGACAAGGTCTCTGGAACCTTTTTTTGCGCAGCTCTCTGTATCTTTAGAGGGGTGGAGTTCAGAAAGCTCAGCTCTGGCTGTGTCAGTGGCTTGAGTGAAACCATGTGGGAAATTGGGGCTTGAAATTGATTCACCAGCAATTTTGGAGCATCTTGGATAACTCCAAGGGGCAAAAGTTCCTCTTAAATCATGTGCCAACACAGGGCACCTTCTCCCTGCGATGCTCCTGTCACAAGGGGAGCTGGCCCTTTGAGGGGATTATGGCTCTTCTAGGTGTAGCCCACCTCCCCTAGTGAAGAGAGAGGATAGTTACATGCTGGGGCAGCATGGGATTTAGAACCAGACTTGTTGGGAGGGGGTAGGAAGGCAGCCTGAATTCAGGGAGAGCAGATGTGGGATTGAGTGCTCCATTAAAGAGCAGGCAGAACAGCCAAGGAGGAGGCCTAGGCTGTTCTCCAAAGGTTGTAGGTGGGCCTGGGGTAGATGACAGGGAGAAGAGCCTGCTAGAAGAACTGCAGCAGGGATGGGACTAAGGCAGGAGTGGGCAAACTACAGCCTGTGGACCAGATCTGGCGCCTCAGGGCTTTGGATCCGCCCCACAGGATTGCCACTGCCGTGGATCCCGCACCGCTTCAGAAAGCAGCTGGTGCCATGTCCCTGTGGCCCCTGGGGGAGGGGGGACAGAGGGCTGAGCGCACTGCCCTTGCTTGTAGGTACCTCCCCCGAAGCTCCCATTGGCCGCGGTTCCCCATTCCCGGCCAATGGGAGCTTCGGGGGAGGTACCCACAGTCAAGGGCAGCTCGCTCAGCCCTCTTCCCCGCCTTCCCAGGAGCCGCAGGGACGTGGTGCCAGCTGCTTCCCAAAGCGGTGTGGGGTCCATGGCGCCACGGGAGTGGCAATCCCGTGGGCCGGATCCAAAGCCCCGAGGGGCTGGATCCGGCCCGCTCCAGGTAAGCAGTTCTGGGCCAGAGCCTGCACCCCAAACCCCTCCTGCACCCTGCCCCCCAACCTCCTGCCCAGAGCCTCCTGCCTGCATCCAAGCCCCCTGCCGCACCCCGCACCTCTCCTGCACCCCAACCCCCTGCCCTGAGCCCCCCTCCTACATCCTGCACCCCTCTTTTGCTCCAGCCCCTTGTCCTGAGCCCCTTCCTGCACCCCAACCCACTGCCCCAGCCCTACATTCATGGCCCTGCATGCAATTTCACCACCTAGATGTGGCCCTCGAGCCAAAAAGTTTGCCCACCCCTGGACTAAGAACCTCTGCATCAAGAGTGTGAGCCAATTAGGAAGGCTTGGTGGGGGAGAGATCTGTGGTTTGAACTCTGGTTTATTAATGTAGACTCCTGAAAAGGAAAGGATTAGTGAGAAAACAGCTGCTGTCTGAGATCTGATGAACTAGAGAAGGGGAAACTGAGGCAGGGCCCAAAACCACATTGGGCAAGTCCTGCTGTAGTAACAAGGTTAGAAACAGGACAAGTGACAATCTGCCTTAACCAGCATCTTCCTTAAAAGATCACTGTCACATACTTCCAACTCTGAGTGCCTGAGCAATCCTGTAAGAGCAAGCCTGACCACAGCCTAATCCCTGTTACCTCTTCAGAGGTTCTAAAGCCCTTAATTCCCCTTTCACCAGAATTGATATGCCTCGTAATTGTCATAAATACAAAAGCTCCAGGCAATCAATTCTCCAGACTCTTGTTTTAAAATATCCATCTGCCCTGTGGTGTGGAATCCCTTGTATGTGGAAGGAAATCCTTTCACGCACTGTCAGCTTGAGTTGTAGAGATCAGAGATCCCAGCTGCTGTGGTTCCCATGAATGCAAGACTTTTATTTCTACCTTACTTCTATGTCCCCTAGAGGTCACCCTGAATAATGGCTCTAGATGTTCCCAACTAACACCAGACTGCATGCTTGTAGGGGTTGGAAGGATAGTGCAGTTGCCCGGAACTCAGGCCTGGGTTCAACTCCACCTGAGCCACAGACTTCCTATGTGACCTTGGGCAAATCCACACTTAAGCTTCTTTGGCGTAGCTATGTCAGTGAGGGGTGTGACTTTTTTGCTGACCGCTAGGTTGGATAAGTGTAGAGGTTGTAACACCTGCAAGAGGACTGTTCTGCCAGTATGCAGTCTATCCTGGGAGGGTTTGCTGTTATAGCTGTGTTGTCAAACCTTAAGTTTAGACAAGGCCTTAACTCACCCTGTGCCTCAGTTCTCTGTCTGTAAAACAGGGATAATGTTCCCATCATTCACTTTCCTGCGAGGTTAAAGCCCATTGATCTGTGAGGTACTCAGTTGCAAGTTATGTTAGTATCGAGATTGAAAACCCCTGCCATAGAGCAAACTGGGAATCACTAGGTTATTACATGGGGGGTTTGCAAGCTGTCAGCCTCCACCCCAAACCCTGCTTTGCCTCCAGCATTTATAATGGTGTTAAATTAAAAAGACTTTTTTATATATTTATAAGAGCAAGTCTCTGAGTGTGACCCCACCTATGTGAAAGGGGTCACCAGTAAAAAAGTTTGAGCCTCTGCTCTATGGGACCGTGTAAAAGCTGTTCAGCTATCACTTACCCTTTAGAAACCAATCAGCGGACAACCTGGGGCTGTCCTATCCTCTCCTCCATTTAGCAACGGGTTTTGTGTGTATATTAACTATCAGTTGTGATACCCTTTCCTTTCTGTGCTCAGGCATATGTGGTACTTGGGCAATTCCTGGTTCTGAAGAAAGATGAAGAACTTTTCCGGGAATGGCTGAAAGACACGTGTGGAGCCAACGCCAAGCAATCCAGAGACTGTTCTGGCTGCCTGCGGGAGTGGTGCGATGCCTTCTTGTGAATATTGGTTATTGTTGCCTCCGCACCAGCAGTCACTATTATGGCTTTCATAGTTAGCAGGGGAAAAAAAAAAATCTTCCAAACCCTTCCACTTTGTACCCAATCCAAAGGGCAGAATGAAATTAATAATTTATGGAAACCCCGTGGCATTCAGAATGTCTATTTACATAGCTCTGATTTCTATCCAGAAAGAAAATAATTGTTCCTAGAACCTGCCGTTAATGTAACTGACAAGATTTCTTCTGGGGAAAGGGGGGTAATGTTCTATTCTACACCTTTGTTAGATCTGTGTTTGGATTTTATAGATACAAGATTCCTCACTGTTTCAGACCAGCTAACTCCTAAAGCCTTAATAATCTGCATGCTTGTAAAGGGGAGCGCTTCTATTGTCTTAATTCGAACTCTCATTGATATGCAGCTTGCTCACTGTTAGTTTAAAAAAAAGTTGTGGTTTTAAGCTCATTCTGGCTTATTTCTGGAGCAGTTATTTGTGGACCCTCCAGATTGTTTTATGCCACTTGGCTTTCTTTGGAAAAGTAACAGTGGAAGAAAACATTGTAAAGTTTTTTTTAAAAACAATAAAAATCAGCTGTGTTAATATTCCAGAGTTGTTCTTGGTTTAACTTGTTTCCTAGGGGATCTGGGAGATGGTGGAGCAGATGTAGATGGGGTATTGGTTGCAGAAGGGCATAGCACTATGAAGGTGGGGCACATGCTCTTGGAGGCTTAGATCTGGGCTGGAGAACAGGCTGCTGGGAGCTGGTGTTGAAAATCTAGTCTGAGCCTGTGAAGGACCTCTGTCCTGCTTACATTTCCCTGAGCTTGTTAGAGGTACTGGCCATTTAAGACATTGTGTTTCTAGCCTTTCAGTTCAGCTCCAACTCTCCTTAAATCCTTATGTCATCTGGTAGCAGGACCCTAGGGTGTCAGGTCTTCCTCCAGCTTGTGGAGTGCAAGAGAAGGGATACCTGTTTTGGCTGGCAGGTTTCCCCCAGCTATGTTACCCTAGTCCTTGGGGTTTCTGTTCCAGCACCTTGGGCAACTTCCTGCCAGTTTGCTGCCTGACACAAGGTAGTCCTCAGCCTGTCAGACAGCTGTGCCCCCTGCTTGGGATGCAGCCCATTATCCAAATGTTGCTGGTCACCCACTTAGCTATTCTGCCCCTTAGTGGCTGTGACAATGGGGTTTATATACCCCATCACAGAAGGCTTGTCTTTTGAGGGGGGCGGGCTGTGAATCAGTAACTTGCCAGACTTCATGTGATGATAGCAATGGTAGAAGCCAAAGTAGTACTGAAAGGGCTCACATACCATTGTTATCTAAGCCTGCTTGGAGCTGTCACATCTCCCTATGGCTGAATATTACACTGGAAATGCACATTCCAGGTGTGGACAAATTCCATGGGGCAGAAAAATCTTATCACAGGAAAGTGTCTTGGCAGCCAAGAGCCACCCATTGTGTTGGGAAGATTGGCAGAAGCACTGGCCAACATAATCACTTCTACTCTGCAGGTGCTCAGTCCTCAGGTGGTCAATCCTCCGGTGGAGGATGGGCCGTGGTACCTAAGGTAGTTCAGGCAGCTCACGTAAGGGACAGGATTAGAACTTAAAACTATTTTGGCAAATTAAAGTATTCATCTGAAATCAAGACAAAATTCAGTAAAGGCAAGTGCAAAGTATGCTTAGGAAGTCAAAACCAAATGAACCAATACATGACAGGGAAGAGCTGGCTAGGTGGTTGTACTGCTGAAAAGGAGGTGGAGATGAGAGCGGATTACAAATTGGACATGCATCAACAGTGTGATGCAGCTGCAAAAAAGTCTTACTATTCTGGGGTGTTAGCAGGAGTGTTGTGTGTCAGATAGGGGAGGTAATTGTCCTGCTCTACTTCACACTGGTGAGGCCTCAGCTGGAGTACCATACTCAATTGTGGGTGCCACAGCTTAGGAACAATGTGGACAAACTGGAGAGCGTCCAAAGGCTTAGGAAACCTATGAGGAAAGATTTAAAAAACTGGGCATATTTCGTTTTAAGAAGCAGGGGACTGTAATCAAGCACCCAGGGAATTTCAGCTAGCAGTAGCTATGTAGGGCTCATGACATGGGGTGAAGTGGGGCTGATTCTGGTCCCTAGAAGGAAGCAGCTTGTAGGGGGCTCTAGGAGTGTATGTAGGGTGCTTAGGGCACCTGGGGTAGAGAGGCCCTGAGGGGACCCAGGTAGGGTGGGGGACAGCAGCGCGTGAGGGGAAGGGATGGGTGGGGCTCGGTCCCCCTGGCGGCCTAGAGGGGGCGGGCCCGTCTCTATGGCAACGGGGTGCCCCGCCCTACAGCCCATATGCGAGCCCCACGCGGAGGCGGTGCTCATTCTGCGGCCGGGATGCTGCTGCCGCTGCTGCTGGTTGGGCTCCTGCTGCCCGCTGCGCTGGTGGCCGCTCCGGGGGCCGGGGCGCTGCGGGAGCTGGAGGCCGGCCTGGACCCTGCGGCCCTGGAGGCGGCTCGCTTCGCCTTGGAGAGCTACAGCCGGGCAGCGGAGCAGCGCGGGGGGCCGGCCCGGCTGGGGGCTATCCGGCGGGCGCAGGCCCAGGTGAGGGGCCGGGGTACGGGGCTGGGCTGTGGGTAGGGATTGGGACGAGCCGGGTTGAGCGCGGTGCGCGTGCAGGGCCCGGGCCGGCGGTGTCCGGCGACCGGCAGCCTGGCTGGGGATGGGGAGAACGGACTGTGGGTCCGTGTTTGCAGTCACGGACCGGGTGATATGAGCCAGGCAGGGGAGTGATCTGGTTTGTGCTGCGGTGCAGAAGGACTGCAAGCTGCATCATATGACCACGGCCTCGCTGCCTAGGGGTTTGGACTAGGCAGGGTACAGGGCAGAGGGGCTGGGGGCATGGACTGGGTTCTAGTGATGGAGGTGGATTGGTTATGGACTGAGTTATATAGATCAGGGCGTGACGGTGGGGTGCGTAGGGACAGGCTGGGACATATGGACTGGAGTATACTGTACAAGGGCTAGTGGGGTCTGGGGTGGGTTATGTGGACTGTGGTGAGGGGCACAGTGTGTGTTATACGGCTAAAGGCTCTGGCTTGAGTTGTAGACTTGAAGGTCTACACATTGATCATGCAGGGCAAAGGGGTATATTGGGGTACATGGACTGGGATACAGGGCAAAGAGCTGGGGGCATGGACTGGGTTACATGGATTTGGCAATGACAAAAGGAATAGGGATTGCAGCTTGAGGCCTGGGCCTGGTCTATGCTAGAAAATTAGGTCATCTTAACTACATGGGTCAGGGGTGTGACAAGTCCACGCCCTAAGTTTCTGTGTAGCCCGCACTAGGTCGACAGAAGAATTCTTCCATCAACCTAGTTACCGCTTCTTGGGGAGGTGGATTACCTACACCGATGGGAGATCCCCATTGGCACAGGTAGTGTCTACCCTGAAGCGCTACAGTGGCACATCTGTACTGCTGTCGTGTTTTAAATGTAGACAGGCCCTGAGGTAAATGGACCGTTGGGGTTGTAGTTGATATGCTGGGGTATAGCCTGGCCTATACGAGGGTATGGTCTGGGGATAAAGACTAGAATGTACAGTAAAAGCGCTGCTGGTGTCGTTTGAGTTCTATGGACTGAGTGAGGGGTTATAGACAGGTGTACAGGGCAAAAGAACTGTGGGAGATGGGGATTGGGTTATATGGACTAGATTATGTGAACTGGGGCCGTAAACTGGGTTATGTGGACTGGGAGGAATTACTAATTTGTATGATTACTTATGTGTGTTTCTAAGGGCAGTTACCACCCGGTGAATCTGACTTTCCTTCCTAGTACAGTAACAGGAAGGGAACAATTGGAACCTCTGTAGAGTAACAGATTTGTGAGCAAAAGGTTTATAAAGAATCATCCTGCCCGGATAAATGCGATAATTTCCATAGCTAAACAAATGGACACCCGGAGAATCCTGCCATAGGTTGGAATGTTACAAAAACACTTGCTGCAGTCTCTCGCAACATCCTAATTGAAAAATTAATTCAATTTGGCTTGGATCAGAGCGCAGTCATGTGGGCTGAACATTCTCTAAGAGACTAAGGAGATAAACAGGAAGGTGTTCCAGTTGGGGAGGTGCCTAAGTAGTACCATAGGGCATGGCTCTATTTAACTTGATGATTCAGGAGAAATAGCACATGAACGAAATTTGCAGAATATTCTAATAGTGGGAGCAGCTGGAAATACTGTTGAGAACAGAAATAATACAAAACACTCATTCATGTTAGAAAAATGAGCTTTTTCATGGAGATCTGCAGCTAACACGTGAGAGAAAAATTAATCTGAAACCCAGATACTCTAGCTCTCCCTCCATTAATCTGATGCATCAGGCAAAGACTTCAGTTGAGATAAGAAAGTATGAATGCCATTGTACAAGGCACTGGCAAGGCGTCATCTGGAATGCCGTGTTCCATTCTGTTCTGGTCACCCATGTTCAACAAAGATGAATTCAAATTGGCCCAGTACAGAGAAGGGCTCCCAGACTGATGATCGGGGAATGGAGAGCTGATTTTAGGAGAGGAGACTGAAAGAGCTGGATTAGTTTAGCCTGGCCAGGCGAAGGCTGAGAGAGGATCTGGTTGCTCTGTCTAGGTACAGTGGGGGAGACCCCACGGAGGGAAAAGATCTATTGAAGCTAAAGGACAATGTTGGCGAAAGAACAAATGGGGATAAACTGGCCAGGAATCAACTGAGGCTGGAAATGAGAAGAAGGTTTGTGCCCATCCGAGGAGGGAGGGTCTGGAATACCTCCATAGGAGCAGTGCGGGGCAAACAACCCAGCTACGCCGCTACCTCGATATAATGTGACCCGATATAACACGAATTCAGATATAACGTGGTAAAGCAGTGCTCCGGGGGTGGGGTGCTGCGCACTCCAGCGGATCAAAGCAAGTTCAATATAATGCGGTTTCACCTCTAACGCGGTAAGATTTTTTGGCTCCCGAGGACAGCGTTCTATCAAGGTAGAGGTGTAGTTTGAGGATGGAGCTGGATAAGTTTTGGACTGGATTCTATGATGGGGCGTTGCCTGTGATAGTGGGGACTGGACTTGATAACCCAGTAGGTCCCTTGCAGCCCTACATTTCTATTGACTTAAAAGCTGATAAAAGAAAATACATGGTTCACACACCCTGTCGTGACCCTTTGGAACTACTTGCCTCAGGAAGTCATTGATGTCAAGTACTTAGCAAGATTCAAAAAGGGATTGGCCATTTATATGGATCTCAGGAATATTCACAGGTGATATATACATAATGATAACAATTTTGGAAGGGGTATAAAACCCTGTGCTTTAGGGCTTAAGCTGATCTCTGTTAGAGACCAGGGTGAGAGCTAATGGAGTGGAGGGCAGGTTATCCCATATCTTCATACTGTGGGGTTCTTGTACCTTCCTCTGAAGCATCTGGCCACTGTCAGAAACAGGATTTTAACTAGACAGACTTTGGATCTGATCCAGTCTGGTGATTCCTGTGCAAGTTTCTCTTGCAGGGTAGCCCTGGGAAGACACCCTTCCCCCCCTCCTATCCCCTGCAATCTTGCACTCCATTCTAGATCTCTCAGCGCCAGAGGCTTCCTATTCCAGAGCAGAGAGGGCATAGTGTCCTGGGGCTGTGCACGAGGCTGCCTGGAACTAGGTATAACATATGTTCTGCTTCCCATGGCCCCCTGTGGGTCCTGGAAGCTGAGAGTAGCTAGCGTGCAGAGAGCTCCAGCCTCGTCCTTTGCTCTGGGGGTTGGGAGCAGAGTCAGTGCGGAGCCCTCACTCCAGCTCTACCCTGACTGGCACGGGAGATATTCTCAAGGGGCAGTTTACTTCTATGCCAGGGCTCTTAGGAGCTACACTAATATAACTACTAACTTTAAGATCCCTTTGCAGTGCCAGAGTGGTGTGACTGAGGATTCAGACCCGCTATTCTGGATTTGTAACCAGCAGGAATTAATTAACATAATTAACAATATGTAGCATCTTTCCACTTACGAAGCCCTGTACAAAAGTACGTGATTAACCCTTCCAGATGCTGGTAAATAAGAAGATGTAATAATTAATCCACACACTTCGCACATGACAAATAAACCAGTTATCGGAACTCAAAATAGGGCAAAGCATTCTAAGCTAGCAGGAGACTCGAGAGGCGAGGAAATCCTATTAGGGTATGTCTGCACTGCAGGGGGAGGTGTAACTCCCAGCCCAGGCAGACGTGCACAGGCTAGCTCTGCTTGAGCAAGCGTGCCATAAATAGCAGCAAGTCTGCGGGGGTACGGGCAGTGGTTTGGGCTTGCTGCCCAAGTCCAATCCTGTTGGAGATCCTAGGTATGTACTCAAGCGATGGCTTGGACTAGCCACTTGGGTACGTTCCTAGGATCTCAGATGGGCTTGCATTCTGGTGGCTAGCCATTTTTATCATGCTAGGGCACGTACACCTACCCCCACTGGGAATTACACCTCCCAACTGCAGCATAGACACACCCTTAGAGAGAACTTGCTAATGGACCTTCATGTTCCCCTGTTAGTCACAGCTAGGCCAGCACAGGACTGTCTTCTGGAGATAACCCAGTTATTGTCTTTACATCCCTAAGTGTTGGTACATTCCATTTTACTTATACCTTTGCATTACTGGTTGGAACAATGAGGAATAGACCAGACAGTTTCACTCTTGTTTCTAGTCAATTTTGCTTTTCAAGTTTGGCTAGCATATTGGAGGCTGGTCTAAAAGTTATGTTCCAATTCAACCACACGTTATTGGGCTAGATGCAGGAATCGCTGGGTGAAATTCTCTGCCTTTGTCAGGCTCCTGCCTGATCATAGTGATCCCCTCCTGGCTTAAAATCTGCAAATTTAGCACAGATCTACCCTCAAACTTCAGACTAGTGCTGGGAGATCTATAGTTTTATAAAGAACTGCGTCTGGTAGATTACTTTCTGATTGCTTGTTACCTCTGTGTGTAGCATCAATGAGACCAGTACGGGAGTAAATCGCCCAATTGTGGGGGCCACATTTTAGAAAGAATGTTGAAAAATTGGAGAGGGTGCTGAGAAGAGGGCTGGGAAAAAATGCCTGACAGTGAGAAACTTAAGGAGTGCTGCCTGTTTAGCTTCTCAAAATTATCAAAAGGTGACTTGATCCTAGTGTGAAAGTACCCTCGCAGGGAGAAAATCCTAGGTACTAAAGGGCTCTTTAGTGGAGAAAGGCAGAACAAGAACCAGTGGCTGAAGTTAAAACCAGACACATTGCCATTAAAAATAAGATGCACATTTTTACCAATTAGGGATTAACCCTCAGAACTAACTCTCAAGGGAAGTGGTGGGTTCCCCATCTCTTGATGTCTGTGAATCCAGACCTGGCTGCCTTTCTGGAAGGTGTTTTAGCCAAACACAAGTTATTGGGCTTAACACAGGGGTGACTGTGGGATATTCTCTGAATTGTGCTATACGGGAGGTCAGAGTAGATGATCTAATGGTCATGCTTTATAAATGCTTTATATGCGCCTGTATAAGAAATAAGCTATGAAATCTGAACCCAAGTTTGTCCCAACAAGATCCCTGTAGCATCCTTTGCTGTAGAGATGAGCCAGAACTTGGCTGTAATGAATATTGAGGGGAATCTTTATCCAGGCAGCTGGACACAGGCAAACTCTGGTGTTCTGTCTTCACCAGTTCCCCATTTATTGTCACTGAATGTTAAGTTCTAGGCTGGGGTCTGCAGGAATGGAGCAGACGGTGCCATGCTCTGCCTACCCGAGAACTGTGCTCTGTCTGCAGGTGGTGAATGGGATCAAGTACTATCTGGATGTGACCCTGCTGAAGTCACCGTGTAGCCAGCACCGATTCACAAACCAGGATGCTGCTATCTGTGAAAATTCAGTGGAGCCGGAGCAAATAGTAAGGACCAGGTGCTGGGTTGTGGTTTTGTTTTGGGTCTGTCACAGATCCACCCTCTTGGTGCAACACCCCCAGCTTTGGCACAGTCTCTTGGAGGAACCCCCTCAATGCACCAGATCCCCAACGGGGGGGGGGAGGTCTCACCGCTTCTGTAGACTGAACCTGTGCGGTTCCAGCACTCCTGCTTCACGCTGTGAGCTCTCTTCAGTGAGTCCAGCTGAGAGAGACTCCTGGTTAATGTACCTAGCCCAGCCTTTGCAGTGACACTCAAACAGTGTTGTCAAAACAGTCGGGTTTATTAGTCAGCTGGAACACCGCGTAGGCCGTCCTTAGGTGAGCACAGAGAAATGAAGGTCAAAGCCTAGTCCTGGTCCATTCTGGCCAGCGCATAGCCCAGCAAGCTGTAGTGAACGCCAGGTTCAGGCTGTCTCTCTCTGTCTGATGTCCTTGGTCAGCTCCAAGGTGAGAACCCAGACTCCATCCAGCAGCCAGTTCCTATCCCCCACCTCCCACCTTCCAAGTCCTTTGTTCTGGAGCTGGGTGGTCTTGCTCAGCTTCCCTGCTGAGAGGTGGGGAAATCCATCTCCCTCTGGATAAAGAGTTTTTGCGAACAGGGGCTGCTAACAGGGAGTTTCGCAAGGGAGTTCTCCAGGTGAAGGAGGAGCAATACAGCAACCTTTTGGGGTAAGTGACTGTCTGTAGTGTGTGTTTGTTTGTGTTTGAGGGTTACTTGCTGTGTGCTGAGCTTGTGTTTGTCAGTCTGTTTGTTTGTTTTGGTTGTTTGAAGGACCGTGTGCTGTGGCTGGCAGTTGGAAGCTGTGAGCTTCAAAGGAAGGTTTGAAAGCTAGAAGCCTCTGGTAAGTGGCTGAGCCTTAATCAGTGGGCGGGGCATTCATACAGGCCAGGGCTTTATAAAGCAGCGCACAAGCGACCAGGGAGCTTTGCGACCAGGGGCTGCTAACAGGGAGTTTCGCAAGGGAGTTCTCCAGGTGAAGGAGGAGCAATACAGCAACCTTTTGGGGTAAGTGACTGTCTGTAGTGTGTGTTTGTTTGTGTTTGAGGGTTACTTGCTGTGTGCTGAGCTTGTGTTTGTCAGTCTGTTTGTTTGTTTTGGTTGTTTGAAGGACCGTGTGCTGTGGCTGGCAGTTGGAAGCTGTGAGCTTCAAAGGAAGGTTTGAAAGCTAGAAGCCTCTGGTAAGTGGCTGAGCCTTAATCAGTGGGCGGGGCATTCATACAGGCCAGGGCTTTATAAAGCAGCGCACAAGCGACCAGGGAGCTTTGCGAACAGGGGCTGCTAACAGGGAGTTTCGCAAGGGAGTTCTCCAGGTGAAGGAGGAGCAATACAGCAACCTTTTGGGGTAAGTGACTGTCTGTAGTGTGTGTTTGTTTGTGTTTGAGGGTTACTTGCTGTGTGCTGAGCTTGTGTTTGTCAGTCTGTTTGTTTGTTTTGGTTGTTTGAAGGACCGTGTGCTGTGGCTGGCAGTTGGAAGCTGTGAGCTTCAAAGGAAGGTTTGAAAGCTAGAAGCCTCTGGTAAGTGGCTGAGCCTTAATCAGTGGGCGGGGCATTCATACAGGCCAGGGCTTTATAAAGCAGCGCACAAGCGACCAGGGAGCTTTGCGAACAGGGGCTGCTAACAGGGAGTTTCGCAAGGGAGTTCTCCAGGTGAAGGAGGAGCAATACAGCAACCTTTTGGGGTAAGTGACTGTCTGTAGTGTGTGTTTGTTTGTGTTTGAGGGTTACTTGCTGTGTGCTGAGCTTGTGTTTGTCAGTCTGTTTGTTTGTTTTGGTTGTTTGAAGGACCGTGTGCTGTGGCTGGCAGTTGGAAGCTGTGAGCTTCAAAGGAAGGTTTGAAAGCTAGAAGCCTCTGGTAAGTGGCTGAGCCTTAATCAGTGGGCGGGGCATTCATACAGGCCAGGGCTTTATAAAGCAGCGCACAAGCGACCAGGGAGCTTTGCGAACAGGGGCTGCTAACAGGGAGTTTCGCAAGGGAGTTCTCCAGGTGAAGGAGGAGCAATACAGCAACCTTTTGGGGTAAGTGACTGTCTGTAGTGTGTGTTTGTTTGTGTTTGAGGGTTACTTGCTGTGTGCTGAGCTTGTGTTTGTCAGTCTGTTTGTTTGTTTTGGTTGTTTGAAGGACCGTGTGCTGTGGCTGGCAGTTGGAAGCTGTGAGCTTCAAAGGAAGGTTTGAAAGCTAGAAGCCTCTGGTAAGTGGCTGAGCCTTAATCAGTGGGCGGGGCATTCATACAGGCCAGGGCTTTATAAAGCAGCGCACAAGCGACCAGGGAGCTTTGCGAACAGGGGCTGCTAACAGGGAGTTTCGCAAGGGAGTTCTCCAGGTGAAGGAGGAGCAATACAGCAACCTTTTGGGGTAAGTGACTGTCTGTAGTGTGTGTTTGTTTGTGTTTGAGGGTTACTTGCTGTGTGCTGAGCTTGTGTTTGTCAGTCTGTTTGTTTGTTTTGGTTGTTTGAAGGACCGTGTGCTGTGGCTGGCAGTTGGAAGCTGTGAGCTTCAAAGGAAGGTTTGAAAGCTAGAAGCCTCTGGTAAGTGGCTGAGCCTTAATCAGTGGGCGGGGCATTCATACAGGCCAGGGCTTTATAAAGCAGCGCACAAGCGACCAGGGAGCTTTGCGAACAGGGGCTGCTAACAGGGAGTTTCGCAAGGGAGTTTGGAAGGGGAGCAGGAAGGGGGCGAGGGTCCCTTGCCGGTTCCATCTGTTTTCTCTTGATTCCCCTTAATACCTATAAAGCAACTACATTCTAACTGTTTGCTTAAACAACCCTTTCAGCTGACAGGGGGCTGCAGACGGGAGTTTGACAGAGGGAGGCTTACGATGGTTAGGAAGACCCGCAACACCTGTGCCAGCACTGCTACTGTCTCCTCCACCTGTGCCTGTAGCCAGACAGAGTGCCTAAGCATGGATGCCTCTACCCAGATCCTGGTGTGGTTTTGCAAAGACTGTAACTTGCAATTTCCACTTACGGATATCCAGGCTGGGGGGACCATCCAATGTGAAAGGTGCCTGCTGGTGGAATCTCTCAGGCAGCAGGTGAGAGAGCTACAGGAGGAGGTGGCTAGGTTGAGGAGCATCCGTATCCACGAGCAATTCCTCGACAGTGTCCATGTGGAGACAGCTGAGGTAGCTGTCCCAGTACACAGGACTGCTGATACACCACTGGTGGAGGAGGAGATGGCTCAGGGTGGACGCTGGCAGCTGGTTACTTCTGGCAGCAGGCAGTGCTCCACCCTTGCTCCGAACCCTCCTGCCGTGGTTATAGGTAACCGTTATGCTCTTCTTGATACAGGAAAGAAGGAATCACTCCCTACAGTAAAGGAGGAGAAGCCTCGTACCCCTAAGGCTGGAGAGTCTGCTGCCACCACTGCAAATAGGAAACGTAGGGTAGTGGTGGTCGGAGACTCTCTGCTGAGGGGGACGGAGGCGCCCATCTGTCGCCCTGACATTTCATCTCGAGAGGTATGCTGCCTGCCGGGGGCCCGTATCCGAGACGTTACGGAGGCATTGTCGAGGATTATCCGGCCCTCTGACTACTACCCCATGCTACTCATCCATGTGGGCACAAATGATACTGCGCGGTGTGACACTGAGCGGATCAAGAGTGACTACAGGGCTCTGGGAGCACGGGTGAAGGAGTTTGGAGCACAGGTGGTATTCTCTTCAATTCTTCCTGTTAAAGGTAGGGGCCCGGGCAGAGACAGATGCATCATGGAGGTGAATGCCTGGCTGCGAAGATGGTGTCGCCAGGAGGGCTTTGGCTTCCTAGACCACGGGATGCTATTCGAGGAAGGACTGCTAAGCAGAGATGGCGTTCACCTTTCGAGGAGAGGGAAGACCCTATTCGGACACAGACTGGCTAACCTAGTGAGGAGGGCTTTAAACTAGGTTCGACGGGGACAGGTGAGCAAAGCCCACAGGTAAGTGGGGAACATGGAGACCGGGGAAATGAGTCGGAAACAAGAGGGAGTGTGGGCTATATTGGCAGAGAGAAAGGAGAGTCAGGAAAAAACTGGGAGGAAAGATCA
Organism: Malaclemys terrapin pileata; assembly: GCF_027887155.1. Classification (NCBI taxonomy): domain Eukaryota; kingdom Metazoa; phylum Chordata; order Testudines; family Emydidae; genus Malaclemys; species Malaclemys terrapin. Next base: position 30,315,386 of record NC_071511.1, on the reverse strand, counting down.
AACCAGTATTTTAGATGCCTATATACAAATGCGAGAAGTATGGGGAATAAGCAGGAAGAACTGGAAGTGCTAATAAATAAATACAACTATGACATTGTTGGCATCACTGAAACTTGGTGGGATAATACACATGATTGGAATGTTGGTGTGGATGGGTACAGCTTGCTCAGGAAGGATAGACAGGGGAAAAAGGGAGGAGGTGTTGCCTTATATATTAAAAATGTACACACTTGGACAGAGGTAGAGATGGACATAGGAGACGGAAGTGTTGAGAGTCTCTGGGTTAGGCTTAAAGGGGCAAAAAACAAGGGAGATGTCATGCTAGGCGTCTACTACAGGCCACCTAACCAGGTGGAAGAGGTGGATGAGGCTTTTTTCAAGCAACTAACAAAATCATCCAAAGCCCAAGACTTGGTGGTGATGGGGGACTTCAACTATCCGGATATATGTTGGGAAAATAACACAGCGGGGAACAGACTATCCAACAAATTCTTGGACTGCATTGGAGACAACTTTTTATTTCAGAAGGTTGAAAAAGCTACTAGGGGGGAAGCTGTTCTAGACTTGATTTTAACAAATAGGGAGGAACTCGTTGAGAATGTGAAAGTAGAAGGCAGCCTGGGTGAAAGTGATCATGAAATCATAGACTTTGCAATTCTAAGGAAGGGTAGAAGGGAGAACAGCAAAATAGAGACAATGGATTTCAGGAAGGCAGATTTTGGGAAGCTCAGAGAGCTGATAGGTAAGGTCCCATGGGAATCAAGACTGAGGGGAAAAACAACTGAGGAGAGTTGGCAGTTTTTCAAAGGGACACTATTAAGGGCCCAAAAGCAAGCTATTCCGCTGGTTAGGAAAGATAGAAAATGTGGCAAAAGACCACCTTGGCTTAACCACGAGATCTTGCACGATCTAAAAAATAAAAAGGAGTCATATAAAAAATGGAAACTAGGACAGATTACAAAGGATGAATATAGGCAAACAACACAGGAATGCAGGGGCAAGATTAGAAAGGCAAAGGCACAAAATGAGCTCAAACTAGCTACGGGAATAAAAGGAAACAAGAAGACTTTTTATCAATACATTAGAAGCAAGAGGAAGACCAAAGACAGGGTAGGCCCACTGCTTAGTGAAGAGGGAGAAACAGTAACAGGAAACTTGGAAATGGCAGAGATGCTTAATGACTTCTTTGTTTCGGTCTTCACCGAGAAGTCTGAAGGAATGCCTAACATAGTGAATGCTAATGGGAAGGGGGTAGGTTTAGCGGATAAAATAAAAAAAGAACAAGTTAAAAATCACTTAGAAAAGTTAGATGCCTGCAAGTCACCCGGGCCTGATGAAATGCATCCTAGAATACTCAAGGAGCTAATAGAGGAGGTATCTGAGCCTCTAGCTATTATCTTTGGAAAGTCATGGGAGACGGGAGAGATTCCAGAAGACTGGAAAAGGGCAAATATAGTGCCCATCTATAAAAAGGGAACTAAAAACAACCCAGGTAACTACAGACCAGTTAGTTTAACTTCTGTGCCAGGGAAGATAATGGAGCAAGTAATTAAGGAAATCATCTGCCAACACTTGGAAGGTGGTAAGGTGATAGGGAATAGCCAGCATGGATTTGTGAAGAACAAATCATGTCAAACCAATCTGATAGCTTTCTTTGATAGGATAACGAGCCTTGTGGATAAGGGTGAAGCGGTGGATGTGGTATACCTAGACTTTAGTAAGGCATTTGATACGGTCTCGCATGATATTCTTATCGATAAACTAGGCAAATACAAATTAGATGGGGCTACTATAAGGTGGGTGCATAACTGGCTGGATAATCGTACTCAGAGAGTTGTTATTAATGGTTCCCAATCCTGCTGGAAAGGCGTAACGAGTGGGGTACCGCAGGGGTCTGTTTTGGGACCGGCTCTGTTCAATATCTTCATCAACGACTTAGATATTGGCATAGAAAGTACGCTTATTAAGTTTGCGGATGATACCAAACTGGGAGGGATTGCAACTACTTTGGAGGACAGGGTCATAATTCAAAATGATCTGGACAAATTGGAGAAATGGTCTGAGTTAAACAGGATGAAGTTTAACAAAGACAAATGCAAAGTGCTCCACTTAGGAAGGAAAAATCAATTTCACACATACAGAATGGGAAAAGACTGTCTAGGAAGGAGTACGGCAGAAAGGGATCTAGGGGTTATAGTGGACCACAAGCTAAATATGAGTCAACAGTGTGATGCTGTTGCAAACAAAGCAAACATGATTCTGGGATGCATTAACAGGTGTGTTGTGAGCAAGACACGAGAAGTCATTCTTCCGCTCTACTCTGCTCTGGTTAGGCCTCAGCTGGAGTATTGTGTCCAGTTCTGGGCGCCGCATTTTAAAAAAGATGTGGAGAAACTGGAAAGGGTCCAAAGAAGAGCAACAAGAATGATTAAAGGTCTTGAGAACATGACCTATGAAGGAAGGCTGAAAGAATTGGGTTTGTTTAGTTTGGAAAAGAGAAGACTGAGAGGGGACATGATAGCAGTTTTCAGGTATATAAAAGGGTGTCATAAGGAGGAGGGAGAGAACTTGTTCACCTTAGCCTCTAAGGATAGAACCAGAAACAATGGGTTTAAACTGCAGCAAGGGAGGTCTAGATTGGACATTAGGAAAAAGTTCCTAACTGTCAGGGTGGTTAAACACTGGAACAAATTGCCTAGGGAGGTTGTGGAATCTCCGTCTCTGGAGATATTTAAGGGTAGGTTAGATAAATGTCTACTAGGGATGGTCTAGGCAGTATTTGGTCCTGCCATGCGGGCAGGGGACTGGACTCGATGACCTCTCGAGGTCCCTTCCAGTCCTAGAATCTATGAATCTATGAATCTATGAATCTATGGATCATTAGTTGTTAGGTGTCAGTGTCCTGGTGACTGGATTTGCCGCTGGCTTCTCGGATTCTCCATTGATACGGGGTCACCCTCGGCCAGTCCTTTTTAATGACCCATTCAGGCTCAGACAGACAGTCCTTTTCCCCCCCACTGGGCAGCCATACAAAATGTAGAGGAAACCGAGGCACACACAGGGGCTGTAAAAATATTACGGAAAAATCCTGTTTCATCACAGGGTCCACATAATCGGATCCTCCCACTCTTAATAGGTCAATTAAACTGGTGTGACTCTAGTGTCGTATCATTGACCTCCATGGAATTAGGGCTAGATTCTCTCTGTGCACCAAGATAAATGTGGATTCATCTCACTGATTTGAATGAGGTGATTCTGGGTTTACACTGCTATCACAGAGAGCAGAATCTGGGCAGAGATATTATGAATCACTGCCTTTCTCCTTCCCCCAGTAACTCCAGGAGTTCTGAAATCGTGGACACCTAGCAAGGGCCACATCTCCAACTGGGTAGGAGCCCAAAGGATACACTTAATTTGCGTTAAATGGAACAGGTATGAAGGTATGGCCGAGGGTACTGCAGCTCCCAGCATATCTTGCTTCATCTTGATTCAAGTGGAGGCCAGTTATTGTTGAGCATGGCATCCTGGGATCTGTAGTTTCCACGGCTCTGCTTTAAGAGAAGGCAGACAGTTAGGATCCCAGTGAGTGGACACATAGGGAGGTCTCATCTGGGATGCAGTAAGATGTGGGGTGGTGTTTGGGGATTGGACTTTTCCAATTCCTGATTGGGATTCTAGAAGGGGATGTTGTTCCCAAAGCATGATGGGGGGAGAACTCTGTGGGCGACCCCCCCCCCCGCACCACCCCTGTCCTGTGCACACACCACTCTTACAGGCAAACACATTCCTTAGGGTCAGAGTAGGAGAACTGGAGAAACTATAGGGACTTCATAGCAGTGTCAGGATAGAGATGGGATCTACCTATTTCAGAAGCAGCATCACTACCACTTGAGCTCCAGGAGAATTGCTCCTGGGTGTTTACAGTATGGGGGCTAAGACACACAGCTGATTGTCTTCTACTGGTTGAAATCAGAAGCAAGGGCACGTGTGTATGTACACGCACACCAGTGCAAGTTTCTTAAAGTATTAAAATGGGGTATCACAAGCAGGCAGTGGAGCTGGGGCTCTGGGAGATGGCTTTGAAACTAAACAGGGACGTTACTAACACAGAACCCAGGAGCCTGGTTACATTGTAAGCGACCTGCTGGTCTGTATTTGTCCTGTGTCAGACTCTCCAGTCATTGTCCTGTGAGCCAGGCCTCTGTCTGTTGAATCCTCTCATTTGTTGTCTTGTGACCTGGCATTAGCCCAAACACACTGTAACTAGGGGATCTTTTTATAGCTTTCATTAGTGGAGGATCAGCTGAGTAACTCGGGTTCAGCCTGTTGACTGGAAGGATTCTGCTCTTCTCTGGCCCCTTTCAGCTGTGGGTCCCAGAGCATTTTACAAATAAGCTAAGACACATGCACCCCATCCAGGAGTTAGAGAAACACAGGCCCCATTTTACAGAGTACAGCTGAGGGGCTTCCCCAGCATCGCATGTTATGAGCAGAAGTAATAATAGAACCCAGGAGTCCTGACTCTCCCAGCCCTTCCGTTCTAACCCAGCAGACCCCACTGTCCTCTCAGAGCCAGGAACAGAACCCCCCACCACCATCACCATGCCCTGCCAATCCATTCGTCCCTGCAGCCTCCAGGCAGGTTTCTGTAACGTTCATTTCTGAAATTTTGACGCAAGGCCTGTTTTTTTCTCTCTCTCCTGGAAGTCTTGTCACTTTGAGGTCTGGAGTCAGCCCTGGATGAACAGACAGAAGCTGGTGAAGCAGGAATGTCGTCCAGCTGGTATGGCGAGTCTGCATGGGTGTCATCCCTTTAAAGGATCCTGACTAGAATGTAAACAAGAGCATTAAGTCTGGAATCAAAGCCACACCCCTCCACCACCTGCACACTTGGCATAGGGCCACTTACCATGTATTTCCTGGGTGGAAGGAACTGGTTATGGAAGCTTTAATCCACTTCTGGCCATTAAAGAGTCATTTGGCACTTTCCCAAATAGCTGTCTGTTAATCCAATCTCCTGGCCAGGCTCCAGCTCGGCTGCTTCCCCTCTGTTGACCTTAATTCCCCCCTTGTCCTCCCCTCCCCACCTGCTGTGTAGCATTGCTGTGCACTGTTGCAGAGCTGCCTTGTCTCATCCCAGAAGTGGCTGCATGTCAGCAATACCTGCATTGGTGAGATGAGACCACTCCTGGGATGCTGCATCCAGATTGGCAGACGCACCGTGAAAAAGATGGTGACAGCTTTGGAAAGGGTTCAGAGAAGATCTACAATATTCATCTGTTCTAAGGAACCATTGTGATCATCCGGCCTCCTGCAGAACACAGGCCATAGGCTGGCCCTGAATTAATTCCTGGCTGAACTAGAGCAGAGATTTTAGAAAAACACCTCGTCTTGATTTAAACATTCCCAGTGGTGGAGAATCTACCCCAGCCCTGGGTCTGTTGTTCCGACGGTTAATTCCCCTCACGGGTAAAAATGTGTTTCCCGTTTCCAGTCTGAATTTGTTCAGCTTCTGGCGTGAATGATTCCCGTTCTGGAAAAGCTGTCTGGAGTGAGAGACTAAGGCCTGCTGTAGATCCTGTTTTGTCCTGGTATAGCTATGCCAGTTAGTGGTTCTGTATAACATAGACAATGTTTCACTGTCATAGTGATATCCACCCAGCCCTAGTGTGGATGCAGTTTCCTGGGGTAAACGTGCCTTTCCCAGAATAGCTTATTCCCCTTCCTGTACAGGCATACGCCTATCTATCCCCGTATAACTGCATGCACACAGAGGGGGTTGTACCACATTAACTAGACTGGTATAAAGAACAGGAGTACTTGTGGCACCTTAGAGACTAACAAATTTATTAGAGCATAAACTTTCGTGGGCTACAGCCCACTTCTTTGGATGCATATGGAGTGGAACATATATTGAGGAGATATATATACACACATACAGAGAGCATGAACAGGTGGGAGTTGTCTTACCAACTCTGAGAGGCCAATTAAGTAAGAGAAAAAACGTTTTAAGTGATTATCAAGTTAGCCCAGTACAGACAGTTTGATAAGAAGTGTGAGAATACTTACAAGGGGAGATAGATTCAATGTTTGTAATGGCTCAGCCATTCCCAGTCCTTATTCAAACCGGAGTTGATTGTATCTAGTTTGCATATCAATTCCAGCTCAGCAGTCTCTCCTTGGAGTCTGTTTTTGAAGTTTTTCTGTTGTAAGATAGCCACCCGCAGGTCTGTCATGGAATGGCCAGACAGGTTAAAGTGTTCTCCCACTGGTTTTTGAGTATTATGATTCCTGATGTCAGATTTGTGTCCATTAATTCTTTTGCATAGAGACTGTCCGGTTTGGCCAATGTACATGGCAGAGGGGCATTGCTGGCACATGATGGCATATATCACATTGGTAGATGTGCAGGTGAACGAGGCCCTGATGGTATGGCTGATGTGATTAGGTCCTATGATGATGTCACTTGAATAGATATGTGGACAGAGTTGGCATCAGGCTTTGTTTCAAGGATAGGTTCCTGGGTCAGTGTTTTTGTTCAGTGATGTGTGGTTGCTGGTGAGTATTTACTTTAGGTTGGGGGGTTGTCTGTAAGCGAGGACAGGTCTGTCTCCCAAGAACTGTGAGAGTAAAGGATCATCTTTCAGGATAGGTTGTAGATCTCTGATGATGTGCTGGAGAGGTTTTAGTTGGGGGCTGAAGGTGACAGTTAGTGGTGTTCTGTTATTTTCTTTGTTGGGCCTGTCTTGTAGGAGGTGACTTCTGGGTACTCGTCTGGCTCTGTCAATCTGTTTTTTCACTTCAGCAGGTGGGTATTGTAGTTTTAAGAATGCTTGATAGAGATCTTGTAGGTGCTTGTCTCTATCTGAGGGATTGGAGCAAATGCGGTTATATCTTAGAGCTTGGCTGTAGACAATGGATCGTGTGGTGTGTCCTGGATGGAAGCTGGAGGCATGTAGGTAAGTGTAGCGGTCAGTAGGTTTCCGGTATAGGGTGGTATTTATGTGACCATCGCTTATTAGCACAGTAGTGTCCAGGAAATGGACCGCTTGTGTGGATTGATCTAGGCTGAGGTTGATGGTGGGATGGAAATTATTGAAATCATGGAACCTATCCTTGTAACAAAGCCCGATGCCAATTCTGTCCACATATCTATTCAAGTGACATCATCATAGGACCTAATCACATCAGCCATATCATCAGGGGCTCGTTCACCTGCACATCTACCAATGTGATATATGCCATCATGTGCCAGCAATGCCCCTCTGCCATGTACATTGGCCAAACCAGACAGTCTCTACGCAAAAGAATTAATGGACACAAATCTGACATCAGGAATCATAATACTCAAAAACCAGTGGGAGAACACTTTAACCTGTCTGGCCATTCAATGACAGACCTGCGGGTGGCTATCTTACAACAGAAAAGCTTCAAAAACAGACTCCAAGGAGAGACTGCTGAGCTGGAATTGATATGCAAACTAGATACAATCAACTCAGGATTGAATAAGGACTGGGAATGGCTGAGCCATTACAAACATTGAATCTATCTTCCCTTGTAAGTATTCTCACACTTCTTATCAAACTGTCTGTACTGGGCTAGCTTGATTATCACTTCAAAAGTTTTTTTCTCTTACTTAATTGGCCTCTCAGAGTTGGTAAGACAACTCCCACCTGTTCATGCTCTCTGTATGTGTGTGTATATATCTCCTCAATATATGTTCCAGTCTATGTAACCGAAGAAGTGGGCTGTAGCCCACGAAAGCTTATGCTCTAATAAATCTGTTAGTCTCTAAGGTGCCACAAGTACTCCTGTTCTTTTTGCGGATACAGACTAACACAGCTGCGACTCTGTAGACTGGTATAGTTCAAGCAATACAATATTTGTGCATAGACTGAGCTCCTTAGAGCCTTAAAGATGAAGATGTGAGTTGAACTCAGGCTGTAAGTGTGTCCCCAGGGAGGAGAGTTTGGAGGGCAGAGGACTCATCAGTTCAGTAGAGAAAGGCAGATTGAGACCCAAAGGCTGAGAACTGAAGACGGACAAGTTCAGGCTAGCAATGAGGTAACATTTTTAACAGGGAGGGGTTTAACTATTGGAACAACTGTCCAAGTGATGAAGAATCCAGCCTGTCCCTGCGAGTTTTTAGGGATTGGATGCATCTCTAAATCTATGCCCTAGCTCAGCCACCAGATATGGGCTGCAGGCAAGAAGGGCCATGGGAGGTTCTCTGGCCTAGGCTATGCAGGAGGTCAGAGTGGATGATCACAATGGTTCCATCTGGCCTTCCAATCTTGGAATCTAGAAAAGTGAATGTGTCATCCGTTGGCTACCAACAGGATAAGGGACCTGCTACTACTGCTAGCCAAGAGAGATCTCCTTTAGCACAAGCAGTGGAGGCTGTTGGGTGTGAAGAAGATGGGCACTGGCCCTTGTTCTCCTGTGGCGTATGAGATCTATACAGTAACTGTATTGGGGCTAACTGCAGTACTCTCGGCTGCCTCCTCTTATGTTTAGAGCCATCAGAGAAGGTCCAAAGCGTGGCATTGCTGGAGCCAGAGGAGCTGGCTCATGCCAAGACACCAGAAGAACCAGTTAGCTTGGAGGCCCTTTCCCAGGTGGGTGGCTGGCTGCCTCACTCCTCCTCCTCTCTAGCCCAGTTTGTCCTGTCTCTTGATGGGCCCCAGTCTCCCTTCTTGCGATGGTAACTCATGGCTCTATCCCAGAAGGGAGAGTGTATGGGGCTGAAACTAGAAGACATGAGGCCGCTTGCTCCCAGGGAAGGGCAGGGGGATGTGGCCTGGATTAGGGGAGTATGTCACGTGGGGCGGGGTGCTTCTCTGGGTTGCATTTCTCCAGTCCCCTCCCGTTATACGCTGCTTCATACCTTCCCCCATGCCACCGCCCTGGCCTCTGGCTCCACCCCCTTGCCACTCGGCCCCTGTGCTGTGCCTCAGCGTGGCACCTCCTCTGGTCACCAGCCCTAAGGCCAACCTCCTGCAATGCTCCAGAGACAGACCTGCTGCAGGAAGAGGCTGAGAATGGGTCTATAGCACCCCCTGCAGCCAGGCACTCGCCTGGCCTTGGCAGATGGCACGTCTTCCAGCATCAGTCACTGAGTTACCGCCTCCAGCCTTCCAGGTCTCTAAGCCGCTTGCCTCCCTGTCCCTAGAATGCCTCCATCCAGCTGATCTCGCTGTTCAAAGACTTCCTGACCACCTACAAGAAGAGCTACAAGGATGAAAGAGGTGAGCTCCAGGTGCTAGCATATCTCTTGGGCCCCCATCCCACCACCTTTGCAGAATCCTGCGAGCCAGCTCCTGTCACCCTTTCAGCTCTTCCCACCTAAGAATCCTTTGCACTGGCTCCTGCAACACGTCAGGGAGCCCCCTGTATCTTGGACACGCTCCCTGTCTCACAATGACTCTGACTCCCTGGGTCTGTTTCCCTGTTTAGAAGCCGAGAGGCGTTTTCAGATCTTCGCGGAGAACCTGGAAAAGGCTCGGACAATCCAGGAGCTGGACCAGGGCACAGCCGAGTATGGAGTCACCAAGTTCAGTGACCTAACGGGTGAGAGGGCGATGGCTTTGGGCTCAGGGTGCCCATGGAGTCGTGGCAGCACACCCTACTGGGAAGGGCTAGGAGCTCCCCGCTCTCTACACGTGGGGCCAGAGCTGGAGTAGCCGGGAGCTCTCCCCACAGCTAGTGCGCCTGCCCCACTCTCTGCAGCACCCCCTGCCAGGGAGATCATAGGCAAGTACCCTGTGTCTCCTGAGTCCTTGGCGTTTCTCCACAGCTGCTTTCTGTCTCATTTCAGAGGAGGAATTTCGCTCCCTGTACCTGAATCCGCTGCTGGCTAAACTCCCGGCCCGGCCCATGAAACCGGCTGCCATCCCCAGCGACCCGCCTCCTGCCGAATGGGACTGGCGGGAGCATGGAGCTGTCACTGACGTCAAGGATCAGGTGGGTTTCCATGGCTACATTAACCCGCCTCCCCTGACAGCAGCAGCTGCAGAGCTTAGGCCAGGGGTGGGCAAACTTTTTGGCCTGAGGGCCGCATCAGGTTTTGGAAATTGTATGGAGGGCTGGTTAGGAGAGGCTGCGCCTCCCCAAACAGCCAGGCATGGCCCGGCCCCTGCCCCCTATCCAACCCCCCCTGCTTCTCGCCCCCTGACAGCACCTCCCCCAGGACCCCTGGCCCATCCACTCCCTGCTCCCTGTCCCCTGATTGCTCCTGGAACCCCCGCCCCTGACTGCCACCCCCATCCAACCCCCCCCCCCTCCTTCCTGACTGCCCCCCGGAACCCCTGCCCCCATTCAACCCTCCTGTTCCCCGCCCTCCGACTGCCCCTCCCCCTATCCACACCCCCACCCCCTGACCACCATCCCAAACTCCCCTGCCCTCTATCCAAGTCCCCCACTCCCTGCCCCCTTACCGCACTGCCTGGAGCACCTGTGGCCGGCGGCATTACAGCCGCGCCGCCCGGCTGGAGCCAGCCACACACTGCGCAGCACAGAGACCGGGTCAGGCCGGGCTCTGCAGCTGCGCTGCTCCAGGAGCTCGCAGCCCACTGCCCAGAGCATTGTGCCAGCGGCAAAGCAAGCTGGGGCTGCGGGGGAGGGGGAACAGCAGGGGAGGGGCCGGGGCTAGCCTCCCAGGCCAGGAGCTCAGGGGCCGGACAGGAGGGTCCCGCAGGCCGGATGTGGCCCGTGGGCTGTAGTTTGCCCACCTCTGGCTTAGGCCAACATAACCTGTTGTGGCACTCTGTCCCCCGCTAGTGGCTAGACCAGGTATAGCAGCTGAGGCTGCTAATGCCTCTGAGCTAATGTACCTGGTTTAGCACAAGCTGTAGAGGCTCAGGGAGGTAGAGCCAGAGGTTGCGGGTTTGATCCCTGCGTGCGACCCTTCCAAGGATGTCATGCCACCAGTGCTAATATAGCTGTCGCTGTCTCATCCCAAAGAGCACAGGCAATGCCCTCTGCTGCGAGAGGCCAGGACAGGAGTAGCTGCGAGTTTCCTTGCAGCCAGCATTCCCGCACCATTTCCTGATGGGGTTTGGGAGAATCTGAGGGTTTGGGACACTGACATGTCACTCGTGGGCCATCATCTGTCTGGCCTTGTGTTTCCAGGGTATGTGCGGCTCCTGCTGGGCTTTCTCTGTCACCGGCAACGTGGAAGGACAGTGGTTCCTGCGCCGGGGGTCTCTTGTCTCGCTGTCGGAGCAGGGTATGTGGCTGGCACTTGTGGCATAGGAGCCAGGACTGGGCTGTGACAGGAATAAGAGGGATCCCTTATCCAGGACCCTGTGGCTCTCCCAGCCTGCACTGCCCAATCTTGCCACACAGGGAGCTCCCTGAGTCCTGGGCTGTTTAGCCAGGAGAGGGAGTGCATGGCATGGCTGGTGCCCCAGAGAGCCTGACCGATTCCCAGGCTCCCTGGACCTAGCTGGTTTCCCTGAGACGATGGCTCTTCGGAAATCCCTGTTAAGAGTCGATCCCTGCACCAGAGTGAAGAACCCAAACTGCCTTCGAGGAGAAGGAGGGCTGGTTGCTGGGTTCCCCCTCCCACTCCTTATTTGGTGTGGGGGTCAGGAGGTGGGAGCTAATCCCCCTTCAGTGCCCTGATCTCCCCAGAGATGTTTGCAGCTTCCACTCTGATTTCAGCACTGTCAGCAAACCTGACCAGGCCTGGGTTGGTGGTAGAGCCAGGCAGCCCCTGTCAAGACCAGGGGACCCTGTCATGTTGAGCTCTACACAAGACCCTGACTGAGGTCGCCCCATGCCCCTGGTCAGACACACTGTGAGACAGTCCCTGCCCTGCAGAGCTTCCATTCTAACTAGACCAGGGGTGGGGGAGAAAATGTGCATGGAGGGGGGAAGGAGCTTGCCCTAGGGTCAGTGTCAGGACTAGGAATAGAACCCAGGTGTCCTAGTCCAGTGGCCCACGCTACCTGCTGAACACCTGTGGCAGAGAGATGTGGAGCAGCCAACCGGGGATGGGGACAACTTTGAGGCCAGCAAAGCTTTGGGAGACCCTAACGGAGCCTCGGGAGTGGCTCCAGCTGGCCATGAGCATCCCAGCTGGGAGGCTGTTCCCTGGGGGGATGGGAGCCTGAGAGCCTCAGGTCAGTAAGAGCCAGTCTCTCCCCCTGCAGAGCTGGTGGACTGCGATGGACTGGACCATGCCTGCGGAGGAGGGCTGCCTTCCAATGCGTACGAGGCCATTGAGCAGCTAGGTGAGCTCAGGACCATCCAGGCCCAATGCAGGGAGGTCAAGGCCTCACCCTGACTGGGGCAAGCAGGTGAAGCTCAAGGGTTGGGCAGTTAAGGAAGATCCTCAGCTATTACTAGCTGAGGTAAAATAGAATAGCAGGGGGCTGTGGGTAGGGGTTGAGGGGCATTGGCAGGGCTGTATGCGTGGGAAACCTAGGGCTGGGGTAGCAGGCGGCTGTGGGTCAGGATTGGGGTCAGAGGCTGAGCTGTGGGTGGGGGTGATGGGGAGCCCAGGGCTGGGGTAGCAAGGGACTGTGGGTCAGGATTGGGGTCAGAGGCTGAGCTGTGGGTGGGGGTGATGGGAAGTCCAGGGCTGGGGTAGCAGGGGGCTGTGGGTCAGGATTGGGGTCAGAGGCTGAGCTGTGGGTGGGGGTGATGGGGAGCCCAGGGCTGGGGTAGCAAGGGACTGTGGGTCAGGATTGGGGTCAGAGGCTGAGCTGTGGGTGGGGGTGATGGGGAGCCCAGGGCTGGGGTAGCAGGGGACTGCGGGTTGGGACTGAGGCGCATCGCAGAGCTTTTCCAAATCCCTATAGTCTTGTACAAGCCCCAGGCGAGTTCCCTGCAGCAGGATCTATCTCTTAGCCCCTGGCATTATTAACCCTCCCTTCCCGGGGATCGCTCCTTCCAGGTGGCCTGGAGACAGAGGGTGATTATAGCTATGAGGGCCACAAGCAGAGCTGCAGCTTCTCCACCACCAAGGTGGCCGTCTACATCAACAGCTCTGTGGAGATCTCCCGTGACGAGACCGGTGAGTCCGGGCTCCTCCTCCTGCCTCTGCCCTGCCTCCTCCTAACTCCAGTCACTGGGGCCTGGTAGGGGGAGGGAGGGAGACTTGGAGCTGCCAGTGGAAAAGACCTGCCCTTCCACACAGCTGTGTGTGTTAGGGTAGATTGGGACCCTGTGTTGTGCCAGGCGCTGTCCAGAGCTCCCAGCCGAGATCTTCCCCCGCGTCATGCCAGGCGCTGCACAGACAGTCCCTGCCCTAAAGAGGGCGGGAGGAGAAAGGCAGGCACAGAGCAGGGAAGGGCCTTGCCCAGGGTCACGTCACGCAGCCTGTTGTGGGTCCAGCCCAGGTCTCCTGAGTCCCAGTCCAGTGCCCTTTCCACTAGATCACGCTGCTCCCCCATACCTGTCCTGGGCAGCGCAGCCACCACCAAGCCTCTGCCAGCTGAGATGCACGTGCCAGAGCCCCAGAGAGTCCTGGCTGCAAGGAGCACAGGGAACCTCATGAGCCATGTGAGGCCGAGACCCCTTGGAGGCTGCTGATGCCTGGCGGATCGTGCCTGTCTGCCCCCTTCCCAGTCAGCCCTGCGATAGACCCAGCGCCCTCCCCGCCACAGCCCAAACTCACCCATCCTGTCCGTTCCAGAGATCGCGGCATGGCTGGCGAAGAACGGACCCATCTCCATCGCACTCAATGCTTTCGCCATGCAGGTGAGCTGACGCTTCGGGGCAGAGCCACCTGCTCCCATGTCCTTATAGACTGGGTGGGATTCCAGTGGAGTTCAGACTCGCTGGTTCATTACAGCCTGGTGTGGCGGGCGGGCGGGGATGCGGCGTGTGCCTCAGATAAAGAGCTGCGTGAAGGCCCTGAGGCTGCTGAGATGTCCTACCCTGGCCCTGGGGCTCTCAGAATGAGGGGTTAAAACCTGGGACCTGAGTTCTAGCCGAAGCCAGGTGGTATTGGATCCAGTGGGATGCCAGAGAATGAGCTGCTGCTCAAATTCAGCAGGGGGGCTCTCCCTTTGCATTCAGTGCTGCCCCAATACCTAAGCCTGGCACTAGGTGGTGCTGTGATGCAGGGCAGGGGCTCAGTAAGGGGCACTTCCCATCCCAGAGACGGTCAGCACCGGGCAAGGGATCCCTGTATAAAGAGCCCTGTGCTCCACCCTAGGGGTAGCTGCATCTCGATGGCATTGTAGGGAATCTGTGCAGTTAGCTGGCTAATGTTATGTTCCTCATCTCCCTCCCCTTCAGTTCTACAGGAGGGGGGTCTCCCACCCCTTCAGGCTCTTTTGCAACCCCTGGATGATTGATCATGCCGTGCTGCTGGTGGGGTATGGGACACGTAAGTGACGCTAGTCTGGAATCCACAGGAGGGCCCCCACCCCTCGGGGACATCAATTCCCTAGGCTCCCTTAGACCTAATGAGCCACCTTGGGCACCATCCTGTTTCCCTCCAGGACTGGCCTTGCTGGCCCTTCCTCCATACTATCCAGCCTAGAGGAGGTAGTTCTTATTGCCACCAGCATGCGTCACTGTTGAGCCAAGTCCCTGCTGCTCCCAGCCCTCTCTCATGGATTTGTAGTGACCAGGGGCACAGAAAGGGGAGGTGGCTAGCTCAAAGGCATAGTGAGTCTGGCAGAATCAGAGAGAAACCCAGGTGTCCTGACTTCCAGCTCTGCTCTAACCACTAGACCCTATTCCTCTCTCAGAGGTGGGGATAGAACCCAGGAGTCTGGGTACTACTATGACCGGTTTCTATAATCTACAGAATCCCTCTTGCTATAAAAGTGGAAGCTGACAGCAGGGGCTCAGGCAGTGCTGGCTAATGATGCAACACTCCCTGGCAGCTTGGGCTCTGCCCCAGCCATGTATCAGGAACTGTCCAGCCCCCTCCCCTCAAGCTTAGCCTTCATGATGGCCCTTTCTACCTTCCAGGTGACCGCACCCCCTTCTGGGCCATCAAAAACAGCTGGGGCAAGAACTGGGGCGAGCAGGTGAGTCCAGTGAGGAGCAGCTGGTGCCCATGCTGTGGGTGTGGGCTGGGATAGAGACTGCTCTGGCCACCTGGCTTTGTTCCTCTCCTCCCAATCCCTCTTCCCCTGCACTGGCTGCCTGGCTTTCCCGTCCTTCCCCCAGTCCCATCTCCAGGGAGGGGAGGCCAGGCATCCTCCCAGCAGCAGCTCAAGCTGGCCTCCCTCTGTTTTCTCCCACGTTTCCAGCCTGGCCTAGTTCCCCAGTATTGTCCCTGGCAGCAGAGAGCCACGGCTGGGCAGCAGGGGGTAGAAAAGGGGGTCTTCCATCAGGGCTGCTGGACACAGACCAATCCCTATGGTTCTCCTGGGATTCCCAGCCTGCACCTCCCAGTCTCGCCACATGGGGGTGCCCAAAGCTAAGCCATAATGAGCAGGTGCTGGGGGAATTAGGCCTGGAGTAGTGGCTTGCTAGCTGATGGGAACCATCAACCCCTCTTTCTTTTCCTTTTCCAGGGCTACTACTACCTGTACCGGGGCAGCAGAGCCTGCGGGATGAACACCATGTGCAGCTCAGCTGTGGTGGACTAGACACTGCAGGACCTCCCCCGCCCCACCTCCCTGTGAATCCCCTCCTCTGTGTCTCGCTACACTGCCCCGGCCCACTAGCTTCCCTAGAGCCTAGGAGAGGGACTTGAGAAGGGGGAAGGGCCCTGGCTAAGCTGGGGGAGATGCCACAGTGTGGAAACGCAAAGGGGCTGGGAAAAGACTTGACTTGGGGCTGGCTGATCAGCAGGATGGGAGAGGCTGGGCCATGCTGGCAGGGGGCACTCATGCATGCATCTTGAGCCCTGGTCTGCCCCCTGCCCTGGAGAATGCCACCCAGAAAGAGCTGCAGAATTTGTCCTTATGGGCCATCTCCCAGGGCTGCATCTTTGCAAGATCTCCCACTGCTGAGGCTCCTGGCTCCCCCCGCCAGTTGAGGTCAGTGGGACAGACTTCGTGGGGTGAAAGGCCACCTAGAGTGGGATGCTGGCGGCACTGGAGCTGCTGCCCAATCTATGCTCCAGTCCCTTGGGCCTCCTCCAGCCATGGGTTTGTGCAATACCCTGGAACGACGTGCCGCTCATCTCATGTTCCTCCCCCGCCCCGCTGAGCTGGAACCAAGGGTCCTGGCTCCTAGCACCAGGGCTGCTTTTCAACCCATGCTCCGAAGGCAGCTCACTCTCTCCTGGCAGAGAAACGATCCCACCCCCCGGGTTTGCTTCCGTTGGTGGATTCAATACAGTCCCTGCCAGCTGTGCCCGTTCCCATCAGGCCAGGGGCGGGAGGGGCACTTCACTAATTTCAATCCCTGGCCCTAATTCTGCTACGCTGCCCCTAGCTGGAGCTGCTGCTTCTCTCTGGAACAGGGGCTGGGCCTGCTGGTTTCTATTTTTCTAGCCTGCCTGGCTGGGTCTATTACAGGGAATCACTAATGATTAGCCTCAAGATGGGGCATTAAGCCCATGAAACTGACCAGTCTCTAGATTCGGCACCCCTCCCCCCAAAACTATTTTTGTTCCCATCTCATGTCTTGGGCAAGGGTTTCCAAAGCTTCACTTTTGGGGGTGGGCGCTTGGAGGAGCCTGGGTTTACAAAGGACAGGCCCTTGGGTCACACCCCTGCCCAGCTGTGGCTTTTGGAAAACAGGAATTGCGGTGCCCCAGATTCTCCTGCCTTTCAGGGAAATGCAGGCTGCTTTGAAGGATCGGAGACTAGACAGCAGGATACAGCCAGGTTCAGCCCTAGACCAAGTGGTGGCTTCGGCGCCCTCCCTCCATTTGTTAAACTTTTGAAGACCTTATAGCACCCCAGGCCCAGCACCCCAGGCAGTTGCCTGCCCCTAAATCCAGCCCTGGGTACAGCCAGCTACTGTTTAGGTGGGATTTCTTCCCCGGCTCTCCATGGGCTCTCCTTACACTGCCAGGTGGGCAGTCCTCCCTCTGGGCTCCCCTTACAGGGCAGAGCGGAAGAAAAGCTCCCTTATATTCCAGGGCTCAGCCCTGGCACCAGCTCACATGTGAGCAGGGCTGGCCAGCCAGGGAAGCTCTCTTGGAGGCAGCAGTTCTCTGGGAGGTTGGGGGAAGGCAGCTTGGAGCACTGCATGCTGGGAGTTGTAGTCCACCCACGTCACACATGCTCTGTATTTTTCAGCCACTCTGGTGTTGCAATTTGTCTCTGAGCTATGAGAATCCACCTATCCTTTAATGCCAAACTGACTTTCCCAGGCTCCCAGACAGGGGCGTTAATATCCTCTCTGGAGCTGGTCAGAAAATATTTGTTTTTTTTTTTTTCAGTGAAAAGATGTGATTTCTTTTCCCCCCCAAGAATGCAAAAAAAAAAATTTGATTCTGCCGAACTGGGCTCCTTGGTCAGACTACATCTCCCATGATGCATTATAGTCTCCCCTCTTGCTGGCTAGCCCCAGTGCCTCATGGGAGCTGTAGTTTAGGTGCTTCTTGTGCCCATTCTCCTCTATAGGCTGGGATCCTTACTCAGACTAACCTCCCATGTTACACTGTGCTCTCCCCTTTTGGGAGGCAAAGGTGGTGTATCATGGGAGATGTAGTCTGGGGAGCACCATCCATATAGGAGAATAGGGACATGAGTCAACTGAACTACACTCCACTGTGGCATTGTGGTAGCCTGTGGGAACTGAAATATTTAATTGCCAAACTATTTTGATTGCTGGGTGTTTGGGGTTTTTTTGACACAGAAACAAAAAAAATGTAGATTTTTTCCACCAAAACCGGATAGTTTTCACAGAATATTCCTTTAGGTGAAAACGTAATTTCCTGCCGGAAAAACAGCTGGGTCAGACCATTTTTGCCCAGCCTATATGCTGCCTCCACTGCAGCCGTGTCACTTCCCATGCAGGGGGTGGGCAGGTGCAGGCTACACCTGACGTCCTAGCTTCTGCTTCCAGCTCTGCTACTCCCATGCTGTGTGGTCTGTGGGCAAGTCCCTTCTCCGTAGCTGTACAGCAAACAGGGGCTATTCCCCCCTCCTCAGCAAACAGGGGCTATACCCCTCCCCCACAGTGGGGTGCAAATTCATATAGGAAGCCTTTTGATCAGGCAAAGTGTTATTGTCAGAGTAGGTGATCAAAGTTGGATGGGGGGGAAGCCCTGTGGCTCCCTATATCTCCTGCTCCCCCCCCTCCCAAGCACTAGTGTAAGTCCACGGTGGGAGATGGTTGAGTAGGCCTTGCTGTGATCTCGCTGCTAAAACCATTCTGTTACATTCGATTCTTTCCGTTTTGCAAAGCCGCACGTAGCGCAGGTTGGGGGCTCTGAACTAACGCTGCTAGAGGCTCGCTGTAGTATTTCCCCTCGCGGGGCTCCTTGGTGAAACGCACTTCGAAAGTGGATTTGCACAAGGCAAGGGGGCAGTAGCCTTTTGTGATCCTGCTTTACGCCTGCCCGGGGAGGATCTAGTCCTTCCAGTGTGTTACTGAGTGACTGGGGTTTTAGTGCCATATGTTACCGCAACACCAGCCCAGATCTCTCCTAAGCAATAAAGAAAAGCCTGGTTGTTGGGTTTTTTCCTCTCCGCTCTGGAAACTCATGACTTAATTAGCTGATCCGGGTTCCTGGCTCAAGGACTGAAATGGCACAGAAAGGGGGCTGGAGCACTGATCCTTTGTGGAACCTCTGCTTAAAAGAATGGGCACTTGTCCCCAGTAGACTACAGCAAGGAAGCTGTATGTACAGGTAGGAGGAAAGTTCAGCGCACCATGGCCTACCTCCCCGGCGTGGGAGGAGCAACAGGCTAAGGTTTGTTAAGCACTTTGCTTTTGGAGGATGCTGTTACAAGCGGAGGAGCAAGGGGGGGGGGTGAGGTTTTTTGGGGGCAAAGTTGGATTTTCCCCTTTGTCATTTGCATGGAGAAAAATTCTGCAGATTCTTGTAACAGAAAAATGTGAAGGGCTGGTCTGTGGGAGGGAGGGCAGGCTGGGCTTGCCACAGAGCAGTGGTAGCAGGAGCTCAGAGCGATGCTGTAGGGTTTGATGTTCCTTGATCTGTGTTCTACACAAATAATAAATGATGAACCCGGTGCCTGAGCTGCATTTTCTGTCTGGGGCCGGAGACCCCCCAAAACAAAGGGGTGCTGCTTTGCAGCTTTAAAGTGGACTTTCCATGGGTAAGGAGGAAGTGAAACGAAATTGAGGGCACTTCCCTCCCTTAGACTCCTCAGCTATGCTCACACCCTTAGTTCCAAGATCTAGTTCTCTGCCTGCTTTGACAGAGTCATAGACTGTGAGGCCAGCAGGGTGCACTGTGATCACCCAGTCTGACCTCCTGTGTCACAGGCCTTAGGACTGCCCTGAAGTGATTCCTGGTTGAATTACACACGTACTTCAGACAGAAATCCAAACTTGATTTAAAAATGGCCAGAGAATCTGCCCCACCCCCTGGGAAGTTGTTCCAATGGTTAATTCCCCCCCCCACGACTAAAAATTATTTCCAGTCTGTGTTTTGTCTAAGTTTAGCTTCCAGCCCTTGGAGCTTTTAAAGGTACAGCAATTTTCACTCCCCCTCCCACCAGTGCAGAGGGATTTGAACCCATCAGTGGTAGTACTGGAAGCCACTAATCTAGCCTTAATCTACAGGGCCAGGATTAATATTTTCCCCACATGCCATTATCCTTGGGAACTCATGGCTACAAGATACCAAGGCCAAGTACTTGGATTCAGAAAGGGAGTGGACGGTTCTGTGGGTAACGAGAACAAGCGAGTTCCAGGAGATTTACCACATTTTGAAGTGGGTTGGATCTAAAGCTGACGGCTTTGGGCCATGAACCCTCAACCTCTAAATTATCCCATCACTGCTGCAGCTCAACTATTGGGGACTGGCTACTGGGCGCAAACCTCAGTGTAAATGCCTTGCCTTGGAGTGATTGACTCCAGTGAGTTACTGGGGACGTTCACACCAGCATGTGCCCATTGGCGCGGGTGTACTATGGGGCTAACAGCAGTTGAGCCCCATCAGTGGGGTAACAGCAGGGCAAATTGACACGAGTGGACGCATGGCCTGGGTATGTCGTGCATGCAAATGCCAGATCCCAGCGGGGTGGGGGGAAATGTTCGGTGACTGGCTCCTAGCCTTGTCCCCTGTGTGAGTATGTGAAGTGCCCAGAGCCTCACAGGAGACACGGAAGGAGAAGGCTTTTGTGTCTGTGGGGAGGAGACGATTTTTTTGGAGCCAAGCAAATTGGGAATTTGGACATAAGTTTTGGGGGAGGGTAAGAGGCAGATGGAGCAATGAAAAATAACCAGCCATTGAGCTGACCATAGTGAGAAACTGCAGTAAAGTGATTTATTGCTGCTAGTGAAGCAGGTCCAAGACCCAGCGGTAACAGAAAGAGCCCAGAGGCTCCAGTTTTGGCATTAATCAGGGATTAGAAATCAGTCCGGAAGCAGAGGAATTGGTTGATTTCCAACCCCAGTTTAGATTCAAGACACTGATCGCCCATCACGTGCTGGGAATAAGGCTGGGGGAGTAGAGAAAAGAAGTGCAAGACGGAGCCGGCCTGTCTCCTGCAAAGCTTTGATGGTGGAGCGGACGTTTTGGCTTATGATCAGCTCGGCGTGAGCCAGAGCGGGGCTCAGTGACTGACCGAATTGCATTGCTGATCTATCTGTGTCTTCTTGAGCCAAGTCTGAGACCAGATCTGGAAGTTACAGCGCACTTTCTAGGGGTGGAATGAAGCACATTAGAATGGGGGTGACTCTCAGAGGGGTTCCCAGTAAAACCAAGATGTCCTCTTCCCCCCCCCTCCCACGTCACAGCATGACTATGGGCAAGTCACATGTCTCTGTGCCTCAGTTTTCCCACTGGTAAAAAGGACGGGGGGAGGATGGAGGCAGTGAAGCTAAAGTCATTCCTGTGTGTGTAGTGGCGAGATGCTGTGGATTTGTGGGGCATAAAACCACCTGAAGAGCTAACTGATCTCCATGTCCGGTATGTCCACACCCCTGTATTTCGTGTGTTTATCCTCACACACCCCCTGGGCGGCAGGGCAGTGCTACTAGTCCCATTCTACAGATGGGGAAACCAAGGCACAGAGCGAGGAAGCGACTGGCCCAGGCTTGCACAGGGAGTCTGGCAGAGCAGGGAATAAAACCCAGCTTCCCTGGGTTGCAGGTAAGTGACCTCCCCACTCCCCATCCTTGTGACTCAGCTGTTCCTTGCCCCTGCCCCAGAATCAGCTCCCAGCTCAGGCAATGCCAGGTTTTAACCTCCCTCCCATTCTGTGCCCAGCAGTTCCTGCTATTTACCCTCCAGTTCGATACACAAAGAGCCGGCTGGTATTGGAGGTGGATTGGGCTGGGAAAGCAGCAAGGGCAGGAATAGCAAAGGGCTCCAGGCTACCTCCCTCTGCGCCACACCAAGCAAATCCCCCACTCCCCTTCTAATCTGCGCCTTCTCCAAGGCCAGCAGAGGTTGGTTGGTTTCAATCGGGCTCACAATAGATTCTGGCTGAGCTGCCTCCTGCCCCCACCGCAGTGTGGAATTGGGGCAGGGCTGGGCCCTGCTAGTTAGGAGCGGATGATGATGATGATACAGTTTTACAGGGTTTAGAACCAACGGAAATGTTTCCCTTTGCTCTGTCGATGTTCTCGAACGCAGCACCCTGCCCAGAGCGGAACCCGGACCCCACAGCCAGAGTAACAGTGAGTGTGAGCCCCTCCCTGGTCTGGACTCCACCCAGTGCCAGGCATGAGGGGACCCCCCCACCCCGATCTCACTGGTGGGGGCGTGGCTTTAAATAATCGTCACAGAAAATCAATTCTTGGCAAACCGAATTGGTGCCCCAAACCCAGGAGCTGAACCCCGAATAGGCCCAGTCCCGTCCTTTCACCTTCTGTTGGGACGGGGATGGCAAGAGGCACTTCTTGAGCTCCATGACGCCATCCTGTTTTTTCCTGCACAGTGTCTCCACCAGCTCCATGGTCAGATGTATCATGATCCCGGACACGACCTGCCAGGAAATTGGGGAGCCCGGTCTGGGGATGAGTCCCAGTGCGACCCCCCCAGCCCTGCCCGCCACCCCTGAATACCAGGAAATACGAGGGGCTGAGGTCTGAGCCTCCCCATTGCCACACGCTGCCTCCTAGGCCGTGTCCAAGCAAAGGCAGTTGTGGGGGGGGTCAGTCTGTTCCACTTGGGCTATGATCCGTGTTCAAAGCCCTTTGCAGGCATCAGGGGATTTGCTCCCAGTGCCCTGGGGCATTAGCGCCCATCCCCGTGTCACAGAGCAAGGAGCAGGGAATGAGGGGAAAGGGCAAAGTCAGCCAAAGGGCCTCCCCCTGGGGGGCTCAGCTGGGGAAGCCTTGGGCTGGGTTTTCAGTGGTGTTGGGGCAGCAGGACACGGAGGTACCAGCCTCATTGCCCAACCCCACTGTGGGTCCCAACTATCCATCCCCTTCCCCCAGGTTCAAGCCCCACCAGATCCCTTCCACCCGCACCCTGCAGCCTTACCGCAACTCTGCCCCCTGGATCCCAGCCCCACCAGACCCCTCATTTGGGGTTGCACCCACAGTACTCACAGCCTTACTCCCCTCACCTGCCCCCTGTAACACCTGCATCCACTCACCTGTTTCTGGGCGCTCAGCACCTGCAGCCCCTTGCTGTAGTAGGGGCTCTTACTGCGCTGGTTGTAGGTCTGTTCCGCTGCATGCGCTGCCTTCTGGACTTCTGGGTCTGACACTGACACATTGTGCAGCCCCCCAGCAATAGAGGTCCCCAGAGTGAGGGGAACCCCCAGGAGGAGCAGCAAGCAAAGCCAGGGACCTGCCACTGCTGCAGGGAACGCCATGGCTGAGGGTGGCCAGAGCTGGGGATGGGGTGCTAAGATATAGGCAGGGGGCCCCACCCCCTGGGATGGCCCCACCCGCATGGGGAGGAGCCATGCTCCTGATGGCCGCACCCGGAGGGGGTAGAAAAATGTCACCCTCCATTACATAAGACCCAAGTATAGATGGGAAATAAACCCTCAGGGCTTGATTCAGCCAGGGGAAAAGGGCCTTTATGGGACAGGTCATCCCAGAATTCCCCATTACATGGGGCATTTCTTGCACCTTCCTCTGAAGCAACTGGCAATGGCCACTGTCACAGACGCGATGCTAGGCTAGATGGGCCCATTGTTCTAAATGGGTGTGGCCAGTCCTAGGAGAGCCCCGCCCCCAGTAGAAAGCCCCACGTACAGCAGCTGGAGAAACATCCCCTCACAGGGAGCCCTGCTAGCTGCCGGATGGAGCCCTGCCCCTTGGGATCTGCCCTGCCTCAGAGAAAAAGGCCAGCCCTCAGCTACATTTAGGCTGACCAGACAGCAAGTGTGAAAAATCGGGACGGGGGTGGGGATTAAGAGCCTATATAAGAAAAAGACCCAAAAATCAAGACTGTCCCTATAAAATTGGGACATCTGGTTACCCTAGCTACATTCCCCTGTTGGTCAGCTAGTAGTTGGGCAATGGGCACCAATTGATCTATTTTCCTTTGTCCCAAATCCATAGTATTTATGGACAAGGGAGGGACGGGTGCAAAGAGACTGGTCGCCAGGGACTCCCATTCAGTGTTGTCTGCCATGGCCTGTGTAACATTCTCAATCTGCACATGTGGCCATAGGGCCTGGGTCCCAATCGGAGTCAGAGAGGTGAGGGTCAGACAGAATCCATCCGGGCTCCCCTGGCATAGTGCTGTCCCCACAGAAAGGTGGTGGTATCCCAGAGCACATGCTATGTCCCCAAGCTGTACCCCTCCTTCACTCTCTTTTTAATGACTGGTCAGGCCTAACCTCCCTCACTTGTGGTCAGGTTTATTTGTGCCCAATTTCACCCCGTTCCCCATGAGGATTTGGGGGATCTGTCTGTACAGATTATGAATTCTGGTTCATATTATGGAGTGGCTCTTATGAAAACTGCTGTACCATGAATGCCCGTCCTGATGCATAACCCTGTGCACTCCCAGCCGGAGAGAGAGCAGGTCTTGCCCACGCTGAGGACAATGGAGAGTTCTTAGCTTTGATCCCAGAATAGTTATGCTAATGAGTGGGCATCCTAGGGGAAACTGCTTGTACCCATCCTCTCTGAGGGGAGGGGGTTTAGGGGCCATGAGTTGTTACCAAACCACAGAGCAAAGGAAGCCAGGTGTTGGGAGGGGTATGTAGAGAGAGTCACGTGGGGAACTTGAGGTTTGTCCCACAGGATGCCTGGCAAGAGGAAGGAACGGGTGGGTCAGACTGGCCAAGGGAGGCATGCTGGGGAAGCACCCTCCATGAGGAGAAGCAGCCCTGAATGTAGGGCTGTATGAGGCAGGGGACTCCACCTGCCTGCCTGGACACAGATGATCCCCCAAGGCCTCCCCAGGGAAGAGGGGACTTGCACAGGGCTTTGGGATTAGGAGGTTTGTTGTGTCCTGTCGGGTCTGAGCTCTTCGTGCTCTGCCTGTTAAGCAGAAGAGAGCCACAGGGTGGGAGGCTGGGCAAAGCGTGCGCATGTTAAACAGCTGCCATGGGCCTCCTGAGAGAGCTAAGCGGTATCCAGGAGGTTCTCACCTTGGGCTGGGTCTTGGGACAGAGCAGACTGAAGGGTCCGTTTTGCACAGGCCATAGTTGAATTGCGGCCTGAGTAACTGTGGTTGGCCAAATGTCCACGTTAGCGTTACTGAGACATGCTTGAAGCAGCTTTTGGGGATGCAGGGCAAAAGGTTATTAGGCTGAGTTCACTGACCCCACCTTTTCACGTACACACCCAGTGTCAGTAACTCACTGTCATGAGGATGTGCTGAAATGACCAATCGTGTAATGCTGATGGGCATTCAGGACATACAGAGCATTAAGTCACTTATGTCCGGTTTAAGCAGAAGTGTGTTACCAAGTCCTCCTCATGTGGGCCGCTCACATGTCCTGCTTACAAAGACAATGTCTCTGTGTGATCACCAAAGGGTTTTGCACAAAAATGTCCCCCTCAGACTGGAATCTTCTACTATGACCTCAGATTGAAATTCCAATTTATTGATGCAAATGGGCTTGAGTCAACCTGCTGGAATCACCAGTATTGCCAACCCCAAAACTCATGAGCCAGGCTCACCAAAAATCATGAGATTGTTTTTACATAATCTCATGATTTTAAAGTCAATCAATTTGGGGTTCTTTTTATTTGCCTTCTGTTTTCGGGTGCACGGGGGGCACATTTTGAAGCTTTTGATACAGCCATGAGGGCTAGAAACGTATTTTTCTTTAAGAATGAAGGTGAAGTCATCACATCGCCACTTGACTCCAGGAGCTGGAGCTTTAAGGAAAACAATAATTATCATGAGACTCAAGGCAAAATCATGAGTTGGCAACACTGAATCTCTAATTAGACCAAAGTGGTCCCTAAGGTGGCGCAAGGGAACAGAGATGCCCACAAAAGGTGTTAACCTTGTGGAAGGAAAGGGGGGCTCCTTCACACCAGTGACACCTGAAGCCCTTCCCTGAACTAACCATCCAGAGAAGACGTGAAGAAATCTGACCATCAGCTAAACGCAGCCTGAAGCTACAACTAAGGGCAGGTCTACACTTAAAATGCTGCATCGGCGCAGTTGCACCAATGCAGCTGCTCCACTGCAGCATTATAATGAAGACGGTCCTGCGCCGACCGGAGAGAGCTCCCCCGTCAGCGTTGTTAATCACCTCCCCGAGAGGCAGTACCTATGTTGACGGGTCTTGCTGACATAGCGCTGTCTACACGGGGGGTAGGTTGGTGTAACTATGTCACTCAGGAGTGCGGAGTTTTCAGTAGTTATACCGATCTAGGTCTGCAGTGTAGACCAGAATTAAGGCTATGTCTATTCTTAAGACACAAGAGCAGCATAGCTGTGCCACTGCTGCGCTTCAGTGTAGACGCTACCTATGCCGACGGGAGGGGTTCTCCCATTGGCATAGGTAATCCTGCTCAGTGAGAGGCAGTAGCTAGGTGGATGGAAGAATTCTCCTGTTGATCTAGGGCGGTCTAAACTGGGGGTGAGAGTGGCTTCACTATGCTGCTCAGGAGTTTGGTTTTGTTTAGCAGTATAGCTGGGTTGACCTACCGTTTTAGAGTAGACCAGGCCTTAGGCGTACAGCGACTTCACTAAAGCGCTACAGTGGCTCAGCTACATCTGTGCATCTGCCCCAATGCAGGGCTTTAAGTGTAGCCCTGCCCCTGGAGCAACCCTTCCTTAAAACAAAGGCAAGACGTGGCGTCAGTGTTTAGCAGACTCTTAGCCCAGTTGAGTAGCTTCACAGCAAGGCGTTCCTGTTCTCCCTTAGCTTTCCTGGGAAGTGCTGAAGTAATTCTTGTGGTTACCTTCTACATTGACGTAATGACTCATTGTAGTGATTGATGATTAGAGAAATTGACTCACTGGTTTACTGACTGAATTTCAGTTGTAACCTTGCATTGCCTTGTGTTCTATTTGGATCAGTTTAGGGGAATTAGATGTAAGCAGGATCTAAAGGAACTGAATGAATTCTCGCCTGACAGCTAGCTGGGAGAAGGAGAAACTTCTGGAGCAAACTATTTACATGAACACACCTACTCTGCTTAGATAGCCAGCAGATAGAGCGGCGTTGCTCAAAATAATCAACTTTGGCTGGTGTGGTCCTTCAAATCACTTTAGTGCTGAACGCAGTGAAATGCTGTTACCAATGTTGTTGGCATTGTTGTATGAATACAGGGAAGCAGGACTGCTTAACCTGTCCTAAATGAATGGGGTCACCCTCAGGTGAAAGGACCTCATTAAGCCAGGGGCTCGAATGCCAGAGCCTTGTGAATGTAAGAGGGATGAGGACAGGTGCTCTAGCAGGAGGCTCTCCCCAGACTGGTTTTACCTGTTCCTTCCCTTTACTGTTCAAAGAAAGAGCTAAATAGGCTTCATTACGAGCCTCTTTGTTGTTTGAAATGCTCAATCAGAGCTGAAATCAGTTGTGGTGGGACTGTATTTCTGCCCAGCTTGCTAAGAGCTAAACATCACTGAGAGCTGAAATCACTGTGAGATGGAGCAGTGTTTCTGCCCAGCCTGCAAAGATGTGCAAATTACTAAGGGTATGTCTACACTACGAAATTAGTTCGAATTTATAGAAGCCGGTTTTATTGAAATCGGTTGTATACAGCCGATTGTGTGTGTCCACACAATAAAATGCTCTAGGTGCTCTAGTCGGCGGACCGCGTCCACAGTACGAGGCTAGCGTCGACTTCCGGAGCATTGCACTATGGGTAGCTATCCCACAGCTATCCCACAGTTCCCGCAGTCTCTGCCGCCCCTTGGAATTCTGGGTTGAGATCCCAATGCCCGGATGATGCAAAACAGTGTCGCGGGCGGTTCTGGGTACATGTCGTCAGGCCCCTCCCTCCCCCGTCACAGCAACGGCAGACAATAGATTCGCGCCTTTTTACCTGGGTTACCTGGGTTACCTGTGCAGACAACATGGAGCCCGCTCAGCTGAGCTGAGCTCACCGTCACCATATGTCCTCTGGGTGCCGGCAGACGTGGGACTGCATTGCTACACAGCAGCAGCTGCTAACTGCCTTTTGGCGGTAGACGGTGCAGTAGACTGGTAGCCTTCATCGGCGATCTGGGTGCTGGCAGCCATGGGGCTTGCCTTTTGGCAGTAAATGGTGTATTACGACTGTTAGCCATCCTATTACAAGTCGGGTCATCGTACGTTAGCAGAGTCTTCCCTGAGCAGCCGATTGTGCAATAGGCCTGAAGACCATCGTCATACACCGCCCCGTATTTGCTGCCAAGCACCCAGAAAGATGCCGAGGGCTATCAGTCACGCTGCACCGTCATCTTAAGATGTAAAAAAATAGATTTGCTCTGTATTCATTTGCTTCCCCCTCCCTCCGTCAAATCAACGGCCTGCTAAACCCAGGGTTTTCAGTTTAATCTTTGGGGGGGACCAGTCTGTGACAGTTGTTTGTGTCTCTCCCTGATGCACAGCCACCGTTCTTTATTTTAATTCCCTGTGCCTGTACGCCATGTCGTCACTCGGCCCCCCTCCCTCCTTCCCCTAGGCCGTCAGATACTACGTTTGCGCCACAGCTCAGAGAGCCGAGAAGCGGTTCGCGCCTTTTCTTTGAATTCTGGGTTGAGATCCCAATGCCCGGATGATGCAAAACAGTGTCGCGGGCGGTTCTGGGTACATGTCGTCAGGCCCCTCCCCCCTCGTCACAGCAACGGCAGACAATAGATTCGCGCCTTTTTACCTGGGTTACCTGTGCAGACAACATACCACGGCAAGCATGGAGCCCGCTCAGCTCAGCTGAGCTCACCGTCACCATATGTCCTCTGGGTGCCGGCAGACGTGGGACTGCATTGCTACACAGCAGCAGCTGCTAACTGCCTTTTGGCGGTAGACGGTGTAGCATGAGTAATAGCCGTGGGGCTGGCAGCCGTAGGGCTGCATTGCACCAGCCCCTTGCAGGCGATGGTATATTATGACTGGTACCCGTCGTCGTCATACTGGTATGGCTGTCAATCATGGCCACCTGGGCAGACATGCTACTGTTTTGATGATGACGGTTACCAGTCGTAATATACTATTTTCTGCCAATTGCCCAATATTGTCTGCTAAGCACCCAGAAGAGGCCGAGGGCGATGCTGGGTGCTGGCGGACGTGGGGCTGGCAGACGTGGGGCTGCATTGCTACACAGCAGCAGCCCCTTGCCTTTTGGCAGATGATGGTATATTATGATTGGTACCCATCGTCATCGTACTGGTATGGCTGTCACTCATGCTGCACCGTCGGCTGCCACCTTAAGATGTAAAAAATAGATTTGTTCTGTGTTCATTTGCTTCCCCTTCCTCCGTGAAATCAACGGCCTGCTAAGCCCAGGGTTTCCAGTTTAATCTTTGGGGGGACCATTCTGTGTGACAGTTGTTTGTGTTTCTCCCTGTTCCTGTACCTGTACGCCATGTCGTCACTTGGCCCTCCCTCCCTTCCTCCCTCCCTCCCGCCCTCCTTCTCCTGGTCCATCAGATACTACTTTCGCGCCTTTTTTCTGACCAGGCGCCATAGCTAGCACTGGGATCATGGAGCCCGCTCAGATCACCGCGGCAATTATGAGCACTATGAACACCACGCGCATTGTCCTGGAGTATATGCAGAGCCAGAACATGCCAAGGTGAAACCCGGACCAGGCGAGGAGGCGATTGCAGCGCGGCGACGAGAGTGATGAGGAAATTGACATGGACATAGACCTCTCACAAGGCACAGGCCCCAGCAATGTGGAAATCATGGTGTCACTGGGGCAGGTTGATACCGTTGAACGCCGATTCTGGGCCCGGGAAACAAGCACAGACTGGTGGGATCGCATCGTGCTGCAGGTATGGGACGATTCCCAGTGGCTGCGAAACTTTCGCATGCGTAAGGCCACTTTCATGGAACTTTGTGACTTGCTTTCCCCTGCCCTGAAACGCCAGGATACCAAGATGAGAGCAGCCCTCACAGTTGAGAAGCGAGTGGCATTAGCCCTGTGGAAGCTTGCAACGCCAGACAGCTACCGGTCAGTCGGGAATCAATTTGGAGTGGGCAAATCTACGGTGGGGGCTGCTGTGATCCAATTTGCCAGGGCAATGAAAGACCTGGTGATAGCAAGGGTAGTGACTCTGGGCAACGTGCAGTCAATAGTGGATGGTTTTGCTGAAATGGGATTCCCAAACTGTGGCGGGGCCATAGACGGAACCCATATCCCTATCTTGTCACCGGAGCACCAAGCCACCGACTACGTAAACCGCAAGGGGTACTTTTCAATGCTGCTGCAAGCCCTGGTGGATCACAAGGGACGTTTCACCAACATCAACGTGGGATGGCCGGGAAAGGTACATGATGCTCGCGTCTTCAGGAACTCTGCTCTGTTTCGAAAGCTGGAGGAAGGGACTTTCTTCCCGGACCAGAAAGTGACCATTGGGGATGTTGAAATGCCTATCGTGATCCTTGGGGACCCAGCCTACCCCTTAATGCCATGGCTCATGAAGCCGTACACAGGCAGCCTGGACAGGAGTCAGGACCTGTTCAACTACAGGCTGAGCAAGTGCCGAATGGTGGTGGAATGTGCATTTGGATGTTTAAAAGCGCGCTGGCGCAGCTTACTGACTCGCTCAGACCTCAGCAAAAAGAATATCCCCATTGTTATTGCTGCTTGCTGTGCGCTCCACAATATCTGTGAGAGTAAGGGGGAGACCTTTATGGCAGGGTGGGAGGTTGAGGCAACTCGCCTGGCCGCTGATTACGCGCAGCCAGACACCAGGGCGGTTAGAGGAGCACAGCAGGGCGCGGTGCGCATCAGAGAAGCTTTGAAAACGAGTTTTGTGACTGGCCAGGCTACTGTGTGAAACTTCTGTTTGTTTCTCCTTGATGAACCCTCCAACACCCCCCCCCCCGACCCGGTTCACTCTACTTCCCTGTAAACCAACCACCCCACCCCACCCTCCCCTCCCCTCCCGCTTGCAGAGGCAATAAAGTCATTGTTTTTTCACATTCATGCATTCTTTATTAGTTCCTTACAGAGGTAGGGGGATAATTGCCAAGGTAGCCTGGGATGGGTGGGGGAGGAGGGATGGAAAAGGACACACTGCATTTTAAAACTTTAACTCTTATTGAAGGCCAGCCTTCTGATGCTTGGGCGATCATCTGGGGTGGAGTGACTGGGTGGACGGAGGCCCCCCCACCGTGTTCTTGGGCGTCTTGGTGAGGAGGCTATGGAACTTGGGGAGGAGGGCTGTTGGTTACACAGGGGCTGTAGCGGCGGTCTCTGCTCCTGCTGCCTTTCCTGCAACTCAACCATACGCTCGAGCATATCACTTTGATGCTCCAGCAGACGGAGCATTGCCTCTTGCCGTCTGTCTGCAAGCTGACGCCACCTATCGTCTTCAGCCCGCCACTTGCTCTGTTCTTCCCGCGATTCAGCCCGCCACCTCTCCTCTCGTTCATATTGGGCTTTTCTCATCTCCGACATTGACTGCCTCCACGCATTCTGCTGTGCTCTATCAGCCTGGGCGGACATCTGCAGCTCCGTGAACATCTCGTCCCTCGTCTTACGTTTTCTCTTTCTAATGTTCACGAGCCTCTGCGAAGGAGAAACATTTGCAGCTGGTGGAGGAGAAGGGAGAGGTGGTTAAAAAAGACACATTTTAGGGAACAATGGAAACACTCTTTCATTACAAGGTCGCATATTTCGGCTTGCAGGCAGCCATCGTAGGCCACAGTGTTTTGGCTTTTTTAACCTTCTTAACATGCGGGAAAGGTTGCAAACAGCAGCGCATTTCCCATATCAAGGATGAATTGGGTTGTCCATTTAAAATGGGGTTTCAATGTAAAAGGAGGGGGCTGCGGTTTCCCGGTTAACATGCGGCACAAACACAAGTAAACCACCCCCCCCCACACACACACACACGATTCTCTGGGATGATCACTTCACCCCTCCCCCCCACCGCGTGGTTAACAGCGGGGAACATTTCTGGTCAGAAGAGCAGGAACGGGCGCCTCTGAATGTCCCCCTTAATAAAATCACCCCATTTCAACCAGGAGAGCTTTCTGGAGATGTCCCTGGAGGATTTCCGCTCCATCCCCATACACGTTAACAGACTTGCTTGCTTTTTTTTTGTAATGTTTACAAATATTTACAAAGTTACACTCACCAGAGGTCTCCTGTGTGCCCTGAGGGTCTTGGGTAAGTTCGGGGGTTACTGGTTCCAGGTCCAGGGTCACAAACATATCCTGGCTGTTGGGGAAACCGGTTTCTCCGCTTCCTTGCTGCTGTGAGCTACCTACAGTACCTCCATCGTCATCTTCCTCGTTCCCCGAAGCGTCTTCCCTGTGTGTTTCTCCAGTGAGAGAGTCATAGCACACGGTTGGGGTAGTGGTGGCTGCACCGCCTAGGATCGCATGCAGCTCCGCGTAGTAGCGGCAAGTTTGCGGCTCTGCCCCGGACCTTCCGTTTGCTTCTCTGGCTTTGTGGTAGGCTTGCCGTAGCTCCTTAATTTTCACGTGGCACTGCTGTGTGTCCCTGTTATGGCCTCGGTCCTTCATGGCCTTGGAGATCTTTTCTAATACTTTTCCATTTCTTTTACTGCTACGGAGTTCAGCTATCACTGCTTCATCTCCCCATATGGCGAGCAGATCTCGTACCTCCCGTTCGGTCCATGCTGGAGCTCTTTTGCGATCCTGGGAGGACTCCATGACGGTTACCTGTGCTGATGAGCTCTGCGTGGTCACCTGTGCTCTCCACGCTGGGCAAACAGGAAATGAAATTCAAACCTTCGCGGGTCTTTTCCTGTCTACCTGGTCAGTGCATCTGAGTTGAGAGCGCTGTCCAGAGCGGTCACAATGAAGCACTGTGGGATAGCTCCCGGAGGCCAATAACATCGAATTCCGTCCACACTACCCCAATTCCGACCCGCAAAGGCCGGTTTTATCGCTAATCCCCTCGTCGGAGGTGGTGTAAAGAAACCGGTTTAAAGGGCCCTTTAAGTCGAAAGAAAGGGCCTCGTTGTGTGGACGTGTCCAGGCTTAATTCGGTTTAACGCTGCTAAAGTCGACCTAAACCCGTAGTGTAGACCAGGCCTAAGGGTATGTCTCCACTACAAAATTAGGTTGATTTTATAGAAGTTGATTTTTATTCAGTCAATTGTGAGTGTCCCCACTAAGTGCATTAAGTCGGTGGAGTGCGTCCACAGTACTGAGGCTAGCATCGACTTTTGGAGCATTGCATTGTGGGTAGCTGTCCCACAGGCTCCGCCTCGCGTTGAGCTCCCAATGCCTGATAGGGCCAAAACATTGTTGCAGGTGGTTCTGGGTACATGTTGTCAGGCCCACCTCTCTCCCTCCCTCCCTCCGTGAAAGCAACGGCAAACAATAGTTTCTCGCGTTTTTTCCTGGGTTACCCGTGCAGACGACATACCATGGCAAGCATGGTATCCCGCTCAGCTCACTGTCGCCATATGTCTCATGGGTGCTGCTGGCAGACGCGGTACTGCATTGCTACATAGTGACATCTCCTTGCCTTGCCGGTGACAGACGGTGCAGTTCGACTGCTAACCGTGGTCGTCGTCTCGTGGGTGCTCCTGGCCAACCTCAGTGAGGTTGGTCAGGGGCGCCTGGGCAGACATGGGAGTGACTCCAGGTCATTCTCTTCTTTAAGTTTCATCTAATGGAGATTCAGTCCTGCTTGGAATATCATGCCAGCTGGAGGCTTTTGCCTCAGGCTGCTCTCCCAGCCGGCAGCACTGCACAGTCGCACCTACCCCAGCCTACCCCTTGCTTCCCATGGCTCATGAAGCCTGGACAGTAGTAAGGAGCAGTCCAACTATAGGCTGAGCAAGTGCAGAATGGTGGTAGAATGTGCCTTTGGACGTTTAAAAGCTCTCTGGCGCTGTTTGCTGACTAGGCTGTTTGTGATTAGAAGAGCACAGCAAGGTGTGCTGCGCATCAGAGGCTTTGAAAACAAGTTTCATGAGTGGCCAGGCTTCGGTGTGACAGTGACAGTTGTGTGTGTTTCTCCTTGATACAAACTCGCCCCCTTTGTTGATTTTAATTCCCTGTAAGCCAACCCTGTAAGCCATGTCGCCAGTCGCCCCTCCCGCCTCCTTCTGTGAAAGCAATGGCAAACAATCATTTCTCGACTTTTTTCCTGGGTTACCCATGCAGACGCCATACCACGGCAAGCATGGAGCCCGCTCAGCTCACCACGGCAGTTATGAGCACTGTAAACACCATGCGCATTATCCTGCAGTATATGCAGCACCAGAAACTTCAAAAGCAGGCGAGGAGGCAACGGCAGCGCGGTGACGGGAGTGATAAGGACATGGACACAGACTTCTCTCAAAGCACGGACCCTGGCAATTTGGACATCATGGTGGTAAAGGGGCAGGTTCATGCTGCGGAACACCGATTCTGGGCCCGGGAAACAAGCACAGACTGGTGGGACCGCGTACTGTTGCAGGTCTGGGATGATTCCTTTCGCATGCGTAAGGGCACTTTCATGGTACTTTGTGACTTGCTTTCCCCTGCCCTGAAGTGCAAGAATACTAAGATGAAAGCAGCCCTCACAGTTCACAAGCGAGTGGTGATAGCCCTCTGGAAGCTTGCAAAGCCAGACAGCTACCGGTCAGTCGGGAATCAATTTGGAGTGGGCAAATCTATTGTGGGGGCTGCTGTGATCCAAGTAGCCAACGTGATCACTGAGCTGCTGCTATCAAGGGTAGCGACTCTGGGAAATGTGCAGATCATAGTGGATGTCTTTGCTGCAATGGGATTTCCTAACTGTGGTGGGGCGATAGACGGAACGCATATCCCTATCTTGGGACCGGAGCACCAAGGCAGCCAGTACATAAACCGAAAGGGGTACTTTTCAATGGTACTGCAAGCATTGGTGGATCACAAGGGACATTTCACCAACATCAACGTGGGATGGCCGGGAAAGGTACATGACGCTGGCATCTCTAAGGATTCCGGTCTGTGTGAACGGCTGCAGCAAGGGACTTACTTTCCAGACCAGAAAATAGCTGTTGGGGATGTTGAAATGCCTATAGTTATCCTTGGATACCCAGCCTACCCCTTAATGCCGTGGCTCATGAAGCCATACACAGGCAGCCTGGACAGTAGTCAGGAGCTGTTCAACTATATGCTGAGCAAGTGCAGAATGGTGATAGAATGTGCATTTGGACATTTAAAAGCGCGCTGGCGCGGTTTACTGACTCGGTTAGATCTCAGCGAAACCAATATTCCCATCGTTATTACTGCTTGCTGTGTGCTCCACAATATCTGTGAGAGTACGGGGGAGACGTTTATGGCGGGGTGGGAGGTTGAGGCAAATCGCCTGGCCGCTGATTACGCACAGTCAGCTACCAGGGCGGTTAGAAGAGCACAGCAGGGTGCGCTGTGCATCAGAGAAGCTTTGAAAACTAGTTTCATGACTGCCCAGGCTACGGTGTGAAAGTTCTGTTTATTTCTCCTTGATGAAAACCCGCCCCCTTGGTTCACTCTACTTCCCTGTAAGCCAACCGCCCTCACCTCACCCCTTTGATCACTGCTTGCAGAGGCAATAAAGTCATTGTTTCAAATTCATGCATTCTTTATTACTTCGTCACACAAATGGGGGGATAACTGCCAAGGTAGCCCAGGAGGGGTGGGAGAGGAGGGAAGCACCGGGTGGGGTGGTGGAAGAGGGGAGTAGGGAAGGACAAGGCCACACTGCACTTCAAAACGTATTGAATGCCAGCTTTCTGTTGCTTGGGAAGTCCTCTGGGGTGGAGTGGTTGGGTGCCCGGAGGCCTCCCGACTGCGTTCTTGGGCGTCTGGGTGAGGAGGCTATGGAACTCTGGGAGGAGGGCGGTTGGTTAAACAGGGGCTGCAGCGGCGGTCTGTGCGCCTGCTGCCTTTCCTGCACCTCAACAATATGGTGGAGAATATCAGTTTGATCCTCCAGTAGCCTGAGCATTGCTTCCTGCCTCCTCTCATCACGCTGACGCCACCTATCATCTTGATCCCGCCACCTGTCCTTGTGTTCATTTTGTGCTTTCCTGCACTCTGACAGTATCTGCCTCCATGCATTCTGGTGGGCTTTTTCAGCGTGGGAGGACTGCATGAGCTGAAATAACATTTCATAACAAGTGCGTTTTTTTCACCTTCTCATCTTCGCTAGTCTCTGGGACGGAGATGATACGGGGAGCGTTGAAACATTTGCAGCTGTAGGAGGAAAAAAAGGGAGAGTAGTATTTAAAAGACACATTTTAGAGACCAATGGGTAGATTCTTTTACGGTGAACCAAGCTGTTAACATTACATCGCTCATGTGGTTTCTTTACAAGGTCGCATTTTGCCTCTTATATTGAGGGTCTGCCAGTTTGGTGTGAGAGATTACACACGCAGGGCTGGCGGACAACAGAATTTGACTTGCAGGCAGACATGGTAAGCTATAGTCTTTTGGCTTCTTTAACCTTCATAACATGTGGGAATGGTTTCAAACAGCAGCACCCTCATTTCCCATACCAAGCACCCGTTGGGTTGGCCATTTAAAATGGGTTGGCCATTTAAAAGGAGGGGCTGCAGTTTTTGGGTTAACGTGCAGCACAAACCCAACCAAACCACCCCACACAAACACACCCAATTCTCTGGGATGATTGCTTCACCCCTACTCCTACCCCGTGGCTAACAGCGGGGATGATTTCTGTTCAGCCACAGGCAAACAGCCCAGCAGGAATGGCCACCTCTGAATGTCCCCTTAATAAAATTCCAATATTTCAACCAGATGACCATGAATGATATCACTCTCCTGAGGATAACACAGAAAGATAAAGAACGGATGTTGCTTGAATGCCAGCAAACACCGGAACCATACGCTGCCATGCTTTGTTATGCAATGATTCCAGACTACGTGCTACTGGGCTGGCGTGGTAAAGTGTCCTACCATGGAGGATGGAATAAGGCTGCCCTCCCCAGAAACCTTTTGCAAAGGTTTTGGGAGTACATCCAGGAGAGCTTCATTGAGATGTCTCTGGAGGATTTCTGCTCCATCCCCATACACGTTAACAGACTTTGCCAGTAGCTGTACTGGCCGCGAATGCATCCCAAGTCTTCTTGGCAAATTAATCCTTAAACACGCTTGCTTTTAAACCATGTATTATATTTAAAAAGGTACACTCACCAGAGGTCCCTTCTGCACCTTCAAGGTCCGGGAGCCCGCCTTGGGTGGGTTGGGAGGGTACTGGCTCCAGGGTGATAGACAGTTCCTGGCTGTCGGGGAAAATGGTTTCTCCTCTTGCTTGCTGTGCGCTATCTTCAACCTCCTCCTCATCATCATCTTATTCGTCCCAGAAATCTGCATCCCTGTTGCGTGAGAATCCATTGACAGAGTCCACGCACAGGGGTGGGGTAGTAGTAGGGGCACCCTCTAGAATGGCATGCAGCTCATCATAGAAGCGGCATGTCTGGGACTCTGACCTGGAGCGGCCGTTTGCCTCTTTGATTCTTTGGTTGGCTTGCCTGAGCTCCTTAAGTTTCATGTGGCAATGCTGCGGGTCCCTGTTATAGCCTCTGTCCTTCATGACCTTGGAGATTTTTTCAAATATTTGGGCATTTTGTCTTTTGGAACGGAGTTCTGATAGCACAGATTCCTCTCCCCATACAGCGATCAGATCCAGTACCTCCCGTTCGGTCCAGGCTGGAGCTCTTTTGCGATTCTGGGACTGGATGGTCACTTGTGCTGATCAGATCGCCACGCTGGCCAAATAGGAAATGAAATTCAAAAGTTCCCAGGGCTTTTCCTGTCTACTTGGCAAGTGCATCTGAGTTGAGAGCGCTGTCCAGAGTAGTCACAATGGAACACTCTGGGATAGCTCCCGGAGGCCAATACTGTTGAATTGCGTCCACACTTACCCCAAATTCGACCCGGCAAGGTCGATTTCAGCGCTAATCCCCTCGTCGGGGAGGAGTACCGAAATCGATTTTAAGAGCCGTTTAAGTCGACAAAAATGGCTTCCCCCAGGTCCAAGCCCCACCAGATCCCATCCATCCACACCCTGCTTCGTTGTGTGGACGGGGTAACAGCAGGGCAAATTGACATGAGTGGACACATGGTCTGGGTCTGTCGTGCTTGCAAACAGGGCCGACTCTGTGCTTGTGAGAGGGGAAGTATTTCCTCTCAGAGGCGGCCAGGGGTGGTGTGTAATTATCCCAGGTTCCTGGGTGGGGGCTCAAGCCGGTTCTGTGTTGGATCGATGGAAAGGAATCCCTAGATATTGAACCCCGCAGGGCCGCCCAGTGGAGGGGCAAGTGGGGCAATTTGCCCCGGGCCCCACAGGGGCCCCCACAAGTTTTTCGGGGTCCCTGGAGCAGGGACCTTCACTCCCTCCGGGGGCCCCAGAAAACTCTCGTGGGGCCCGGGCCCCCGGAGCTTCTTCCACTCCGGGTCTTTGGTGGCAATTCGGTGGCGGGGGCCTCCTGCTGCCGAAGACCCCAGGCCCCCTGTTTGGGTCCACTAGGCATAGCTACCAGGTAACTCGGGAGAATGGAAGGTCAAAAGTGCCGATGAAGCTCCATCTTGGGAACTCTCACCTACTTCTGTGCTAACTGCTTACATGCTCTGAAGCAGGCTGAAGCAGAAATGTAATGTCAGCTTTTTAGCAGATGGCTGCAGTTTCACTCACACTAGCAGAAATAGTAGAGATAAAGAAGCGAGAGAAAAGAGGGGAAGTTAGTTTGCAGGCGTTTAATCCAAGGACGCAAAGACTGGGAAAGTTTTCTCACAAGCTTATGTAGAGTTTATTGTAACACTTGTCTGGAAGGGAGGGGTAAGGAGGAACAGCCAGAGAAAGAAATGTATGCAAACAGTTTAGAGTATAAAAGGTAAAATTTGTTTGTATTTGTTGCACTTGATTTGAGACATGCTGGTCTCCTAGTGCCATTTCAGAGCTCTGAAATAAACTTGGCTTGCTTTCTCCCCTCGGTGTCTTTATTGGTGCCAAGCACACCGGGCGACGAACCCCTGTTTGCCATCGCGAGGCCCAGTTCTGGGCAGGCAACACCCCTGAATCCTCTGGGTGGCCCTGGAACCCCACCCTGGTTGCTGCTGGCTCCACCCGGCAGAAGGGTAATGTAGAAGTGACTTAGGCCTTGTCTACATTGGCACTTTCCTCGTTAAAACTTTTGTCATTCAGGGGTGTGAAAAAAATACCGCCGAACGACAAAAGTTGTAACGATGAAAAGTGCCAGTGTCGATAGCGCTTCGTCAGTGGGTGATGCTCTCCTGTCGATGCTGCTACCGCCCCTCATTGGGGCTGGTTTCATTTTGTCACCAGGAGAGGGAAGGCAGGCTGGGCTTGCCACAGAGCAGTTGTAGAAGGACTACCACTGTCTAGGTTCAGCTTCCAGCCCTTGGAGCTTTTAAAGGTACAGCAATTTTCACTCCCCCTCCCACCAGTGCGGAGGGATTTGAACCCATCAGTGGTAGTACTGGAAGCCACTAATCTAGCCTTAATCTACAGGGCCAGGATTAATGTTTTCCCCACATGCCATTATCCTTGGGAACTCATGGCTACAGGATACCAAGGCCAAGTACTTGGATTCAGAAAGGGAGTGGACGGTTCTGTGGGTAACGAGAACAAGCGAGTTCCAGGAGATTTACCACATTTTGAAGTGGGTTGGATCTAAAGCTGACGGCTTTGGGCCATGAACCCTCAACCTCTAAATTATCCCATCACTGCTGCAGCTCAGCTATTGGGGACTGGCTACTGGGAGCAAACCTCAGTGTAAATGCCTTGCCTTGGAGTGATTGACTCCAGTGAGTTACTGGGGTCATTCACACCAGCATGTGCCCATTGGCGCGGGTGTACTAGGGGGCTAACAGCAGTTGAGCCCCATCAGTGGGGTAACAGCAGGGCAAATTGACACGAGTGGACGCATGGCCTGGGTATGTCGTGCATGCAAATGCCAGATCCCAGCGGGGTGGGGGGAAATGTTCAGTGACTGGCTCCTAGCCTTGTCCCCTGTGTGAGTATGTGAAGTGCCCAGAGCCTCACAGGAGACTCGGAAGGACAAGGCTTTTGTGTCTGCGGGGAGGGGACGGTTTTTTTGGAGCCAAGCAAATTGGGAATTTGGACATAAGTGTGTGGGGGGAGGGTAAGAGGGAGATGGAGCAATGAAAAATAACCAGCCATTGAGCCGACCATAGTGAGATGCTGCAGTAAAGTGATTTATTGCTGCTAGTGAAGCAGGTCCAAGACCCAGCGGTAACAGAAAGAGCCCAGAGGCTCCAGTTTTGGGATTAAATAGGGATTAGAAAACAGTCCGGAAGCAGAGGAATTGGTTGATTTCCAACCCCAGTTTGGATTGAATACACTGATCGCCCATCACGTGCTGGGAATAAGGCTGGGGGAGTAGAGAAAAGAAGTGCAAGACGGAGCCGGCCTGTCTCCTGTGAAACTTTGTTAGTGGAGCAGATGATGTGTTCATGGGGCTCAGTGAAAGCCAGAATTGCAGCGAAAGTCTATCTCTGTCTTCTTGAGCCAAGTCTGAGACCAGATCTGGAAGTTACAGCGCACTTTCTATGGGAGGAATGAAGCACATTAGAATAGGGTTCAGGGTAGCAGCCGTGTTAGTCTGTATCCTCAAAAAGAACAGGAGTATTTGTGGCACCTTAGAGACTAACAAATTTATTAGAGCATAAGCTTTCGTGGGCTACAACCCGAAGAAGTGGGTTGTGGCCCACAAAAGCTTATGCTCTAATAAATTTGTTAGTCTCTAAGGTGCCACAAGTACTCCTGTTCTTTATTAGAATAGGGGTGATTCTCAGAGGGGTTCCCAGTAAAACCCAGCTGTCCTCTTCCCCCCCAACCTCACAGCCTGACCATGGGCAAGTCACATGTCTCCGTGCCTCAGTTTTCCCACTGGTAAAAAGGACGGGGGGAGGAGGGAGGCAGTGAAGCTAAAGTCATTCCTGTGTGTGTAGTGGCGAGATGCTGTGGATTTGTGGGGCATAAAACCATCTGAAGCTAACTGATCTCAGTGTCCGGTACATCCACACCCCTGTATTTTGTGTGTTTATCCTCACACACCCCCTGGGCGGCAGGGCAGTGCTACTAGCCCCATTCTACAGATGGGGAAACCAAGGCACAGAGCGAGGAAGCGACTGGCCCAGGCTCGCACAGGGAGTCTGGCAAAGCAGGAAATAAAACCCAGCTTCCCTGGGTCGCAGGTAAGTGACCTCCCCACTCCCCATCCTTGTGACTCTGCCATGCCCAGCAGTTCCTTGCCCCTGCCCCAGAATCAGGTCCCAGCTCAGGCAATGCCAGGTTTTAACCTCCCTCCCATTCTGTGCCCAGCAGTTCCTGCTATTTACCCTCCAGTTCGATACACAAAGAGCCGGCTGGTATTGGAGGTGGATTGGGCTGGGAAAGCAGCAAGGGCAGGAATAGCAAAGAGCTCCAGGCTACCTCCCTCTGCGCCACACCAAGCAAATCCCCCACTCCCCTTCTAATCTGCGCCTTCTCCAAGGCCAGCAGAGGTTGGTTGGTTTCAATTGGGCTCGCAATAGATTTTGGCTGAGCTGCCTCCCGCACCCACTGCAGTGTGGAATTGGGGCAGGGCTGGGCCCCGCTAGTTAGGAGCGGATGATGATGATGATACAGTTTTACAGGGTTTAGACCCAACGGAAACGTTTCCCTTTGCTCTGTCGATGTTCTCGAACGCAGCACCCTGCCCAGAGCGGAACCTGGACCCCACAGCCAGAGCAACAGTGAGTGTGAGCCCCTCCCTGGTCTGGACTCCACCCAGTGCCAGGCATGAGGGGACCCCCCCACCCCGATCTCACTGGTGAGGACGTGGCTTTAAATAATTGTCTCAGAAAATCAATTCTTGGCAAACCGAACTGGTGCCCCAAACCCAGGAGCAGAACCTCGAATAGGCCCAGTCCCGTCCTCTCACCATCTGCTGGGATGGGGGTGGCAGGGGGCACTTGTTAGGATCCACAACGCCACCTTGGTTTTTCGTGCACAATGTCTGCACCAGCTCCATGGTCAGATATAGCACGATCCTGGACACGACCTGGAGGGAGATTGAGGAGCCCGGCTTAGGGATGAGTCCCAGCGCGATCCCCTAGCTCTGCCCCCCACCCCTGAATACCAGGAAATATGAGGGGCTGAGCTCTGAGCCTCCCCATGGCCACACGCTGTCTCCTAGGCCATGTCCAAGCAAAGGCAGTTCTGGGGGGGGTCAGTCTGTCCCACTGGGGCTATGATCCGGGTTCAAAGCCCTTTGCAGGCATCAGGGGATTTGCTCCCAGCGCCCTGGGGCATTAGCGCCCATCCCCATATCACAGAGCAAGGAGCAGGGAATGAGGGGAAAGGGCAAAGTCAGCCAAAGGGCCTCCCCCTGGGGCCTCAGCTGGGGAAGCCTTGGGCTGGGTTTTCAGTGCTGTTGGGGCAGCGGGACACTGAGGTACCAGCCTCATTGTCCACCCCCACTGCGGGTCCCAGCTATACATCCCCTTCCCCCAGGTCCAAGCCCCACCAGATCCCTTCCACCCGCACCCTGCAGCCTTACCGCAACTCTGCCCCCTGGATCCCAGCTCCACCAGACCCCTCATTTGGGGTTGCACCCACAGTACCCACAGCCTTACTCCCCTCACCTGCCCCCTGTAACATCTGCATCCACTCACCTGTCTCTGGGCGCTCAGCACCTGCAGCCCCTTGCTGTAGTATATGCAATTATTGCGGTCGTTGTAGGTCTTTACGGCTACTTGTGCTGCCTGCTGGACTTCTGGGTCTGACACTGACACATTGTGCAGCCCCCCAGGAATAGAGGCCCCCAGAGTGAGGGGAACCCCCAGGAGGAGCAGCAAGCA
This sequence comes from Malaclemys terrapin pileata, assembly GCF_027887155.1. NCBI lineage: Eukaryota > Metazoa > Chordata > Testudines > Emydidae > Malaclemys > Malaclemys terrapin. Next base: position 30,273,009 of record NC_071511.1, on the reverse strand, counting down.
AAGCCAGGGACCTGCCACTGCTGCAGGGAACGCCATGGCTGAGAGTGGCCAGAGCTGGGGATGGGGTGCTAAGATATAGGCAGGGGGCCCCACCCCCTGGGAAAAAAATGTCACCCTACATTACATAAGACCCAAGTATAGATGGGAAATAAACCCTCAGGGCTTGATTCAGCCAGGGGAAAAGGGCCTTTATGGGACAGGCCATCCCAGAATTCCCCATTACATGGGGCATTTCTTGCACCTTCCTCTGAAGCAACTGGCAATGGCCACTGTCACAGACGCGATGCTAGGCTAGATGGGCCCATTGTTCTAAATGGGTGTGGCCAGTCCTGGAAGAGCCCCGCCCCCAGTAGAAAGCCCCACGTACAGCAGCTGGAGAAACATCCCCTCACAGGGAGCCCTGCTAGCTGCCGGATGGAGCCCTGCCCCTTGGGGTCTGCCCTGCCTCAGAGAAAAAGGCCAGCCCTCAGCTACATTTAGGGTGACGAGACAGCAAGTGTGAAAAATCGAGACGGGGCTGGGGATTAAGAGCCTATATAAGAAAAAGACCCAAAAATCAGGACTGTCCCTATAAAATTGGGACATCTGGTTACCCTAGCTAAATTCCCCTGTTGGTCAGCTAGTAGTTGGGCAATGGGCACCAATTGATCTATTTTCCTTTGTCCCAAATCCATAGTATTTATGGACAAGGGAGGGACGGGTGCAAAGAGACTGGTTGCCAGGGCCTCCCATTTGGTGTTGTCTGCCATGGCCTGTGTAACATTCTCAATCTACACATGTGGCCATAGGGCCTGGGTCCCAATCGGAGTCAGAGAGGTGAGGGTCAGACAGAATCCATCCGGGCTCCCCTGGCATGGTGCTGTCCCCACAGAAAGGTGGTGGTATCCCAGAGCACATGCTATGTCCCCAAGCTGTACCCCCTCCTTCACTCTCTCTTTAGTGACTGGTCAGGCCTAACCTCCCTCACTTGTGGTCAGGTTTATTTGTGCCCAATTTCACCCCGTTCCCCATGAGGATTTGGGGGATCTTTCTGTACAAATTATGAATTTTGGTTCATATTATGGAGTGGCTCTTATGAAAACTGCTGTACCATGAATGCCTGTCCCGATGCATAACCCTGTGTACTCCCAGCCGGAGAGAGAGCAGGTCTTGCCCACGCTGAGAACAATGGAGAGTTCTTAGCTTTGATCCCAGAATAGTTATGCTAATGAGTGGGCATCCTAGGGGAAACTGCTTGTACCCATCCTCTCTGAGGGGAGGGGGTTTAGGGGTCGTGAGTTGTTACCAAACCACAGAGCAAAGGAAGCCAGGTGTTGGGAGGGGTATGTAGAGAGAGTCACATGGGGAACTTGAGATGTGACCCACAGGATGCCTGGCAAGAGGAAGGAACGGGTGGGTCAGACTGGTCAAGGGAGGCATGCTGGGGAAGCAGCCCTGAATGTAGGGCTGTATGAGGCAGGGGACTTCACCTGCCTGCCTGGACACAGATGATCCCCCAAGGCCTCCCCAGGGAAGGGGGGACTTGCACGGGGCTTTGGGATTAGGAGGTTTGTTGTGTCCTGTCGGGTCTGGGCTCTTCGTGCTCTGCCTGTTAAGCAGAAGAGAGCCACAGGGTGGGAGGCTGGGCAAAGCGTGCGCATGTTAAACAGCTGCCATGGGCCTCCTGAGAGAGCTAAGCTGTATCCAGGAGGCTCCCACCTTGGGCTGGGTCTCCCCAGAGGAGGGTTCTGGGCCAAGAGGACCTTGCTGGTAAGGAACCTTCAACGTAACTGGGTTTGATGGACTAAGGTTGACTCAGCCCCTGCTCCCTCCAGCTGGAGATGCTGGGCCAGGTGAGGCCTGTTTGTGTGATGTTCTCTCTTGGGGGCTGAATAGACTGGACCCCTGAAGGGGGCCTGGCCAATAGAAAAGCCTCAAACTCTCACTCAGGGAGGCAGTGGTGGTGCTGCATTGGGCCACCAGGGGGAGTGCTAGGGTTAGGGCCCCCAAGCCACCACCCCTTTCCCAGAACTCCACCCCAACGGGCTTACAGTGTAACTCTCTAGGGGCAGTCAGTGCACACACGCTTTGTACAGTCTAACACCGCTCTGCTCTTTTAGATTTAATCATGTAAAGCAATAAACACTAAAGGCATGTCCCTGCCTCAGTTTCCACCTCATTCCAGGGTGTGCCCTGGGCTGGGGTCTGCATCCCTTGGGCTGTCCAGGGTCCTGGGGGGCCAGCTGGGCTCAGGAAAGCAGACATGAGGCTGCTACATGCTGGCTGATCGCTCCCTTCTGGATCCAAGAGCAGAGCCGACTAGCTTCTGCCCTTCTAAGACCTTCAGCCCCTTGAGTCAGGTGTCCCCCTTTGCCAGCTTCCCCGCATGAGCACAAACTTCTGCCAGGTGACCTCCCCCTAACCCAGTTCTCCTGGACAGGGGCCTGTCTTTTGCCTGGAGTGACTGGATTTCCAGGCTGGGATTTAGTCACCTGCCCACTATTGTTGTTCGTTGGCCACCCGCTGTTGGAATTGCCACCCGTCCTGGCGGCAAACCGACCAGCGAGAGGGCAAAAGGCCGCCCTTTCGAAGTGGGGTTTGCAGCCTGGCACTGAGGAGTCATAATCTCACACTGAATGGTGACATTGTACAGACGTGTTCCCGCTGCACCACAGGTGCCTGGAACGTTCCCTGAAATGGTGGAATTGAGTGGATGTAGCACCCCAAAGTTACTGCGGCACAGGCCAAGAGTGAAATGCCATCAACTCTCTCATGTCTGGCTATGTTCCACACCCACTCCCTAGTCAGCTCCTGACTCAGTCTCCCAGCTCCAGGCATGAAACTTCCTCCTCCTCTTCCCCTCCGTGCCTCTTAGTTACCCTCCGATTCGCTACGCGAAGAGCTGGGCTAGGCTGGGAGAGCTGCTTTGGAAAGCGCTGCTGGAGGAGAAAGGGAAACGTTTCTATTAGATTTAAATCCTGTCCCAGCGCTGCCCTCCGGTGTGAGGGGCTCAGTCTGACACACAGGACCCAGTGCCATGTAACAAAGCCACCTCTGCTTGTGTACGTGGGGGGCAAAGGGAAGGGGGATTTGCTTGGGGTGGCTCAGAGGGTGACACCAACTGATCCCTGTGCAATTGTTGCCCTTGAGGTTCTTCCCAGCCTCATCTAACTAGGCCACATGAAAGAATTTTGGGGACCGGTGAACTATTAAAAATGGACCCCCAGCCCTTCCTCAAAGCATCCTTGCTGCACACAGACCCCCAATTGCCCCTCTCTCTCCATCCCACACAGACCCCCAAATGCCCCTCTCACCCCTCCCCACACAGACACCCAATTGCCCCCCCATCCCCATATATCTCAACAGTCCTCCACCAGCCTCCACTTATCCTGACAGTCCAAACACACACACCAGCAGCCCTGACACATATCCGCTCCCTGCAGCCCCCATACCCCTCACTCACCTCCCACCCCACAGCCCCCAACACTCCCCACTCACCCATAGCTCACCAACAACTCAGCCCGAGACCCACCCCCACTGCCCTGGGACCTTCCTGGCCACTCACTGGCTCAGCACTCTGCTCCCATCCCAGGTTAGGGTGGCTTCTCCTGATCTCGGCCTCCCAGCTCTGCTGGCTCCCGTCTCCTGCCCCACAGACGGCCCTGCACCACTCAGATTCGGCTCAGCTGCTCCTTCATCATGACAGAGGGGCAGCCAGGCCAAATTTGAGTGAGTTGCGTTGAGACCTGGTGCATGGGGTCACAGCGCCACTCTGATGTGATTTAGTTTTTGTCCATCTTGGAATGCGGGGGGATCATAGAATCATAGGACTGGAAGGGACCTCGAGAGGTCACCTAGTCCAGTCCCCTGCACTCAAGGCAGGACTAAGTATTATCTCTAGACCATCCCTGACAGGTATTTGTCTAACCTGCTCTTAAAAATCCCCCATGATGGAAATTTCACAGCCTCCCAAGGCAATTTATTCCAGTGTTTAACCACCCTGACAGTTAGGAAGTTTTTCCTAATGTCCAACCTAAACCGCCCTTGCTGCAATTTAAGCCCATTGCTTTTTGTCCTATCCTCAGAGGTTAAGAAGAACAATTTTTCTGCCTCTTCCTTGTTACAACCTTTTATGTACTTGAAAACTGTTATCATGGCCCAGTCTTCTCTTCTCCAGACTAAACAAGCCCAATTTTTTCAATCTTCCCTCATAGGTCATGTTTTCTAGACCTTTAATTATTTTGGTTGCTCCTCTCTGGGCTTTCTCCAATTTGTCCACATTGTTCCTGAAATGTGGCGCCCAGAACTGGACACAATACTCCAATTGAGGCCTAATCAGCGCGGAATAGAGTGGAAGAATTATTTCTCGTGTCTTGCCTACAACACTCCTGTTAATACATCCCAGAAGGATGTTTGCTTTTTTTGCAACAGCGTTACACTGTTGACTCATATTTAGCTTGTGGTCCACTATAACCCCCAGATCCCTTTCTGCCGTACTCCTTCCTAGGCAGTCATTTCCCATTTTGTATGTGTGCAACTGATTGTTCCTTCCTAAGTGGAGTACGTTGCATTTGTCCTTATTGAATTTCATCCTATTTACTTCAGACCATTCTTCAGTTTGTCCAAATCATTTTGAATTTTAATCCTATCCTCCAAAGCACTTGCAACCCCCTCCCAGCTTGGTATCATCCGCAAACTTTATAAGTGTACTCTCTATGCCATTATCTAAATCATTGATGAAGATATTGAACAGAACCGGACCCAGAACCGAGCCCTGCGGGACCCCACTCATTATGCCCTTCCAGCATGACTGTGGAACACTGATAACTACTCTCTGGGAACGGTTTTCCAATCGGTTATGCACCCACCTTATAATAGCTCCATCTAGGTTGTATTTCCCTAGTTTGTTTATGAGAAGGGCCTTGTGCCAGAGCACCGAGTGCACATTAGTTAATCCAGGCTGAATCGGACTCTGATGCTATTCAGCAATTTGTGTATCTAACCGGAGGGTGAAGAACCAGAGCCAATGGGTACAGACAGGAGGGCGTGTAAAGGCCGGCACTGGGAAGCATCACCTGGTAGGAGTAGGGGGAGTGGTCAGTCAATGAGAAGGGGTTCTGGGAAGCTATGGCCCTGCAGAGAGCAATAGATCAATCTTTGCATCCCCCTGTGAGAGGGGGGTTGTCACCCCATATTGCCAATGTAGAAACTCCGGTCCAGCGAGGGGAAGTGATTTGCCCAAGGTCACTCGGGAGTCTGTGGCAGAGCTGGGAATTGACCCCAACCAGCATCCATGGTTAGTGCCCAACCACTGGGCATTCCTTCCTCCCTCTCCTCTGGGAAGTTGTTTTTCAAAATACTGAACTAGAGCCTAGGTGGCCTGAGTCCCAGCGGTCCCACCCCACCTGGCCCTCCAGGGCTGGAAGAAAAACTGAGGGGCCTGGAGTCCCAGTTCTGTCTTGTCTATTTAGGCTATGAGCCTTTGGGGCAGGGACTGTCTCCCGCTGTGTGCACAGCAGGGGCCCATTCTCAGTTGGGGCCTCTCAGTGTTACTTTAATACACATAAGATACTGCATATATATATATAAAATGCATATAAGATAGATACTATAATGCAGACAATTTTTTGTTTGCCGTTTCCTTGGTTTTATGAAAGGATGTGGGAAATGTCTGTGTCATCTTCCTGAAAATATGCTTGACTTGGTTTCCCCCAGTCACTTCTCTATTGTTAACTACTGGGATTGAAGGAATGTGACATCGCCCAGGGTGCAGTCCCGACACTAGGACAGCTATGTCCCATTAGACCTCCAGTCTGCTTTGCTGTGTGAGCTGCTACTCACCCACCCTCTGGGGCCTGGACTAGATGACCTCTCGAGGTCCCTTCCAGTCCTATGATTCTATGATTCTGGTATGCAAGTTAACTGCAGACAGATTTACTCCTTCTCATAACACAAGAACCAAATGAAATTAATAGGCAGCAGGTTTAACACACACAAAAGGAAGTATTTCTTCACACAATGTACAGTCAACCTGTGGAACTCTTTGCCAGCAAATGTTGTGAAGGCCAAGACTATCGCAGGGTTAAAAAAAAGAACTAGATAAGTTCATGGAGGATAGGTCCATCCATGGCTATTAGCCAGGATGGGCAGGGATGGTGTCCCTAGCCTCTGTTTTCCAGAGGCTGGGAATGGGTGACAGGGAATGGATCACATGATGATTACCTGTTCTGTTCATTCCCTCTGGGACACTTGGCATTGGCCACTGTCGGAAGACAGGATTCTGGGCTAGATGGACCGTTGGTCTGACCCAGTATGGCCACTCCTATGTTCATAGACCCGAGTGCTATGCCCAGCCACCCTTGAATTACATATAGGGCAACAGCCACATATCCCAGCCTTGCACCCCAGAAATGTACTGGCTTGTGCTGGTCGTAAATTAGTTCGGAAATCAGTGGGAAATGGATATGCACCAGCCTAAACTGAGTAGATTCCCCAAACACGCCAGCCAAAACCACACTGGTTTGGATTAAATGGAAAATAGATTTATTAACTGCAGAAAGCTAGATTTTAAGAGCTTAAGTGGTATTGGCATAGATGATCAGAATTGGTTACAAAAGGAAATAAAATGGCAAAACTGCAATTAAATCCTAAACTTTACCAAGCTAATAATTCTAAAAGTAAAAGGATTTCTCTCACCCAAAACTTCCCAGCTGTTCATGCTAACTAGGATGCCTTCTAGTTAGGACCAGCCACTCCCGAAGTCCCTCCAGGGAAGTTTTCTTTGTCTTTCAGGCAATCTTATTTCCTTGTGTAGAGAGGAGAGGGGAGAGGCAGGTGAGGTGATGATGTCATTGTTCCTTGTTTATACACTTCTCCAGGTGCTGGAATAATCCTGGCTGTGTCATGGGTCAGCCAGCCCCATGGTGTATGTGCTAGAGGGACTGTCTTTCCTGTAAAAACAACAAGGAATCCTTGTGGCACCTGAGAGACTAACAAATGTATTTGGGCATAAGCTTTCATGGGCTACAGCCCACTTCATCAGATGCATGGAGTGGAAAACACGGTAGACAGGCATAAAAATACAGCTCATGAAAAGATGGGAGTTGCCTTTCCAAGTGAGGGGTCAGTGCTAATGAGGCCAGTTCAATTAGGGTGGATGTGGCCCATTCCCAACAGTTAACAAGAAGGTGTGAGTATCAACAGAGGGAAAATTATTTTTTGTAGTGACCAGGGCCGGCTCCAAGCACCAGCCCAGCAAGCAGGTGCTTGGGGCGGCCAATGGAGAGGGGCGGCACGTCCGGCTCTTCGGCAGCAATTCGGCAGCGGGTCCCTGCCACCGAATTGCTGCTGAAGACTGAAGCGGCGGTGGTAGAGCAGATCGCGATTTTGATGGGTTGGATCACAGAAACCCCCTTGGGAGCTGCCACCCGATGTGCAAAGACTACCCCTGCTCCTGTTTTCCCTGCCAGCTCAGGACTCCAGCACCCTGTCTTGCTGAGCCAGACAGTCCCGTCTGCTCCAACACAGACCCAGGGTCTTAATCACTTGTCCCAGAGCTGCAAGTTTACCTGAAAACAGCTCACAGAAGTGGGCTTGTCTTTAGCACTCAGATGCCCAACTCCCAATGGGGTCTAAACCCAGACAAATCCGTTTTACGCTGCATAAGGCTTATGCAGGGCAAACCCATAAATTGTTCGCCCTCTATAACACTGATAGAGAGATATGCACAGTTGTTTGCTCCCCCAGGTATTAATACATACTCTGAGTAAATTACTAAATAAAAAGTGATTTTATTAAATACAGACAGTAGGATTTAAGTGGTTCCAAGTGGTAACAGACAGAACAAAGTAAGTCACCAAGCAAAATAAAATAAAATGCGCAAATCTATGTCTAATCAAACTGAATACAGATAATCTCACCCTCAGAGATGCTTCAGTAAGTTTTTTTCTCAGGCTGGACACCTTCCAGGCCTGGGCACAATTCTTTCCCCTGGTACAGCTCTTGTTCCAGCTCAGGTGATAGCTAGGGGATTCTTCATGATGGCTCCTCTCCCCCCTGTTCTCTTCCACCCCTTTATATATCTTTTGCATAAGGCAGGAACCCTTTGTCCCTCTGGGTTTTCACTCCCACCTCACTAGAAAAGCACCCAGGTTAAAGATGGATTCCAGCTCAGGTGACATGATCACATGTCACTGCAAGACTTCATTACCCACTTGCCAGCACACACATATACAGGAAGACTAACAGGTAAACACAGCCATCTGCAGACAATGGTCCTGGTTAATGGGAGTCATCAAGATTCCAAACCACTATTAATGGCCCACACTTTGCATAATTACAATAGGAGCTCAGAGTTATATTTCATATTTCTAGTTTTAGATACAAGAGTGGTACATTTATACAAATAGGATGATCACACTCAGTAAGCTTTGTAATGATTCCTTACAAGAGACCTTCTGCATGAAGCATATCCCAGTTACATTATATTCACTTCTAATTATGTTTTTATAAAACCATATAGACTGCACAACATCACAGCGATCGCGGCTTTTTTTTCTTCTTTTTGCTGCTTGGGGTGGCAAAAACCTTGGAGCCGGGCCAGGTAGTGACCCAGCCATTCCCAGTCTTTATTCAGGCCTAATTTGATGGTGTCCAGTTTGCAAATTAATTCCACTTCTGCAGTTTCTCGTTGAAGTTTGGTTTTGAAGTTTTTTGTTGAAGAATGGCTACTTTTAAGTCTGTTATTGAGTGACCCGGGAAATTTAAGTGCTCTCCTACTGGTTTTTGAATGTTACAATTCTTGATGTCTGATTTGTGTCCATTTATTCTTTTGCGTAGAGACTGTCTGGTTTGGCCAATGTACATTGCAGAGGGGCATTGCTGGCACATGATGGCATATATCACATTGGTAGATGTGCAGGTGAACGAGCCCCTGATGGTGTGGCTGATGTGGTTAGGTCCTATGATGGTGTCCCTTAAATAGATATGTGGACAGAGTTGGCAACGGGGTTTGTTGCAGGAATTGATTCCTGGGTTAGTGTTTCTGTTGTGTGGTGTTGTTTTGATATACAGTTTATCACCAGGGGTTAATTTCTCTCCTGGATCAGGGCACTGGGAAGGAGTTACGTAGGCAGCTGGTGTATTGTTTGGTATGAATGGACTATCGAGGACTGTCAACATATGATTCATAGATTTCAAGGCCAGAAAGCACCATTGTGATCATCCAGTGACTCTAGCCTGACCTCCTGTATACCACAGGCCACAGAATTTCCCTGAATTAATTCCTGTCAGAACTAGTGGATCTCTCAGTAAAACTTCCAGTCTTGTTTTAACCATTGCCAGCAATGGAGGCTCCTCCACAGGCCTTGGTCAATTGTTCCCACGGTTAATTGCTCTCATTGGTTCAAATGTGCACCTGATTCACAGTCTGAATTTGTCTCTCTTCAGTTTCCAGCCATTGGATATTTTTAGATCTTTGTCCGCTAGATTGAGGAGACCTTTATTATCAAATTTCTGTAGGTCCTTCTAGTCTGGAGTCAAATCCCTCTTCACCTTCTCTTGGTTAAGCTAAACAGATTGTGATCCTGGAGTCTCTCATTGAAAAAAATCTGCCTTTAGTTCTTCTCGTAGCTCTTCTCTGAGCCCTCTCCAATTAACCCTGGATGGGAAGGAAGTTGCCAGACAGATCCAACGGAGGATCCAGACTGGACATTAACTGTTACGGCTGCCAACCAAGGGAGGCAGAACATGTGAAAATAGCCTGACGGGAACTTGAAACAGGCCAGTGGTGTGAGCAGATTGGGGTACGTTTCCCACGGCCCAGCGCGGGGGGGAGATTTCAAACCCTGGCCACCTCAAGTGAGAGAGGCAGGTGAGGCTGCCAGCAATGACAGGTGGGCAAGCTGTGCTTTGCTTTCCCATTCTAACCTGAGGACCCTGAACTACTGGATTCCAGGGTTCAGATCCCCAAAGGGGTTTAGGTACCTAACTCCCATTGGGACTGAGGATCTGGGCTGGCTTGTTTGGAAAAGGCTGCCCTGTGTCGCTGCAAAGATCTGCCGGCTGCCTAGCTCCCAAAGGGGAACATCTCTGATGGCGTGAAACCGACTTGGCCCCACGGGCAGAGCTATGGTGAGAAACAGAGCCACGCCCCTTCCCCCGGCGTCATTGCTCGGCCTGGTTGTGCCCCAACTGCTGCTTGCCCTCTGCACCGTCCACATCGACGTCTCTGGGCGGTTATTCCTGAGGGCTGGGCCAGGTGAGCTCGCAGGAAGAGCAGCGTTTCACGAACACATTGGGGACATTAGAATGGGAGGGGGCTTCCAGTCACTGGGACTCCTGGGCAGGGGTGAAAGTAACTTAAGGGACTTACTGGTACGCCGGGCGGCCGGGGTCATGAGCAATGGGGGGGAGGGGCTCAACCGGTAGGGGCGGGTCTTGGGCGGAAAGGGCAGGGCTGGGGCCAGACTTCCCCAGCCAGCCCTTTAGCACGGCCTGGCGATGATTTAAAGGGCCTGAGGCTCTCGGCCGCCGCCACCAGCACTATCCCAGGGCTCCAGCAGCGATTTAAAGGGCCCGGGGATCCAGCTGCGGTAGCGGCAGCTGGGAGCCCCGGGCCCTTTAAATCACCGCCGGAGCCCCATGGTAGCGGTAGCAGTGGCGGCAGCTGGGAGCCCTGGGGCTCTTGCAGTGATTTAAAGGGCCAGGGGCTCCTGCTGCTGCTGGGAGCCCTGTGCTCTTTTAAAGTGCCAGGCCCCGGGGAAGCTGCCCCCTGCCGGTATGGTCAGCTGTGTAACGGTTCTCACCAGTACGCCGGGCCGGGCCGGATTGGCTTACTTTCACCTCTGCTCCTGGGCAGCAGAGTTCAAACTGGGACCAGAGCGGACACTGTCACGGGGACAGGGGCACTGGCGCTAGAGGACTGTTTTTACCGGTACCGATAATGCAGCATCCACACCGGCCCTGATCTCTCCTAAGCAATAAAGAAAAGCTGCAGTTTGTTTTTTCCGCTACGGAAACTCAGGGGTTAATTATGAACAGATCAGGACTCAAGGGCTGGAATGGCACAGAAAGGAGTCTGGGGCTCTGATCCTTCATGGGACTGAGCCCCCACTTACATAGGGTTACCATATTTTGTGCCTCCTAATGGAGGACACTCCCGGGGGGCTCGGCCCCGCCCCCAGCCCCGCCCACGCCCACGCCCCAACTCCGCCCCCTCCCAAAGTCTCCGCCCCCTCCCCTGCTTGAAGCCTGAAGCAGGTAAGGTAAGGTAAGGGAAGGGAAGGGGGGGGGGGAGGGAGAAGGAGGCGCGGCACGGCCCAGGCTGGCCCCCGGCGGCTCCAGCCTGGGTCGGCTCGGGCCCTGGCCGACCACCCCCGGCGCACCCCCCGGCTCCCAGCCCCGCAGCCCGGCTCCCGGCTCCCCGACCCCGGCCCGGCTCCCAGCCCCGCGGCCCGGCTCCCGGCTCCCAGCCCCGCGGGCCCGGCTCACGGCTCCCAGCCCCGCGGGCCCGGCTCCCGGCTCCCAGCCCTGCGGGCCCGGCTCGGCTCCCAGCCCCGCGGGCCCGGCTCGGCTCCCAGCCCCGCGGGCCCGGCCCGGCTCCCAGCCCCGCGGGCCCGGCCCCGTGGGCCCGGCCCGGCCCGGCACTGCGACCCTGGCCTGGCCTGGCCCCCGGCCCGGCTCCCGGCCGGGCACCATGCCCCCGGCCCCTCACAAAGAGGCCCCGGCCGAGCCTCCCGATTTTCCCGGACATGCCCGGCTTTGGGGGATTTCCCCCCGGACGGGGATTTGAGCCCCCAAAAGCCGGACATGTCCGGGAAAATCCGGACGTATGGTAACCCTACACTTACAAGATCAGTTAATTATCTGCAAGGAAGCGGTATGTTGGGGTCCACTAGGCATAGCTACCAGGTAACTCGGGAGAGTGGAAGGCCAAAAGTGCCAATGAAGCTCTTTTGCTCTGGGTCTGTGAACCACAGTGACTCCATCTTGGGAACTCTCACCTACTTCTATGCTAACTGCTTACATGCTCTGAACTAGGCTGAAGCAGAAATGTATTGGTCAGCGTTTCTAGCAGATGGCTGCAGTTTCACTCACACTAGCAGAAATAATAGAGATAAGAAGCGGCAGGGCCGGCTTTAGGCCGATTCAGCCGATTCGGCTGAATTGGGCCCTGCGCCAAGAGGGCCCCGCGCTGCAGCTGTCCGCCCCGCCCCCAGCTCACTTCCCCCTCCTCCCCTCCCCTGCACGCCCCGCCCCCTCCCCTGCTTCCCGCGAATCTCTGATTCGCGGGAAGTCTGAGACGAAGCAGGGGCGGGCCAGCAGCACGAGGTAAGCTGGGGTGGGGGCGGGAGAAGGGCTCCAGGGAGGCACGGCCCGTTCCTGCAGGCCCCAGCGGCTCTGGCCCGGCTTGGCTCCAGCCCGGCCCCCGGGGCTCGGCTCCCCCGTCCCCCCCGCAGCGCGGCGTGGCGCGGCTCCCCCGTCCCCGTACCCCCCGCGGCACGGCGTGGCGCGGCTCGGCTCCCCCGTCCCCGTCCCCCCCGCGGCGCGGCTCCCCCGTCCCCGTCCCCCCCGCGGCGCGGCGCGGCGCGGCGTGGCTCCCCCGTCCCCGTCCCCCCCCGCGGCGCGGCGCGGCTCGGCTCCCCCGTCCCCCCCTGCGGCGCGGCGGGGCTTGGGTCCCCCTGTCGTCCCCCCCCGCGGCTCAGGTCCCCCTGTCGCCCCCCGCAGCGGGGCTTGGGTCCCCCCGTCCCGTCCCCCCCCGCGGCGCGGCTCGGGTCCCCCCGTCCCTGCGGCGTGGCTCAGGTCCCCCGTCCCCCCTGCGGCGCGTCGGGGCTCGGGTCCCCCCGTCCCCCGTCCCCCCACGGCGCGGCTCAGGTCCCCCCGTCCCTGTTCCCCCCGCGGCGCGGCGGGGCTCGGGGTCCCCCGTCCCCCCACGGTGCGGCTCGGGTCCCCCCGTCCCCTCCCCCCCCGCGGCGCGGCTCGGGTTCTGCAAGCCCCGCCCCCAGGAATTGGGCCCCGCTCTTGCTAAAGCCGGCCCTGAGAAGCAGGGTAGTTAGTTTGCAGGCGTCTAACTCAAGGTCGCAAAGACTGGGAAAGTTTTCTCACAAGCTTATGTAGAGCTTATTGTAACAGTTGTCTGGAAGGGAGGGGTAAGGGGAAACAGCCAGACAAAGAGATGTATGTAAACAGTTTGAAGTATAAAAGGTAAAAGTTGTTTGTATTTGTTGCACTGGATTTGAGACATGCCGTCTCCTAGTGCCATTTCAGAGCTCTGAAATAAACTTGGCTTGCTTTCTCCCCTCGGTGTCTTTATTGGTGCCAAGCACACCGGGCGACGGACCATTGTTGTCCCCTCGAGCCCTTTAGGGCGGGCAACAGGTATGTGCAGGTAGGTGGAAAGCTCAGCTAATCAGGGCCAACCTCCCAGGCCCATGGGGAGCAATGGGCTTAGGTTTGTTAATCACTTTGCTTTTGGAAGATGCTGTTGCGAGCTTAGGAGCGAGGAGGTTGGTGGGGGCATTGGGGCTGAGCAAAGTTGGATTCTCCCCTCAGTAGTTTTCTTGGAGCAAAATTTTGCAGGTGCTGATGTAAGCAGGGTCAGGATGAGCTCTACCCTGACATCTGGTGGTGAATTATGGCGAGTGTGGGAAAAGAACTCCAGGGGATGATCTTGTTTGCATAGGCACACCCACTCGCCTGGCATGAAACAACAGCAACTCAAAGTGGTTACTTTGGCTGGTGTGGGATCCCCAGTTTTCTCTGTTATTGGGGCAGGAAGAATAAAGTTTTGTTACCCTGATTCTGTGAATCAAGGCCAGTGGAACTGTTGTATGACAGAAGGACTGAGTGAGTCCTTCACCATTACCTAAGTAGCACTTGCTTGACAAGGGGCATGGATTACAAAACCCAGTGACTGAAGAGTGGGTGGGGGAGAGGTTTTTGTACCTGATTGCATGTGTCTCCTCTGAGGGTTTGAAACAGTAACTGCACTATTTTCTTTCTTGACTGTTGAATGTGAGAGCTAACTTTGATTCTTCTAGTTACAGGCTGCTGAGCTGAATTCACTTTGGGCCAATGGTGCACCAGAACTGGGGCTCTCCTACTATGAGCTGAAACCACTGAGTGCTGTGTTGACTAGTGGGGGAGGTTGAACCTATATTGCTAAGCAGCTGGTAGAGCAATTTGTGGGGATGACTGGAGGAGCAGCGAGCGCGTGGAGCCTTGCGGGGCCAGTTGGAGCAGCCCAAGGAATGGCGAGTGGAGCTGTTTGCAGGGATGGCTGGAGTGGCTCACAGGCTGGCGAGTGTAGCGGAGCAGCTTGTAGAGCGGAGCAGTTTGTGGGATGGCAGGAAGTGGATTGGCTCGTGGTGAAGACTGTGGTGGAACCCCATGGAGAGATGGCCGGCTGGCCTTGGATCACATAAGGTGCCCCTTAGCACCCTGTGTGCCCCCCCTTTTGCTCTGGGGCTGCACTGACCAGGGACAGAGACTTTGGGGTCTGTTGGACTTTGGGTGGTTGCTGGACCCAAGAGACTTTGGGGGTGTTTGACTTTGGGGACTCTGGGTGATTTTTTGGGTTGCTGGATTCAAGAACCAAAGGGAAAGGACACAGCCCAATTTGCTGGGATGGGTTTTTTGTTCATGATTTGTGTTATGAATCCTGTTTGTGGTGTTTTTTCCAATTTAATGCTGATGTCGTTTACTCGTGTTATTAAACATTTTCTGTTACACTCAAACTCCGTGCTTGCGAGAGGGGAAGTATTGCCTCTTAGAGGCACCCAGGGGGTGGTATGTAATTGTCCCAGGTCACTGAGTGGGGGCTCGAGCCAGTTTTGCATTGCGTTATTGAAACGGAACCCCTAGATACAGAACCCGGCCCTTGTTGCTGCCAACTTAGATGGGCAGAAGGGTTACACTTGTAACCAAAAAATGCCCAGGGCCGTTCTCTTTGCCAGAGAACATCCTGGATCTGTGCACCTGAATGAGGGGGGTGGCAGGCTGTGCTTAGGAAAAAGCAGTTATGGAAAGAGCTCAGAGCGATGCTGTAGGGTTTGATGTTCCTTGATCTGGGTTCTACACTAATAATGATAAACCTGGTGCCTGAGCTGCATTTTCTGTCTTGTGCCACAGACTTCCCCACCTCAAACAAATAAGAGCTGCTTATGACTTTAAAGTGGACTTTTCAGAGATAAGGAGAAAGCTAAGTGAATTTGGGGCATCTCATTCCTTAGACTCTTTTCAAGACTTCAGATAAACTTCCTGCATTTAGTTCCATGATGAATTTCTGTACCCACTTTTATAGATGTATAGATTGTGAGGCCAGAAGGGCCCACTGTAATCATCTAGTCTGACCTCCTGATAGCACAGGCCCTGAATTAATTCCTGGTGGAACGAGAGCAGATCTCTTAGATAAACATCCCATCTTGATTTACAATTTGCAGTGATGGAGAATCCACCCCAGCCCTTGGGAAGTTGTTCCAGGGGTTAATTACCCACACAGTTAATTCCAGTCTGAATGTGCCTAGCTTCAACTTCCAGCCATTGGATCTTATTAGACCTTTGTCCACTAGATTGAAGAGCCCAGTTCCAGATGTAAACCATGGTCTGAAGGAGCTCTCCCCTGCCAGCTATTGATGAACGGGGGGAAAGACCTCAGGGGCCAGACTGTATTTGCATAGACACACCTACTTTGCCTAGGTGATCAGCAGACAGACCTGCTTTGCCAGAGTGATCAGTTTGGGGTTAAAATTCTCTGTAGTCTTGGATACAGGGGTAATGAAGTGTTATCCTTATTGCATGACCAAATATCTGCAGAATTGTACTTAATAGACCCTAATTGAAAGGGGTCACCCTAACGTGAAGCTCACTTGTTAAGCAGGGGGGTAGTGATGCCAAATCTGAGTGAAAGTCAGAAGCAGCTGTGAAGAAATGGGGCTCTCTGAGCTGTGGTGCAAGTGAAGTATCTGTCCTTCCCTGGTGTTCCTAGAGCTGAGCTCCCTGAGAGGTTGGGTTGGGGAAGGGATGATGAGGAGGAGGAGGAGGAGACAGTTCCCCACTGTTTAGTGAAATCCATTACCAAGAACTGGACTAAGTGGTAGAACCTCAGAACACAATGTTACAGCTTAAGTCTGTGATGAGCAGAGGCAGCAGTAGAGGTGGTAGTGATGATGGATTTTTATACCACCAGGTAAAAAACTGAGGCAAACAACCACCACCCAAGGTACTGTGAGGCAAGTCTTTACTTACTTGCATGCTTTTGAATAGCTGCAGTGTTTCTCGAATTAATGCCACATTCCCTCTCCTTTTAATACAGGTTTTCTTTTGTTAAACGCAGACTCTGTGCCTGTGAGGGGGGGAGGGAGAATTGCCTAATAGAGGTGCTCAGGGTGGTGGTTAGTTTTCCCAGATTTCTGGGTGGGGGCTTGTGCCAGTTCTGTTTTGTGATTTTATGAGGAACTCCTAAATGTTGAACCTGGCCCTTGTTGCTGCCAACACCACATGGAAGGAGGGTTACATAAAGGTATAGCAATTTCACTCCTCCCCACCCCAATTTGAACCTATGAGTGCTACCATCAGAAGTAGGGGCAATATACAGCAGAGTGGTGCAGCAGAAGCATGCTGGGCCCATAACCCACAGGTCAATGGATCGAAATCATCCTCTGCTAACTTGTGTTTTGATTTAGTTGGGGATTGGTCCTGCTTTGAGCAGGGGGCTGGACTAGATGACCTCCTGAGGTCCCTTCCAACCCTGATATTCTATGATTTTATGCCACCAGGCCATCTTCAATCCACTGCTCCAGAAAAATACTTTCCTGGCATGCTATTACCCTGTGGAACTCACAGCTACAAGAGATCAAGGCCAAGAACTTGGATTCAGAAAGGGATTGGATGATTCTTTGCCTAACAAGAACATGTGAGTTCTAGTGTAATTAAAGTATTTACAAGAGGAATGGATCTAATGCTGATGGCTTTGGGCCATAAACCCTAACCTGTAATTGAGTCAGGAAGTAACTTTCTGTGGGGCTAGCTCATCCAGTCACTGCAGCTTCTCTCGCATATCCACTCAATGTGCAGCAGCAGTCAAAAAAGTGAACAGAACATTGGGAATCATTAAGAAAGAGAGAGATAATAAGGCAGAAAATATCATATTGCCTCTATATAAATCCATGGTACGCCCACATCTTGAATACTGCATGCAGATGTGGTCGGCCCATCTCAAAAAAGATATATTGGAATTGGAAAAGGTTCAGAAAAGGGCAACAAAAATGGTTAGGAGTATGGAACGGCTTCCATATGAGGAGAGATAATAAGCCTGGGACTTTTCAGCTTGGAAAAGAGACGACTAAGGGGGGATATGATAGAAGTCTATAAAATCATGACTGGTGTGGAGAAAGTAAATAAGGAAGTGCTATTTACTCCTTCTCATAACACACAAACTAGAGGTCACCAAATGAAATTAATAGGCAGCAGGTTTAAAACAAACAAAAGGAAGTATTTTTTCACACAATGCACAGTCCACCTGTAGAACTCCTTGCCAAAGGATGTTGTGAAGGCCAAGACTATAACAGGGTTAAAAAAAGAACTAGATAAGTTCATGGAGGATAGGTCCCTCAATGGCTATTAGCCAGGACGGGCAGGGATGGTGTCCGTAGACTCTGTTTGCCAGAAGCTGAGAATGAGCGACAGGGAATGGATCACTTGATGATTGTTCTGTTCATTCCCTCTGAGGCACCTGGCATTGGCCACTGTCAGAAGACTATAACAGGGTTCAAAAAGGACCTATGCTCCATGAACTTATCTAGTTCTTTTTTGAACCCTGTTATAGTCTTGGCTTTCACAACATCCTCTGGCAAGGAGTTCCACAGGTTGACTCTGTGTTGTGTGATGGGGTGCAAGATTGGGATATGTGTCTGTTACTGGCCCTATATGTAATTCAACGGTGGCTGGGCATAGCACTCTGGTCTATGAACCATAAGAACGGCCCTACTTGGTCAGACCAAAGGTCCCTCTAGCCCAGTATCCTGTCTTCAGACAGTGGCCAATGCCAGGTGCCCCAGAGAGAATGAACAGATCAGCTAATCATCAAGTAATCCATCCTCTGTCACTCATTCCCAGCTTGTTGCAAACAGAGGCTAGGGACACCATCCTGGCTAATAACCATTGATAGAACTAGATAAGTTCATGGAGGATAGGCCCATCATTTTATATGTATAGTTGCGATTATGTTTCCCAATGTGCATTACTTTGCATTTATCAACATTGAGGCACAGAGAGGGGAAGGGCCTTCCCCAAAGTCAGTGGCAGAGCCGGGAATAGAGCCCAGGTGTCTAGTCTCTTAGTGCAGTCCCTTACCCACTGACTCTGAGGCCTTGTTCTCTATGAAAACCCCAGCTGTGATCATGCTAAGCTAGGGAGCACCGTGACTGATCTCCATGCAGTCCTATGAGGCCACCCATTTCCCCCAAACGTCTCTCCCTCTGATCTCGTTATACGCCTCAAGGCCCCCTCTCCTGCCCCCCATAGCACTTGCTCCCCTTCCCCACCTAGATTAGCACCCCCCACCTGCAGCCATGCCCCATAGTGTCTGCTCCTCTCCCCCACCTGGATTACTATCCTTCCCCCAAAACATCCCGTCACCTGCCTCCCACAGCTCCTGCTGCTATCCCTCACCTGCAGCAGCACCCCCTTCCTCCCAGCTCCCCCACTGTGCCCCCAGCATCCGCTCCCCCAGGCCAAGATAGATACAGCTGCTGTGCTGGCTGTCGATCTGCACAGTGAAATGTGCCGCATCCTGGAACTCTGGATCTGACAGTGGCACCCCCTGCCCAGGGCTTCAGTTCAGAAACACTGGGGGGAAATCAACATTGTGTCAGGACATAGAACATTGGATGCGATTTTATACTATGTCCTGCAAAGTCGGAGGCAAAAAGTGGAGCATATGAGATGGGGGGGGCAAACCAAGGCCTGGGGAGGCAACTGCCAAACTGCTCAGGAGAATGGTCATTTTCTCAACTGAAAAATATCAAGAATGAACTGCGGGCAACAATGATGCAAGAAAGTTATCTGCCCTAAGCATTCTGTGCACTGAAAGTGACAAACTCCGTAGCTTATCATTTGAGGACATCATCAATGACTTTGCTTTCCAAAAATCACAAAAGAAAATGTTTTAAATGTCAGTGTGAAAATTAATGTGATGTGCAAACAGACATACTGCAGGTTGCACTGCTTCCATTAAGTGAGCTGGTCCGTGTAACTCTAACAGCTTTTGTGTTGCTGTAGATATAAAGATTTCATATCTACTAATTAAGAAATCATAGATGAACATATGTTAATCTGAAACTATTTTATAATGCAAATAGGCATATTGCAAGATGTGTTTTAGTTAGATTATTATTCTATTGTTATAACTTCGCCTTTGTATATATGCAAATATAAAGCTGTTGTGTTTATATATTCAATGTCCTTTCTGTGCAAAATAATAAATTCTTTTTTTTTTTTTTTTTTATGGTATGGGGCCTCTTACACTTGACATAGCTTAGGGCCTCAGACAGAATGTCATAATCCGGCCCTGTTTTTCTGCATGCAAATGATGACCCTACTGCCCCCCCCAAGGTGGAGAGACCCCCCCCCCAGAGTGAGGGGAACCCCTAGGAGGAGCAGGCGGTGCAAACAGAGACATGCCACTGCAGCAGGCAACACCATGGGCTAGAATGGCCAGGCCAAGACAGGGGAGGAGAGTGGGGAATAGTGGGATGGAACCCCACCCCCACCCCTGAGTCAGCCCCACCTACATGAGGAGGGAGCCCCACCTCCTCAGATAGTTCCACAAGAATGCACATGGATCAGCAAAGTACAGGTGGGGATGTGGACGGGGTCTATTGCAAACCACCAAATCAAACCAGAGAGCAGGACGAGATGCTCCTTAAGCATCTGTCTGTAATGTGTGGAAAGAAAAATTGTTGCTGTGTGGGACTTGAATTTGGAGGGCCTTAAGCAACAAGTAGTAAAGCATCACGAGCATTTCTAAACATTGTACAGGATGAGTTTCTAGCACAAATGGTGTCACACCCAACATGTGGAAACTCTATTTTGAACCTCATCCTGATGACTAAAGAGGAATGAATCACTGGATGGGAAGTTGCTGTTGCCTAGGGACCAGTGATCGTGACCCGATTACATTCAGTATGGGCTAACAGAAGACAGTCCCTACACTTGGGGCTCTAAAAGGGCTAATTTCCCAAAGTTGAGGAAAATTGTGAGCAAAATTGACTGTGGGGGTGGGGGGATTTAGACAGAAAAAATGTGAATGAAAATTTGGAGATTTTAAGAGGAGTTTATTAGTTGACCAAAAAGCCAGAGAAAAGAAGACAGCTTTAGCTAGAAGTCCTTCCTGGCTCAGTGCAAAGTGAAGGCAGCACTTAGAAGCAATATATAACAAATAGAAAAGGGGGGAAATAGATAGCAATGGATCTAAATTAGAAGTTATAAAGTGCAGAAAATTTACAAGGCAAGCTAAAGACATCAGGGAAAATCCGTGGTTGGCTGGGCTAAGGACAATAAGAAGGAGTTTTTAAAGTATGTTAGGAATAAATGAAATCCTAAGAGTGGTATAAACTCATTGCGAGATGGAGATGGTAAAACTGCTAATGATGCAGAAAAGGCAGAAATGTTCAATAAATTATCTATTCTGTATTTGAAAAGAAGCAGGATGATGTGCTTATATCATATGAGGATGATGAAGTACTTACAAGTCCATTAGTAACTGAGGAGGATGTTAGACAACAACTACTATGGATAAACATTTTTAAAATCTGCAAGCCTAGATAACTTGCACCCAAGAGTCCTAAAATAGTTGGCTGAAGAGATCAATGCCCCCGCTGATGTTCATTTTAAATAAATCTTGGAATACCAATGACATTCCAGAAGACTGAATGAGTCTAATTGTTATGCCAATATTTAAAAAGGGCAAGCTGGATGACCTGGGTAACTGTAGGCTGGTTAGCCAGACATCCATCTAGGGCAAAATAATGGAAAAGCTGAAATGGGATTCAACTGAAGGATGGGACTATATTTAGTGCTAGTCAACATGGTTTTATGTATAAGTCCTGTGGTCTGAAGCCCTACAGGAGAAGGAGCCCACTACAGGAGAGATCCCAGAGGACTGGAAAGGGGCAAATATAGTACCTATCTATAAAAAGGGGAATAAGGACAACCCAGGGAATTATAGACCAGTCAGCTTAACTTTGATACCCAGAAAGATAATGGAGCAAATATCAAATAATCAATTTATAAGTGCGTAGAAGATAATAAGGTGATAAGCAATAGTCAACATGGATTTGTCAAGAACAAATCATGTCAAACCAACCTAATATCCTTCTTTGCCAGGGTAGCAAGCCTTGTGGATGGGGGGAAGCAGTAGATGTGATATTTCTTGACTTAGGTACAGTAACAAATTTTAAGGCCTAATAGTAACAAATTGATAAATTAAACAGTAATAAGTCACCAGGACCAGGTGGTATTCACCCAAGAGTTCTCAGGGAACTCAAATATGAAATTATAGAACTAGTAACTGTGGTATGTAACCTATCACTTAAATCAACCTCTGAACTAGATGACTGGAGGATAGGTAATGTAACGCCAATTTTTAAAACAAGGCTTCAGAGGTGATTCTGGCAATTACAGGTGAGTTAGCCTAACTTCAGTACCAGGCTAATTGTTTGAAGCTATAGAAGAACAGAATCATTAGACACAAAGATGATCATGATTTGTTGGGGAAGAATCAACAAGGCTTTTGTAAAGGGAAATCATGCCTCACCAGTTTATTAGAATCCTTTGAAGGGGTCAACAAACGTGGACAAGGGTGATCTTGTTGTTGTTGTAGTGTACTTGGACTGTCAGAAAGCCTTTGACAGGTCACACCAAACACTCTTAAGCAAAGTAAGGAGTCATGGGATAAAAGGGAAGGTCCTTTCATGGATCAGTAACTGGTTACAAGACAGGAAACAAAGGGTAGACATAAATGGTCAGTTTTCAAATGGAGAGCAGTAAATGGCAGGGTCCCCCAAGCATCTGTACTGGGACCAGTGCTGTTCAACATATTCATAAATGCTCTAGAAAAAGGGGTAAACAACGAAGTGGCAAGGTTTGCAGATGATACAAAATGACTCAAGATAGTTAAGTCCAAAGCAGACGGTAAAGAGTTACAAAGGGATCTCACAAAACTGGGTGACTGGGCAACAAAATGGCAGATGAAATTCAATGTTGATAAATGCAAAGTAATGCACAGTGGAAAACATAATCCCAACTATACATATAAAATGATGGGCTCTATATTAAGAAAGAAAAGAACAAGATCTTGGAGTCATTGTGGAAAGTTCTCTGAAAACATCTGCTCAATGTGCAGTGTCAGTCAAAAAAGCTAACAGAATGTTAGGAACCATAAGGAAAGGGATAAATGAAAGACAGTAAATATCATACTGCACCTATATAAATCCATGGTATTTCCACAGCTTAAAAACTTCATCCAGTTCTGGTCGCCCCATCTCAAAAAAGATATATTAGAATTGGAAAAGGTACAGAAAAGGACAACAAAAATGACTGGGGGTATGGAACAGCTTATACAAGAGAGGTATACAAGAGAGACTAAAAAGACTGGGACTTTTCATCTTGAAAAAGAGACAACTAAGGGGGGATATGATAGAGGTCTATAAAATCATGAATGATTGGAGAAAGTGAATAAGGAAGTGTTATTTACCCCATCACATAACACAAGAACCAGGGGTCACCAAATGAAATTAATAGGCAGCAGGTTTAAAACAAACAAGAGGAAGTACTTCTTCACAAGATGCACAGTCAACCTGTGGAACTCCTTGCCAGTGGATGTTGAGAAGGCCAAAGTATAACTGGTCTCAAAAAATAATTAGATGTGTTCATGGAGGACAGGTCCATCAAGGGCTATTAGCCAAGATGGCTAAGCCTCTGATTGCCAGAAGCTGAAGTGGATGACAGCAGATGGCTCACATGATGATTTCCCTCTTCTGTTCATTCCCCGAAGCATCTGGCATTGGGCACTGGGTGGCCCGGTCAGGACCCAGTTGCGGTGGCCCGGCCTGGCCCCATATCTGGGAGACCCAGCCCAAACCCAGCCATGGCTGGGGCCGCGTGGCCCGAACGGCCCGGCCTAGATCCAGCCATGGCAGCCTGGCCCAAACCCAGCCACAGCCAGGGTGACCCAGCCCGAACCTGGGCGGCCCGGCCCAGACCCAGCCTGAACCCGGGCGTCCCTGCCTGGACCCTGTTGCGGCTGGGGCGCTCCTCCCTGAACCCAGCCCTGGCCCAGACCTGCAATGGCTGGGGAAGCGGTGCCTATCCTGCAGCCCCAGCCCCTCCAGCACCATATTGATGCACATAACAAAATTCATTCCACACATGGGTGGGAAAAATTACAGGGAACACTGGTTGTAAGTGCTTTGGAGGACAAGATTAGAAAAATGATCTTGACAAACTGGAGAAATGGTCTGAAATAAATAGGATGAAATTCAATATGAACAAATGCAAAGTACTATGCTTAGGAAGGAATAAATGAATTGCACAAATTCAAAATGGGAAATGACTGGCTAGGAAGGACCACTGCAGAAAAGGATCTGCGGTTATAATGGATCACAAACTAAATATGAGTCAACATTGTAATATTGTTGCAAAAGAAAGCAAACATCATTGTAGGTGTATTAGCAGGGGTGTTGTAAGCAAGACAGGAGAAGTAATGCTTCCACTCTACTCAGCAATGATAAGGCCTCAGCTGGAGTACTGTGTCCAGTTCTGGGCACCGTACTTTAGAAAAAATGTGGACAAATTGGAGAAAGTCCAGAGAAGAGCAACAAAAGTGATTAGAGGTCTAGAGTACATGACCTATGAGGAAAGATTTAAAAAAAAAATTAGTTTGTTTAGTCTGGAGAAGAGAAGACTGAGGGGGGACATGATAGTACACCTCTACCCCGATATAACGCGACCCAATATAACATGAATTCTGATATAACGCAGTAAAGCAGTGCTCCGGGGGGGCAGGGCTGCGCACTCCGACGGATCAAAGCAAATTCGATATAACGCAGTTTCACCTATAATGCAGTAAGATTTTTTGGCTCCCAAGGATAGCGTTATATCGAAGTAGAGGTGTATGTAAAAGTTTGTTATAAAGAGGAGGGTGACAAGATTGTTCTCCTTATCCACTGAGGACAGGACAAGGAGTAATGGGGTTAAATTGCAGCAAGGGAGGTTTAGGTTGGACATTAGGAAAAACTTCCTAACTGTAGGAGTAGCTAAGCACTGGAACAAATTACCTAGGGAGGGTGTGGAATCTCCATCATTGGAGGTTTTTAAGAACAGGCTATATAAACACTTGTCAGGGATGGGGTAGATAATACTTAGTCCTGCCTCAGTGCAAGGGATAGGACTGATGACCTAATGAGGGCCCTTCCAGTTCTGCATTTCTATTATTTCTGTTGACCCCTGATGTGATGAACGGGGAGAAGAGTGGACCAGACACAGCTGCTTGAGAATTCCAGATGGGTAGAAATCTCCTGGCTCTCTGCTGCCATCTGTTGGTGAGAGAGGGGGAATGACCGATGGGCCAGCCTTATTTGCACATCTGGTATGTCTTCCATCCCAGCTGAGCCAAAGCTGTGTAATAATCACTGGTGCATCCCAGACAACCTTTCCTTTGAGGGCTGGAGATAGACCTGCCTGAAGCTTGGTCTCTGCCAACTCTGGACAACCATGGGGAGCAGTGGACAAGGGAAGCAACTAATGTTAGATGGCATTACCTCATTAACCACTCACAACCGTGAGAGGACTGAAGTTAAGGCACCTGAAGGTAGGGTTACCATACGTCCGGATTTTCCCGGACATGTCCGGCTTTTTGGGCCTCAAATCCCCGTCCGGGGGGAAATCCCAAAAAGCCGGACATGTCTGGGAAAATAGGGAGGGAGGGCCCGGTGGTGCGGGGCCGGCGCGGTGCTCGGCAGGGGCTGGGGCCAGGGGCACGGGGCCGGTGCGGTGCTGGGCCGGGGGCCGGCGCGGTGCTCGACCGGGGGCCGGGGGCGTGGGCACATGGCTGGGGGCTGGGGCCGGGCCGGCGTGGTGCTCAGCCGGGGGCCGGCGTGGTGCTCGGCCGGGGGCCGGGGCCGGGGTCGGTGCGGGCACTTGGCCGGGGGCTGAGGCTGGGGCCGGGGTCGGCGCGGTGCTCAGCCGGGGGCCGGGGCCGGGGCCAGGGCCGGCGCGGTGTTGGGCCGGGGGCCGGTGCGGTGCTCGGCCAGGGGCGCGGGCACTTGGCCAGGGGCCGGGGTCGGCGCGGTGCTGGGCCGGGGGCCGTTGCGGTGCTCGGCCGGAGCCGGGGCCGGGAGCACGGGCAGTTGGCTGGGGGCCGGGGCCCCAGGGCCCAAGCCGGGCGGGAGACACCGGGGCCAGAGCCTCTTGGCCTGGGCCGGCTGGCCGCCAAGGGAGCCACTCGGCCAGGAGGGCTGGACTGAGCCGCGCCGCACCCCGCCCCAGCTTACCTGCTGCCTCCCTGTTTCAGGCTTCCCGCGAACATTTGATTCGCGGGAAGCAGGGGAGGGGGAGGAGCAGGGGGCGGAGCGTTCAGGGGAGGGGGCAGAGTTGGGGCGGGGCTGGGGGCAGGGAAGGAGCGGAGTTGGGGTGGGGCCGGGGCCCCATGGAGTGTCCTCCTTTTTAAAAATTAAAATATGGTAACCCTACTGAAAGTGGGAAGTCTTCCCTAATAGATGGTGTTGATTCACTAACTGCTGTTTTTCCCAAGTTTCTTGTGTGTCCCCCACTCCCAATAAAACCTTTTCTCTTTGTTTTAAACCCTACACTTGGTGCTTATATGGGGGAGGTATAAGGGTGCCCAGGGGTGGTAACTTTCCTGGGTTTCTGGGTGAAGGCTTGAGCCAGTGTTGTTCAAGTTTTCAGAAGGAAGCCCTGGATAATTGAACCCAACCCTTTTGGATGGTGACACCTGGCAGAAGGGTTATCTGTAGGAAATAGGTCTTGTCAGAGCTGATTTCATTCGTTGAGGAAATTGTAAATTTGGTTGATAGAGTTAATGGCGTAGATGGAATCAGGGCCGGCTCCAGGCACCAGGCAACCAAGCACATGCTTGGGGCGGCACCTGGTAAGGGGCGGCCAATCTTGGGGTGGCAGGGGGCAGCGCGGTGCGGCGCGGCATTCCGCGGGGGGCGCTCCGGTGGCGCAGCGCTCGGCGGGGGGCCGGCGCGGGGTGCGGCGCTCGGGGGGGGGGGATTCCGGCGGCGCAGCACTCGGCGGGGGGGGGGCTCGGCGAGGCGGCCCTTTTTTTTGCTGCTTGGGGCAGCAAAAAAGTTAGAGCTGGCCCTGGATGGAATGTACTTAGACTCATGTAAGGCTGTTTGACTTTATACCATGACAGTCTGATTAAAACATTATCACTATATAGTATCAATAAAGCACACATGAAATGGATGAAGAACTGGTTAACTGACAGATCTCACAAAGCCTTTCTAGGCTAAACAAACCCAGCTTTTTCAGTCTCCTCTCATAAGATCAGTTCTCCATTCCTCTGATCAGCCTGGGAGCCCTTCTCTGCAGCTGGGCTGAGCCAGTTTGGATTCCTTTTTCTTGGTCATAGGTGACCAGAGCAACACGCAGTATTCCAGATGAGGTCTTCCCAATGCCTGGTCCAATGGCATTAATACTTCCCTATCTCCACTGGAAATCTCTTGCCTAATACACTTTAGGGCTGTATTTGCCTTTTTTCATGGTTGCATCACATTGGTAACTCTTAGTTATCCTGTGATTGACTAATACACATCATCATACAGTCATCCTGTGATGTCCTCCGTCGTTTCCAACTGATGAGTTTACAGTGGAAATTCCCATTTCTATTACTCCAGTCTTCAAGGTCATCAAGTTTTGTTCCTGTGTAATATTCCGAAGGCGGGATGGCTAAGGGCAGAGGGGAGGAGTTGGGATAACAGGTAGGGGGTTGAGGCGGGCAGATGACTGGCGGGGGGTAAGAGCAGAGGGAAGGAGCCAGTAGTGCTGCAGCTGAGTTCGGCAGGGAGGAGGATGCCAGCTCAGCATCCCAGCTAAGGGGTGTGCTGGTACCTTGCTCCTTGCTGCCTCCTGCCCTGCCCACATTCATTAAGGGCCCCCCTGCTTAGGGTAACCAGACAGCAAGTGTGAAAAATCGGGACAGCGGAGGGGTGGGGTGGGGAGGGGAATAGGAGCCTATGTAAGAAAAAGACCCACAAATCTGGACTGTCCCTATAAAATTGGGACATCTGGTCACCCTACCCCTGCTTTTCCTCCATAACTCCAGCACTGGTAGCCCAAGGATGTTGTAGGTGTCTGTGACGATGCAGAGACGTTCAAAGGTAGCCAAAAACACCTCTATAGCCTCAGTATTGCTGTAAATGGGACACATCCTTTCCCAGTTTTTCTCATGGCAGTGGGGAAGTGGAGTACCAGATGGCAATGACTTTCTCTGGTCTTCCATTACTTGGAGAGGAAGTTTGGCCATCTCCTGTTCCATCTGTCGAGCTTTCTCAGCAGCCAGCAGCTCCAGACGCCCCTTACAAGCTCTTTCTTCTCTCTCAACAGCTTCTCTTTCTAATTCAGCTATTTTTTGCTTTTCCAGCAATCGAATGTCTACTAGTTTCTGTTCATGCTCAAGTTGCAGTTTATTTGCTGCCTTTTTCATTCTAATTGCTTCTGCAGTTTCTGTAGTACCAGGTAAGGGCTGTGCTCCTGCCTCCTGATCACAGGCTATTAACAGATCTCTCAGTTCTTGATATGTACCTTTCTTTTGAAAGCTTATCCCCTTTTCTGAACACAAATCTTCCAGGGCTTTTTTGTCAAGGCCCTCATATGCTCTTTGCTCACCCATTGCAACTGCTCTTTAACCAACCAAGCTCTTACTACCAAAATTCAAATTTGGATAGCGTGGGGTTCTGACCCAAAGCTTAATTGACCTGGTTCTGTGGATCCTAGCATGACTACGCCACTGTGACGATGCTGCCTGTGGGAGCCAGCTGAGGTCACTCAATCAGGGTGAACTGCAAACAAAACGGGGCAAACAAACCCCAAATGCTGGTGGATATTCCAATACTTACATTTACCAAGTGAGCACAAAACAGCTTCTATAGCCTGGTCTACACTACGATTTTAGGTCGAATTTAGCAGCATTACCTCGATTTAACCCTGGACCCGTCCACACAACGAAGCCCTTTTTTTTTACTTAAAGGGTTCTTTAAATCGATTTCTTTACTCTACCTCCGATGAGGGGATTAGCGCTGAAATCGGCCTTGCCGGCTCGAATTTGGGGTAGTGTGGACGCAATTCGATGGTATTGGCCTCCGGGAGCTATCCCAGAGTGCTCCATTGTGACCGCTCTGGACAGCGCTCTCAGCTCAGATGCACTGGCCCGCAAACTTTTGAATTTCATTTCCTGTTTGGCCAACGTTGCGAGCTGATCAGCACAGGTGACCATGCAGAGCTCATCAGCAGAGGTGACCATGGAGTCCCAGAATCGCAAAAGAGTTCCAGCATGGACCGAACAGGAGGTATGGGATCTGATCGCTGTATGGGGAGATGAATCCGTGCTAGCTGAACTCTGTTCCAAAAGACGAAATGCCAAAGCATTTGAAAAAATCTATAAGGGCATGAAGGACAGAGGCTATAACAGGGACTTGTGGCAGTGCTGCGTGAAAATTAAGGCGCTCAGGCAAGCCTACCAAAAAAACAGAGAGGCAAACGGCCGCTCCAGGTCACAGCCCCAAACATGCCGATTCTATGATGAGCTGCATGCCATTCTAGGGGGTGCAGCCATCAGTACCCCAACAGTACCCTGTGCTTTGACTCCGTCAATGGAGTAGGACGCAACACGGAAGTGGGTTTTGGGGACGAGGAAGATGATGAGGAGGAAGTTGAAGATAGCTCACAGCAAGGAAGCGGAGAAACCGGTTTCCCCAACAGCCAGGATCTGTTTCTCACCCTGGACCTGGAACCAGTAACCCCCGAACGCACCCAAGGCAGGCTCCCGGACCCTGAAAGCGGAGAAGGGACCTCTGGTGAGTGTACCTTTGTAAATATTAGACATGGTTTAAAAGCAAGCGTGTTTAATGATTAATTTGCCCTGGCATTTGCGGCCAGTACAACTACTGGAAAAGTCTGTTAACGTGTCTGGGGATGGAGCGGAAATCCTCCAGGGACATCTCCATAAAGCTCTCCTGGATGTACTCCCAAAGCTTTTGCAAAGTAAGTCCCTTCCTGCAGCTTTTGAATCAGACCAGAGTTCCTGAAGATGTGAGCGTCATGTACCTTTCCCGGCCATCCCACGTTGATGTTAGTGAAACATCCCTTGTGATCCACCAGGGCTTGCAGCATCATTGAAAAGTACCCCTTTCGGTTTATGTATTTGCTGGCTCGGTGCTCCAGTGCCAAGATAGGGATATGGGTTCCGTCTATCACCTCACCACAGTTAGGGAATCCCATTGCAGCAAAGCCATCCACTATGACCTGCACATTTCCCAGAGTCACTACCCTTGATATCAGCAGCTCTTTGATTGTGTTGGCTACTTGGATCACAGCAGCCCCCACAGTAGATTTGCCCACTCCAAATTGATGCCCGACTGACGGTAGCTGTCTGCCATTGCAACCTTTCACAGGGCTATCACCACTCGCTTCTCAACTGAGAGGGCTGCTCTCATCTTGGTATTCTGGCGGTTCAGGGCAGGGGAAAGCAGCTCACAAAGTTCCATGAAAGTGCCCTTACGCATGCGAAAGTTTTGCAGCCACTGGGAATCATCCCAGACCTGCAACATTACGCGGTCCCACCAGTGTGTGCTTGTTTCCCGGGCCCAGAATCAGCGTTCCATGGCATGAACCTGCCACATTAACACCATGATGTGCACATTGCCAGGGCCCATATTTTGTGAGAAGTCTATGTCCTCATCACTCTCATCACCACGCTGCCGACGCCTCCTCGCCTGGTTTTGCTTTTGCAGGTTCTGGTTCTGCATATACTCCAGGATACTGTGCGTGGTGTTTACAGTGCTCATAATTGCCACGGTGATCTGAGCGGACCCCATGATCCCAGTGCTATGGCATCTGCGCTGAAAAAAGGCGCGAAACGATTGTCTGCCATTGCTCTGACAGAGGGAGGGGTGACTGACGACATGGCTTACAGGGAATTAAAATCAACAAAGCGGGCGGCTTTGCATCAAGAAGAAACACAAACAACTGTCACACAGAATGGCCCCCTCAAGGACTGAACTCAAAACCCTGGGTTTAGCAGGCCGTTGATTTCATGGAGGGAGAGGGGAAGCAAATGAATACAAAACAAATCGAATCTATTTTTTGTTTTGATCCACTCCATCTATCTTTTACATCTTAGGCTGGCAGCAGATGGTGCAGTACGACTGCTAGCCATCATATCTCCTGGGTGCTCGGCAGAAGATGCTACATTACGATTGCTAGCCATCGTCATCTCCTGGCTGCTCGGCAGAAGATGGGAATGACCTGGCTGAGTCACTCCCATGTCTGCCCAGGTGCCCCTGACTGACCTCACCGAGGTCAGCTAAAAGAGCCCCCAGGAGTACAATGACGACGGCTACCAGTCGTAATGCACCGTCTGCTGCCAAAAGGCAGTGAGCTGCTGCTGTGTAGCAATGCAGTCCCATGTCTGCCAGCACCCAGGAGACATATGGGGATGGTGAGCTGAGCGTTCGCCATGCTTGCCGTGGTATGGCCTCTGCACAGGTAACCCAGGAAAAAAGGTGCGAAACGATTGTCTGCCGTTGCTTTCACGGGGGGGGAGGGAGGGGGGCCTGACGACATGTACCCAGAACCACCCGCAACACTGTTTTTGCCCCATCAGGCATTGAGATCTCAACCCAGAATTCCAATGGGCAGCGGAGACTGCGGGACCTGTGGGATAGCTACCCACAGCTACCCACAGTGCAACGCTCCGGAAGTCGACGCTAGCCTCGGTACTGTGGACGCAGTCCGCCTACTTAATGCACTTAGAGCATTTTGTGCGGGGACACACACAATCGACTATATAAAAACGATTTCTAAAAACCTGACTTCTATAAATTCAACCTAATTTTGTAGTGTAGACATACCCTATAGTACCTCACTGGTTACTCAGAAGTCCAAATAAGGCAGTTCCCTTAAAGTACCCAGCCTCAGGCCTCCATCCAGACACACATGTCAAACATTGATGATTACTGAAAATCTTATCTCATCATATAAAATAAAAGGTTCTTCCAAACCCAAAGGAACAGCCACATACCCAGGTCCAATTATAATTTAGATCTTACCCAAAATATACGCTTATGGCCAATTCTTATTAACTAAACTAAAATTTATTAAAAAAGAAAAGAGAGAGAGAGTGTTGGGTAAAAGATCAATATACATACAGACTTGAATTCAATTCTTGAGGTTCAGATACATAGCAGAGATGAGCTTGTAGTTGCCAAAAGTCCTTTTAGATATAGTCCATAGGTTATAGTCCAATGTCCATATTCAAGGTGATTCCAGTCAGTGACTGGGGATCTCAATCCTTATGGCTTAAGGTTTCCCCCTCTTGAAACCCAAAGCAGATCTGAGATGAGGAAAGATCGTGTCTCAGGGTTTTTATACATTTCCTGCAGCCTTTTGGCCTGAGAAAACAGTAGGCTTAACTTTTCTTCTCCTAAACATCATGGCAATTAGCACAGTATAATTTATCCATAAAACAGTTCAGATACAGGTTACCACAACCTTCAAAGAGACATATAGACAATAATACTATTTCACTCAAGTGTCTTCCTAAATGTTAATACCCCTTTTTTGATCTTTGAATCAAAGCTATAGCAATAGACAAGACTTGTTTGCTTACATCACAAGACCTGAGCAAACATCTACCCTTCTATCTCCAACACTGCAGACTTGCACTTCAAAGCTCTATTCATTTACATAGCTCCCTAACCAGTCTCTAAAGTTCGGCCATGGGTCAGGTCAGTCTGTGAGTTAATTAACTCTTTCTGGCCCTGTCACCTTTCAATGAGATATTATATTACACTCACAGGGCTGGTGCAAGGAAGTTTCGCGCGCTAGGCAAAACGTCCACCTTGCGCCACCCCCCCCAGCTAACCCCGCCCCCCGTGTCAGCTAACCACGGCCCCTACCTCCCCCACCAGAGGAGCCCCCCCCCCGTGGCAGCTAACCCCGCTCGCCACCCCCCCCCGGGGAACCCCCTGCCCGGGGAGCCCCCCCCAGTAGCAGCTACCCCCCCCTGCAATTAACCCCGCCCGGGGAGCCCACCTCCACGGTAGCTAACCCCGCCCACCGCCCAGGGAGCCCCCCACCCACGGAAGCTAACCCTGCCTGGGGAGCCCACCCCAGCTCACCTCCGCTCCACCTCCTCCGCTGAGCACGCCGGCGCTGCTCTAATTCTCCTCCCCTCCCAGGCTTGCAGCACCGATTGGAGGAGAATTAGAGCGGGGGCTGTGTGCTCAGCGAAGGAGGCAGAGTGGAGGTGATCTGGGGCGCGGAGCAGTTCCCCTGTGCACCCCCCCTTGTTACTGCGGACGGCCCTCCCCGCGTCCCCCCACCCCAGCTCACCTCCACTCCACCTCCTCGCCTGAGCGGGCTTTTAGGTGCCCTCAACCACTAGGCGCCCTAGGCGGCCGCCTTGTTCGCCTAGTGGTTGCACCGGCCCCATACACTCATAACATTACAGTGTCACAGGAAGGGTGAGGTGGGGTGACCAGATGTCCCAATTTTATAGGGACAGTCCCGATATTTGAGGCTTTGTCTTATGCAGGCGCCTATTACCTCCCACACCCTGTCCCAATTTTTCACACTTGCTGTCTGGTCACCCTAGGAGGACAAGGCTGAAGGAGGACAGGGGGGAGGTAGTGTCCACAAGTGTATGGGGAGCTTCTCCCAAGTGCTAGGGACAGATAGGCGGGGAGGAATCCTCACTGTACACAGGGCAGGTGGGGTTCCCTGCGGGCGGGGCCAGCAGGGGAGGCGGGGCTCTCGGGGCGGGGCTAGATGGGGAGGCGGGGCTAGCGGGGCTCTCCTGGGGGCGGTGCTCAGGCCGCTCATTCGCAGCAATGTCGAGCTCTGGGGCGGCTGTGTGGCTGGCTGCGCTGTGGCTGCTGCTCCTGGCGGGGCCGGGGCTGCGCGGGGAGCGCCTGGCCGGGGGGCTGCAGGAGGTGCCGATCTCGGATCCTGGGGTGCAGGCGGCCGTGCGGTTCGCGGTGGAGGCCTATAACAAGGCCAGCAACAGCCTGCACTACTCCCGGGCGGAGCGGGTGCTGCGGGCCCTCAGCCAGGTCAGCAGGGCCGGGGCGGGGCTGGAGCCAGAGCCAGCTGGGGGGCACAGCGCCGCCGTCGGGGGTGCAGGTGTCCGGGTGGGAGCCGGGACAGGGGTGGATTCAGAGTGGGGTTTGGGTCTCTTCGGGGAGCCCTGGAGCTGACAGGGGTCTGTGGGGCGGGGGACGGAGTTAGGTATAGGCGGGGGTAGGGTCTGGACCCTGGAGGAGTAGGGGAAGCCCCATAGCCCGGTGGGGATTAGGGACTGGGCCCGGTGGGGGCAGAGGTGTGGGGGGCTGGGAGGCCCCTGTGGCCAGGTGGGGGGCAAGGATGCTGGTTATGGGATGGCAGGTTGCAAGGGAGGTGTCCTGTGAGAGCAGCTTCTGCTGCCACCCACACAGCTGGTCCGGGGGGGCGGCCTAGAATTCGTGCTAACTTCTTCAGTGACAGCCGAGTGTCCTGCCAGTCTGGGTAACCACTGGAGGAGCCCTGGACCCTGCAGGTGCCCACATCCCCCTCCCTCTGAGCCCCAGTGTTTCAGCTTCCTGTAACAAAACCCCGCTGTTGCCCATGGCCTGTGGAGAAAACCTGGCAAAGAGGAGTGTAAGCAGGCAGGATGCCTGGGGGGCAGACCACAGTGGCACCCACTTCCCTGTGCCACTCTTTTGTATGTGTGACCTGTATCTGAGCCCACGATCTCAGCTCCCCTTGAATTACCTCTCTAACCCCTGTGGCTGTGGAGAGACCCTTACTGCTACGAGTAGGCAGCATGGGACTGTTTGGATCTCCATGCAGAGGGTCGTGAGGAAGAGCATTGGTTGGTATCTGTGCACCAGAGTGCCAGAGCCTCCGCTCTCATCTAAAATAAAAGAATTGTCTCCAGGCCTCCTGGCTGCAGAAATACTCACCTCCTATGTTTAGGGTGTAACGCGGGACAGGAGGGAGGGAAGTCGGTATTGGCTAGTAGGGTTATTATGGCTGTACCCAAACCACAAGAATGCTGCTCTGCAACCAGGGCATTGTCCCTTCCCAGCATTACCTAAGCACCATGTCTGCCCAGACCCACAGCCTGCCCTGCTTCTCTCCTACTCGCCCAGCCAGGCAGGCTCACTCTCATTGCCACTGGTTCTCTTCCACCACTGCTGCAAACACCCAATGCAACAGGAGTTTTGTGGGGGCTCCCCATCTGCTGGGTGCTGAGTGGGACCCTGTCTGGGATTGTGTGTGTGTGTGTTTGTGTGTGTGTGTGGGTGCTCTCCTGCTGATGCTGTGCAAGACCCTGTCTGGGATCAGGGGTGAGGAGGGCTCCCCTATCGTGCTGGGTGCTGCGTGGGACCCTGGCTGGGATCTGGCAGTCAGGGTCCCATGAACTCGCTTCCCTCTGCCTCTACCCACTCTGGATTAGCTCATAGTGTGTCAACTCCTGGTTGTGTACATGGAAATCTAACTGCTGGAGGAAGAAGGCATGTATGATGATGGATCTGGTCTAGGACTGTCTGATCTCATTGTGTTCCTTCTAGGGGAGATCAGGGCTAAGTCAGACAGTTATTATTGGTGTTACACTAGTGCCTAGAAACCTCAGCTGAGATTGAGGTGAGGCCCCCTGTCATGTCGGGCACTGTATGGGTTCCCAACCAAGATTGGTGGGAGGGCTTTTAGGGGTGGGAAGTTCCCCATCTTCCTTCTCTATCTCATGGTTGTATCCTTCCATCCTGTCTCCTCTTTCTTCTCTAGTCTAGCATGAAAAGTGCCAGTCCTCAGTCTCTTTTTGTGAACTTGTGTATGCTGAATCTGTGCCCTCTTGCTCTTGGAAGCTGGTTTTCACCAAGATCGGTTGTAGCCATCTTGTACTAGACAGATGTGACCTCACAATAGAATGCTGCTCCCCATGGAATGTTGTTTACAGCTCTCTAATGCATAAGGCTCTGAAGAACCAGCCTTTTATAATGGTTACTTTGAGCTTCTGTGATGCCTTTTGTCCAAGGCTTGCTCTGTGCTAAGACTTGCAGTATGGGGACAAAAGGCCAGGTTCTCATTGGGATCATCTCTGTGCTTCCTTCGCCTTTTCTCATTAGCCTGTGACACTGGACCTGCTGGTCTGATTTAGCAACTGTTGGCTTCTTGGAGGGGTGAGAGGAGGAACTGGGGAGGGCTCAGTGAAGAGCTACAAGAACAATTGAGGGTCTGGATTCCTGGAACACCGTGCCACGGAAAAGGACTTGTGGGGCATGTAGGAACGTACGCTCCCAGTGCGATGCTCTAGCTAACGGGGCTAATGCGATCCTTGGACATTAAAACAGAGGAGTAAGCAAGCAGGAGTAGGGTGATGCTATTACCTCTGTCTGCGGTGTCAGTGAGACCACTACCGGGTACTGTCTGTTTCTGGTGTCTACCCTTTCAAAGGGTATCCATGATTGGAGAGAACTCAGAAGAGCCACAAAAGTGATTTGAGGGCTGAAAAACCTAGTACTTAGTTTCTCTAGGAGAAGGTGAATGGGTGATTTGATCATGGTCTGTAAGTACCTCCATGGGGAGGAGATTGTCTGCTGGGTTAAAAGGCCTGCTATCATCAAAGGCAGAATGAGCCCCAACAGCTGGGAACTGAAGCTGGACAAATTGAGACTAGAAATAAGGTACACATTTTTAACAGGGAGGGGGATTAACCATTGGACCAGCTGACATAGGGATTGGGTGGATTCTCTATCCCTTGAAGTTTTTAAACCAAGACGGGATGTCTTCCTACAAGACATGCTGCAGAAATGGCTAGGGGAGATGCTCAGGCCTGTGATATACAGAAGGTCAAAGATGATCGGGATGGTCCCTTCTGGCCTTAAAGTCTAGGGTTCCCTGCTCCACCAGTTTGAAAAATTCCCTACTGAGTGAATGGTCAGTTTTGGTGCTAAGCTTCCCCATATTAGTGGAACATGTGCAGAGGCATGCAGTAGAATTTGGGGCCATATAAAAAGGTGGCATAGATACAGGTGCATGCTACATATTAGCAAGTGGATGTAAACCATCCACTTGTGGTTGGGCCCTAGCATCTACCTGCTCCACTGGAAGGGAAGAACTGTACTAGGGACACAATCTGGAACAACAGGTTGCTGCTTGCATCAGGGCTCTTGTATCTTCTTGGTTTTATTTCCTAGTTACACCCTCTCTTTCCACCGTTTCCACCTATTCTGTATCTCAACGCCCACTTGTCTATGGAAAGTCTAACCTATGCCGTGATGATTGAGCTGATCTGGGATTGTCTTGATCTCACCAGGTTCTTTCTAGGGGAGATCTGGGCTAAGTAAGTAGTTGTTATGGGTATTACAGTAACACCTAGAAGCCTCGGCCAAGACAGCCCACTCCCTGCTGAGTTTGGGGGCCCTGGTTGTGCCACATGATGCACAGACACAGAGTGAGAGACAGCCCCTGCCCTGAAGAACTTCTAACTGAAGTAGACAAAGGGTGGGAGAGAAAGTAGAGGTACAAAAAGGGGAAGGAATTTGCCCAAGGTCAGTGGCAGAGTGCGGACTAGAACCCAGTGACCTGACTCCCAGCCCAGTGATCTGTTCCCTGGGCCACATTTCTTGGACTCCTCTTTATAAAGCTCCAGCTCTTTATTGTCACTGGTGCCAGATAGACATGGCCATAACAATCCATATCTTCCATGCATCCACAGAGGATGGGGAAGGATTAGTGGAGTGGCACCTAGTGCTGAGGACAGGGCAGTCCTACAGAACGATCTGTATCGCTTGGGGAACTGGGCCTGTTCCAACACAATGCATTGTAATGCAAAGTTATACATCTAGGGACAAGAAGTGTGGGCTGTGCCTACGGACTGGGGGACTGTATCCTGGAAAGCAGTGACCCTGAGCAGGATTTAGGGTCACAGTGGACAAGCAGTGCAGCATGAGCTCCCGGTGTGATCCTTACCTGTGCAAACAGGGGAGTAGGAGCAGGGAGGGGATTTTACTTCTGCATACAGCATTGGAGGGAGCGATACTGGAACACTGCGTCCATTTCTGAGGGCCACATTTTCAAAAGGACGTTGAAAAATTGGAGAGGGTGCAGAGAAATGATCAGAGGGCTGGAAACAAATGCCTGATGCTGAGAGACTTAATGAGCTCAATGTGATTAGCTTCTTAAACAGATCAAAAGATGTCATAGTTAAGGCTACAATTTAGACACGGGTATTTTTAGTAAAAGTCAAGGACAGGTCACTGGCAATAACCAAAAAGTCAGGGCCAGTGACCTGTCCATGACTTTTACTAGAAAAACCCCTAACTAAATCTTAGGTGCTGAGGGGGGTTCCAGCGGTCGCTGCTGCACCTGGGAATGGGGGGTGGCCCAGGGCCGTGCTGCTGCTGCTCCTGGATCTGGCTTCTTATTCTTCAGCTGACTCTGAGGACCAAATAGTGCTCTAAAATCCAGTGACGGATGAGTGCACTGGAACGGGACTCAGGAGACCTAGGTCTTATTCCTGGCTCTGTTACTGATCTTAGGCAAGTCCCTTCCCCTCTCTGTGTTGTAGTTTCCTCTCCCACCCTTTGTCTATTGTCAAAGCTCTAAAGGTCTGGGACAGTCTTCCACTGATTTTAATGAGCTCTGGATCAGCCACAGCACCTGGCATGGGGGCTGTGTAGATTTTTATGGGAGAGCAGGGGGGGAGGAATCTGCACAGCGCCTGGCACAAATGAGGTCCCGATCTCAGTCCGGGTGTGGTTTCTGCACAGCGCCTGGCACAAATGTGGGCCCTGATCTCAGTCGGGGAGGTGGAGGTGGAGAAAGGCTGTCTGTGCACTTGTTGGCATGATGAAGGGGCCCCCCAATCTCAGTTGTGGCCTCCAAGCACTACCAACTGCAAACAGAACAATTGCAGTTTGTGGAGCTGAAACTCTTGATTCCTCAATTTCCCGCTATTGATCAGAAGTGGGAAATGTCCAGAATCTTCCTCACTCTGGGATCTCTGCTCTTGTTCCAGGTGGTGGCTGGCATGAAATACTACCTGACCGTACAGCTGGTGACAACACAGTGCCGGAAAAATGGGGCAGGCCTTGGAAACGGGGACATCAGCACATGCCCCTTGCCGCCAGCATCAGAGCAACAGGTGAACAGAGAAAACTGTATAGTGTCTAGTTGAGGTGTCAACTTTGTGTGGGCGCAGTTCTGTCTTGCGAGGCCAGGGTCACTGCCTGCCATGGAACTTATTTGTATAACCACAACACCTACAAGCTCCAGTCATGGGCCAGGACCCCACTGTGCTCAGTCCAGTACAAACAGAACAAAAAAATGAGCCCCAGAGAGCTTCCAATCCAGGTATAAGACAAGAGCTGGCAGACGGACCGAGGAGCCAAAGGAAACAATGAGACGCAACTGGGCAGTGGGCTCAGCACATCAGCAGCCTGGTTGTTGAATTTTTTTTGTAGGTGTGACGAACTGGGACCGTTCTTAATGTGGTCTTTGAATGCTGAGTGGGGAGTGTTGGCTGGGAAGGCAGGGGAGTGTGGCTAGGATGGTCTGCATTGGGGGATGGGAGACTGGCTGTGAGGGAGAATACCTGAGCATATAACATGAGAACCCAGGAAGGGGTTAGAGGCCAGGTGACACCTCTGCCCGGGAAACTGAACAAAAGGCTGGGGAGAGAGGGTCAGAGCTGGCTGGTGGAATGGCTGGGAGGCAGACAGGGCTCTGACCTCCCAAGGGGGCTGTGGTGCCCTGGGACCCCAAGATGCACCTAATTGGAGGGGGGGGTCCTGTTGCCTGTGCCTGCAAGACCTGTCTTGGACTGTGTTCCTGTCACCTTCTGCTTTACTGACTGGCTGAGAGTCATGGTGAATCGCAGGAAGCTGGGTGGGGGGCAAGGCCTTGTGTCCCCCCACACTCCGTGACAGTAGGCATCATGGTAGAGGAGAACTTTAAGGCGGTACTTGAAGGAGGATAATGCAGTAGCTTTGCAGATGTGTACGGGGAGCTTCTTGGAGGGACAGCATCTTGAAACATCTGGAAAGCAACACCTTTAGTTGGACTTGGGTTACATTGGACAACCTAGAGTACAGGGTGCGGCACAACACCTCTTACCTCGGGCAAGTCCCCCCCTTCACTGTGCCTCAGTTTCCCCTGCCCACCCTTCGTCTATTTGGATTGCAAGCTCTGCGGAGTAGGGATTGTCAGAACCTGGCACAGTGGGGCCATGATCACAGGTAAGGTCTATGGGTGCTAGTGTAATATAAATAAGCTTAGGGAGTATCTCAGTCTTAAAGTGGATACATCATAAGTTTTGTGTTAACAGTATCTCAAAGCTTCATAGTAATTTAAAATGATGAAAATGTTTCTAATTTAAAGCAGGCCCCTGAGGGGCTAGCAATCCAAACACTGAAACCCAATGTAACCAGAGTGTGAAATTGACTTGCCCCAGAATGTAAACAGAAGTGAAACTGAGGCCAGTAGTTCCTTTTCACCATCCCCCTAAGAGGAATGGAATAGTAAAAGCGGGGGAAGGGTTCAGTTAGGATAATGAGACATCAGATTTTCCTTAGGCTCTCTGGAAAATTGCAGCTTTATGGTTTAAGATGTCCATAATGGGCTGGTCAAAAGTTTTTCCACTGAAATTGTTTATTAAATGAAAAAATTTAGTTTGGTCAAAATCCCAACTTTCCAACTAAACTGTGTGTGCAAAAAGTGCCCTCTTTTCACAGAAAATATCAATATTTCAGCTGTAAATTGAAATATTTCCATTCAGAATGGCACTGTAGCACCTCTCAGGAGTTGTCATTTGGGGACTTGGTGCTCCTATTATGCTCTGTAAGCCAGGCTCCCTGTCCAGCCTATATCTCCAGTGATGAACCACCGCCACAGACTGGCTAAGGGTATGTCTACACTATGAAATTAGATTGATTTTATAAAAGTCGCTTTTTAGAAATCGATTTTATAGTAGATTGCGTATGTCCACACTAAGCGCATTAAGTCGGTGGAGTGCGTCCTCACTACCGTGGCTAGCATCGACGTATGGAGTGATGCACTGTGGGTAGCTATCCCACAGTTCCCGCAGTCTCTGCCGCCCATTGGAATTCTGGGTTAAGCTCCTAATGCCTGATGGAGTCTGGCCAGAGAGTGCGACCTATTGAGGGGAATAGGAGATGAGGTACTTGAATTACAACTCTTGCGAAGCACCACAGCACCGTATTGAAATCAAAATAGCTCCGTTTTTGGCTGAAATATTTTTTGGGGTGGGGGTAGTTTTGCCCAAAAGTTGAAATATTCTGTGGAAGGGAAACCTATTTACGCCCCACCCTATTGGTAGTGACTCAGGTAAGGAATCTTAAATAAAGATTCCTTTTAACCCAATGTGCCCTTTGTAGAAAGTAAAATAGGAAACAAAAGACACTTTTAACAGACTGGGTGTATGGGGCATAAGCTGACTCGCTGCTAGTGTTGGGGTTATTTGAAGCTTTGCATGGGCACTGGTTTGGGATCACACTGGTAAATTATGAGTTCCCATCAATAAACCAAACAGCAGTTGCATCCCAGCGCTGTGTGAGTGGGTGCTGTCACTGTCACTAAATCTTGGGCCTGATTCTTGCGCTGCAATGCACCTGGGCATAAGCCAATTCATCCTGGTATTACAGCAGCCATACTGTGTTTCATGACTATCTAATTGTGGGACATTTTTTCCCCCCTACAGAAACTGCTCTGTGAGTTCCAGGTCTGGTCCCGTCCCTGGCTCAACGAGACACAGTTATTATCTCAGAACTGCTCTGTCTGACTCCTGACACCCGTCCCATCTGACGACAGTGAACCGATCTGCCATTGATCGATGCTGCCTGGGGGTCACGCTGGCTCTCTCTTCTTCTATTGTTGCCTCTTCTCTCTAATCCCCATATTCCCCACCAGGAGGAGGAAGATCAGGATCTTACATCTCCTCCTCTCCCCCCATCTCCCCCTCTCGGAGCAGGTTTGGAAATGGCTGGGCCCCTCTTCTCCTGTAGTGTCTGATGGTTCAGCCTTGCTTAATGACCAAACTGAAGCCCCTGGATGCTTTCTGTCGTAGCTAAGATTTGGCATCCCCTATGATGTAGGGAATAAAACTGATCCACCATGATTCAATGGCTGGTGTTTTTCTTCTCTCAGTTCCTCCGTCCCTCTTTTCTCTGTTGAATACTTCATAGATTTCAAGGCAATTGTGCTCATCTTTGCTGAGCTGCGAGACGCAGGCCATGGAATTTCATCCAACCCATATCTGGCAGTTGAGCTAGAGCATAACTTTTATTTCAGACAGATATCCAGTCTTGATTTAAAGACTCTTAAGTAATAGCAAATCCACCTACTTCCTCTGTACTCAGTTACAGATATATAATATAGGAAAAGGGCAGTATCCCTTTAAATATCTCAAGCCTTCTGGGAATGCCAATAGTTTTCTAGGAGTTAGAAGCAGTCAGAGCAGGGGTCTATACAGATCTAGGCTTTACATCTGTTCTCAGGTTATCAGAGAACGCTAAGCCAGGAGTTCTGATCCCAGCTACCTCGCACTATGGGGAAGATGAATAAGGTCTAAAAACCCAGTGGGCTGAACAGACACGTGGCAATAGGCAGCTTTGTGGGTCTGGTGGACAGACACCATGAGCTGGATCCATCTCGAGTTGTGATAGATAAATGCCTGGTTCCCAAGGTAAGGGCTGTGCTAGCCTGACCTGAACGGTGACCTGATTTGGACTGAGCCAAACTGCTTGGAGCTGAACTGACATTTACATCTGGGCCCTAGGGTGGGGGACCAGGCTGGCTCAGTAGGGAACATGGGGGGCCTTTCCCTCCTAGAGGCACCCTCTCTGATGTGGCCTGAAGGTGGGGGAGTCGCTGGCTCGGGGGAGGGGATGGGGCTCAGGGTGGAGTGGGAGGAGCAGACAGCAGAGGCAGGACCCTGAATATGGGCCAAGGGCTAACAGTGTGCTCCGGCTCCAAGAGCCATTCTGGGCTAGGTGCAGGAATGGCTGGGAGGATGCTCTGAACTGTTCTGCAGGAGGCTGGATTAGACTGGAAACTCTTTGGGGCAGGCACCAGATTTGTTCTGTGTCTGCGTAGGGCCTAGCGGACAGGGTCCTGGTCCCTGCCTGGGGCTGGTGGGCACTGTCGCCCCCCCAAATGCTAATAATGGTTCCTTCTGCCCTTATAATCCATAACACTGCCAGAGGCTTGGCTAAAGAGCAGAAATAAAATGAGCCCAAACACCATCTACTGGCTGCTTTGGGTTACTCTAAAATCTGCAGGGTCTCCCTCAGTTGCAAAGAAAATTCATATCCTGTGCCTCAGATGTGACCTGTGTGTAGTGCATAGGAATAGGGTGGGATCCATTTAAATAGCAGGTGAGCCTACTACCAGTGCTCAGTGTGTCCTGTGAGTGACAAGCTGTTGCAACATCTCCACCCCACCCCCTGAGCTGCAGTGGGTACGTAGCTAGGTCTGGCACGTTAATAAAATAATGAGCCCTGGATGTAATAAAGTGGTCATGATAGTTAATTGGGTTACCCAGAGTATTCTGGGATGGAACGGTGCTCCACCCCTCCCTTCTTGCTTTAGCTGCTGGGGGTGGGGAGTTTCCCCCCAACTCTGTTGTGATGCCCTTGAGTAAAGCAGCAGGTCCCAGCCTGCAGCACTGGGAGTAGACAGTGGCCCTATGGGTGTGTTTTGTTATTTTAAGACTTTCCAGCAAATCAAAAGCTCTCTTATTTGTCCTGATCAGTTGGGGGCTTGTACTGTGTCAAGGGCAACAGCACTCTGGGTCCATTTTTTTTAATGTATAAACAAAACTACCCCCAGAATAGACTTGACTCATATCTCACATTTCTTCTGCAAATGAAAACATCCCTACAAAGCCCTGATTGTTTGGGAACTGCTCAGGTCAAAGAGGCAACAATCTGTGAATAATTTGTAGCATCGGGTGATGGTGGGAGATTGTGGCTTTTTCCTTCACCCCCAGGGGCCTGGCTGATACAAGGCAAACAGCTCCCAACATGGCTTGGGGAAGATTTCCATGTTGCAATGATCCTGCTGTGATAGCACCTTTCTAAAGCTCACCACCTTGGGCTGACAGCCCTGAGGGGTGGACTTTGGCTCTGTGGGAGTCGTGTTATTTACAACGTGCTCTGAGTTATATAACACAGTGCACTTTCCCACCTGCGGACCTCATAGCAATGGTACCTACCGTTAATCATAGAACTGGAAGGGACCTCGAGAGGTCATCTAGTCCAGTCCCCTGCACTCAAGGCAGGACTAAGTATTGTCTAGACCATCCCTGACAGGTGTTTGTCCAACCTGCTCGTAAAAATCCCCAATGATGGAGATTCCAGAACCTCCCTAGGCAATTTATTTCAGCTTAACC
The DNA here is from genome assembly GCF_027887155.1 of Malaclemys terrapin pileata. Taxonomy (NCBI): domain Eukaryota; kingdom Metazoa; phylum Chordata; order Testudines; family Emydidae; genus Malaclemys; species Malaclemys terrapin. Next base: position 30,229,331 of record NC_071511.1, on the reverse strand, counting down.
ACTCTGACAGGAAGTTTTTCCCAATGTCCAACCTAAACCGCCCTTGCTGCAATTTAAGCCCGATTGTCCTATCCTCAGAGGTTAAGAAGAACAATTTTTCTCCCTTCTCCTTGTAACAACCTTTTATGTACTTGAAAACTCTTATCATAGCCCCTCTCAGTTTTCTCCTAAACAAACCCAATTTTTTCAATCTTCCCTCATAGGTCATGTTTTCTAGACCTTTAATAATTTTTGTTGCTCTTTTCTGGACTTTCTCCAATGCGGAGGCAAATGGGAAGGGAAGCTGGAAGTCCTGCCTTCCAATTCCTTTTTCTTACCAGTAGACCCCATCCTCTCTTAGATTCAGGAACCTAACCCATGAGTCTGGACTCCCAGCTTCTCCACTCTAACCACCAAATCCCACGCCCTTGCTAAGCCCAGGGATGGAACCCAGGTGTCCTGGCCCTAAATTCCTACTTGTATCCACTAGACACCCCGCCCCCCCACCTCCTATTCTGAAATAAAACCCGAGAGTTCTGACTCTCAGCTTCCCTGCTCTAACCATTGGACGCCACTTCTCTCCTAGATCCAAGCAGAGAACCCAGGAGTCCTGGCTCCCGATCATGTGGCCTGTTCTGAGGAGCATTCTGGCTCCTTAGGGCCCATGGCTCAGTGTCTGTGGGATCTCAGTTGGACAGTGGTAGTGGCCCAGTGCCACCCCACCCCTCAGCCATGCTGCCCTATCCCTCTCCCCTAGTTCATGGCAGAAGGGGCCATGTCTGGGGTGGTAATGAAAGCAGGCTCAGATGCTGTGGTGGGGTTTCAGGGTTTATTAGCGCAGGGCATGCAGCACATCAGGTTACAAGGACCGTTCATACAATGCTGAAAACGTGGCAACCCTTCATTCCACCAAGGCCACAGACCGCTGGGGCACTCAGCAAGGTGCTTTGTCCCCCTCTAGTGGCGGCTGGGCCACATACACAGGTTGAGGAACCTGGCAGAGCCCTGGCTTTTAGCTCAGGCAGGAGAGGCTTTTGCATTTAGACCCAGAGGGCACTGGTCTGGTCCCTGTTGCTGAAGACCTGCCAGGGAGCGACTTGTACCCCCCCTGCTAGCGAGAGCACTTGACCCCCAAGGCTCCCAAGCGTGTGGGCCTGGGGATGGGGTGGCCAGACAGGTTCCAGACTCACTACTTTGCCTGCCATCAGGCACCCTTTGCCCTGGCTGCACTGGGCAGGGCCTCTCTGGGCCTGGCACTGCCTACTGCCTGCCGTGGGTGTGGCATCCTCTGGGGCTGGCATGGCTCCCCTCCCCCAGCACCCTCCGGCTTTCCCAGGGAACCCCAGATGCTCCTTTCACAGGCATGTCTGGCTCTGCCCAGCAGTAGCCAGTTTGATGCCCCTGTGCCTGGGATGTACCCACACTGGGAAGGGGGGCTACTAAGGAGTCCCTGTGGCTCTGCCTAGTGAAAAATCAACCCCCCTGAAAAATCACTTGGTTCCCTTCCCCTCCCACCCCACAGCAGGAGACAGTCTGAGTCCCTTAGCGCCAAGCTCCTGGGTTGGATTGCTGGGTTAGGGCAGGTTAATGAGGGTGGGATTAATAATGGGAGTCCCTGTGACTCAGAGACTATTTACAGTGTAGCCAGCACACCCCGGCCCCTCCGCCTCCATGGTTGCCGACATGCAGGGAAATACTGCCCGGGCATTACAGCTCCGGCTAGGTGAGCAGCAGCAAGGGCTGGGGAGTAGCACCGATGGTTACGGGTTTGGATGGAGGCCTAGCAGGAGAAATGTAGTCGGAGCTGAGATTTCGGTTCCCAGGTTACCAGCGAGGGGGCCAGGCTGGGAACTTGTACTCCAGCCACCCTGGACCATGGGAGAGAAACTTAGAGAGACAGGTATGTATGAAGGTAAGGAGGAGGATGCATGTGCAGGTAGATAGAGATGTGTCGATAGATAGAGAGAGGTGTATGGGGATGGATGGACAGACCTATGTGGGGATAGACAGATGGGGGTCTGTGGGGATGGATGGATGGATAGGTGTATTTGGGGATAGACAGATGGGTGTCTGTGGGGATGGATGGATGGACAGGTGTATTTGGGGATAGACAGATGGTGGTCTGTGGGGATGGATGGATGGACAGGTGTATTTGGGGATAGACAGATGGGTGTCTGTGGGGATGGATGAATAGACAGGTGTATATGGGGATAGATGGCTAGACAGGTATATTTGGGGATAGACAGATGGGGGTCTGTGGGGATGGATGGATGGATAGGTGTATTTGGGGATAGACAGATGGGGGTCTGTGGGGATGGATGGATGGACAGGTGTATATGGGGATAGATGGCTAGACAGGTGTATTTGGGGATAGACAGATGGGGGCCTGTGGGGATGGATGGCTAGACAGGTGTATATGGGGATAGATGGCTAGACAGGTGTATTTGGGGATAGACAGATGGGGGCCTGTGGGGATGGATGGATGGACAGGTATATTTGGGGATAGACAGATGGGGGCCTGTGGGGATGGATGGATGGACAGGTATATTTGGGGATAGACAGATGGGGGCCTGTGGGGATGGATGGATGGACAGGTGTATTTGGGGATAGACAGATGGGGGTCTGTGGGGATGGATGGATGGACAGGTGTATATGGGGATAGACAGATGGGGGTCTGTGGGGATGGATGGATGGACAGGTGTATTTGGGGATAGACAGATGGGGCCCTGTGGGGATGGATGGATGGACAGGTGTATTTGGGGATAGACAGATGGGTGTCTGTGGGGATGGATGGATGGACAGGTGTATTTGGGGATAGACAGATGGGGCCCTGTGGGGATGGATGGATGGACAGGTGTATTTGGGGATAGACAGATGGGGGCCTGTGGGGATGGATGGATGGACAGGTATATTTGGGGATAGACAGATGGGGGCCTGTGGGGATGGATGGATGGACAGGTGTATTTGGGGATAGACAGATGGGGGTCTGTGGGGATGGATGGATGGATAGGTGTATATGAGGATAGACAGATGGGGGTCTGTGGGGATGGATGGATGGACAGGTGTATTTGGGGATAGACAGACGGGGCCCTGTGGGGATGGATGGATGGACAGGTGTATTTGGGGATAGACAGATGGGGGTCTGTGGGGATGGATGGATGGACAGGTGTATATGAGGATAGACAGATGGGGGTCTGTGGGGATGGATGGATGGACAGGTGTATATGAGGATAGACAGATGGGGGTCTGTGGGGATGGATGGATGGACAGGTGTATTTGGGGATAGACAGATGGGTGTCTGTGGGGATGGATGGATGGACAGGTGTATTTGGGGATAGACAGATGGGGGTCTGTGGGGATGGATGGATGGACAGGTGTATTTGGGGATAGACAGATGGGGGTCTGTGGGGATGGATGGATGGACAGGTGTATTTGGGGATAGACAGATGGGGGTCTGTGGGGATGGATGGATGGACAGGTGTATTTGGGGATAGACAGATGGGGGTCTGTGGGGATGGATGGATGGATAGGTGTATTTGGGGATAGACAGATGGGGGTCTGTGGGGATGGATGGATGGATAGGTGTATTTGGGGATAGACAGATGGGGCCCTGTGGGGATGGATGGATGGACAGGTGTATTTGGGGATAGACAGATGGGGGCCTGTGGGGATGGATGGATGGACAGGTGTATTTGGGGATAGACAGATGGGGGTCTGTGGGGATGGATGGATGGACAGGTGTATTTGGGGATAGACAGATGGGGGTCTGTGGGGATGGATGGATGGACAGGTGTATTTGGGGATAGACAGATGGGGCCCTGTGGGGATGGATGGATGGACAGGTGTATTTGGGGATAGACAGATGGGGGCCTGTGGGGATGGATGGATGGACAGGTGTATTTGGGGATAGACAGATGGGGGTCTGTGGGGATGGATGGATGGATAGGTGTATTTGGGGATAGACAGATGGGGGTCTGTGGGGATGGATGGATGGACAGGTGTATTTGGGGATAGACAGATGGGGGTCTGTGGGGATGGATGGATGGATAGGTGTATTTGGGGATAGACAGATGGGGGTCTGTGGGGATGGATGGATGGACAGGTGTATTTGGGGATAGACAGATGGGGCCCTGTGGGGATGGATGGATGGACAGGTGTATTTGGGGATAGACAGATGGGGGTCTGTGGGGATGGATGGATGGACAGGTGTATTTGGGGATAGACAGATGGGGGTCTGTGGGGATGGATGGATGGATAGACAGGTGTATTTGGGGATAGACAGATGGGGGTCTGTGGGGATGGATGGATGGACAGGTGTATTTGGGGATAGACAGATGGGGGTCTGTGGGGATGGATGGATGGACAGGTGTATTTGGGGATAGACAGATGGGGGCCTGTGGGGATGGATGGATGGACAGGTGTATTTGGGGATAGACAGATGGGGGTCTGTGGGGATGGATGGATGGATAGGTGTATTTGGGGATAGACAGATGGGGGTCTGTGGGGATGGATGGATGGATAGGTGTATTTGGGGATAGACAGATGGGGGCCTGTGGGGATGGATGGATGGACAGGTATATTTGGGGATAGACAGATGGGGGTCTGTGGGGATGGATGGATGGACAGGTGTATTTGGGGATAGACAGATGGGGGTCTGTGGGGATGGATGGATGGACAGGTGTATATGAGGATAGACAGATGGGGGTCTGTGGGGATGGATGGATGGACAGGTGTATTTGGGGATAGACAGATGGGGCCCTGTGGGGATGGATGGATGGATAGGTGTATTTGGGGATAGACAGATGGGGGTCTGTGGGGATGGATGGATGGATAGGTGTATTTGGGGATAGACAGATGGGTGTCTGTGGGGATGGATGGATGGATAGGTGTATTTGGGGATAGACAGATGGGGGTCTGTGGGGATGGATGGATGGATAGGTGTATATGAGGATAGACAGATGGGGCCCTGTGGGGATGGATGGATGGACAGGTGTATTTGGGGATAGACAGATGGGGGTCTGTGGGGATGGATGGATGGACAGGTGTATTTGGGGATAGACAGATGGGGCCCTGTGGGGATGGATGGATGGATAGGTGTATTTGGGGATAGACAGATGGGGGTCTGTGGGGATGGATGGATGGATAGGTGTATTTGGGGATAGACAGATGGGGGTCTGTGGGGATGGATGGATGGATAGACAGGTGTATTTGGGGATAGACAGATGGGGGTCTGTGGGGATGGATGGATGGACAGGTGTATTTGGGGATAGACAGATGGGGCCCTGTGGGGATGGATGGATGGATGGATGGATAGCTAAGTGTATATGAGGGCACACAGAGAGGTGTATATGGGGATGGACGGATGATGGATCAGTGTTGGGGGACAGATCCGGATGGGTGGCCCAGGTCCATCTCCAGTCGTTATAAAAAAGCACCCTGTCCCCAATGCAGCCAGATCAGTGGCTGATGCTGCTCTAGGAAGTTCATGTCTCCGGGGGTGGCCCAGCCACCCAGAGTCATTGTTTCTTCTTCTGGTTCCTCAACATGTTCTCACCGCAAGGGGGCAGCCTCGGAGGGGGGAGCTGGGCGGCTCAGTGTCACGCTGTATAGGTTAGCCACAAAGGTCTCCCAGCCTCTGCGCAGGGCTCGGTCCACCTGCTGGAGGGTAGAGAACAGGGTGAAAGGTCAAGGAAGGGTGTGCTCTGATGGGACCCCTCCATGATTTGCCTCCCGCCCCAAGGCAGGCGCAAAGGCCATGACAGCAGGTATCAGGTGGGGCTGGCCTAGGGGCTGCTCCCTGGAAACTGGGGACAAAGTCACAGCTGGGGTTCCCCCTGGTTGAGCTGAGAATTGCTTCTATGAAGACAGGCTGGGGAAAGCAGTGCCCACCAAGCCAGGGGACTGGCTGGCTCAAGGTGTTGGGAATGGGGACGCTGGCTCCCATCTGACCCCAGGGCAGGGGGACTGTCTAGCACAGGGGGTGGGATACAGGACCTTCCCCTCTAGGAAAAGGCTCCAATCCAGCCTGTCACAGGGTGCTAGGCCCCTTTAAGAGGGAATGAGCACAGGCCCCTGTGATTAATTAGATGCTTCCCAGCAGGGACTGTTTAGCAGCTCACCTAATTCCACCTGGGGCCACTTCAGTTAGTGATCAGTCCCAGCTGAGGAGGGGCTGGGAGCTTCTCAGAAAATGCTCTCTGCAGGGCTAACTTAGGTTAGCTGCGGCTGCTAGAATCCCTCCATGAGGGAAGCAGGGGGTAAACTGCTGAGTGATTGCTGGCAGGGGGCACAGAGATGTGCTGCTGAGAAATGAAAGGCTCAGTGGAGTGGTCCAGGAGGCTGCTGCCCTGGCTAAGGGACAGGATCCAGGGGAACTCCAAGGTGGGATTACACAGAGGAGCCCAGTGGGATAGACACTAAATACCTGGGACTGGTGAGTAACCCCACAACTGGGAAGTTTGGGGGGAACCCTGGGGAATCTGTGGGGCCTGTAAGATGGGAGAAGGATCTGGCTGGATGGTGAAGGATGAGAGTCTTGGGAAAACCTATAAACAGACATCTGGACCTATATTTAAAACTCTGGTGGGGTGTGTCTAGTGCTTCTATGTAACTAAAGGAGCCCTCAGCAAAGGTGGCTTGTTACTGCAAGTGTCTGTGGTGTGATTGGCAGGACCTGGCTGTGAGGGGGCCTTGACCTTCTATGTGTCTGAAGGGGAGCAGGTTTGGGTCTGAGGCATGGCGAAGGGGCTGTGGCCCTTTTCCTCTCTAAGGGGTGCTCAGCCCATCAGAAGTTGGGTTACAGCAGGGGTCGGCAACCTTTCAGAAGTGGTGTGCCGAGTCTTCATTTATTCACTCTGATTTAAGGTTTCACGTGCCAGTGATGCATCTAAATGTTTTTAGAAGATCTTTCTATAAGTCTATAATATATAACTAAACTATTGTTGTATGTAACGTAAATAAGGCTTTTAAAATGTTTAAGAAGCTTCATTTAAAATTAAATTAAAATGCAGAGCCCCCCGGACCGGTGGCCGGGACCCGGACAGTGTGAGTGCCACTGAAAATCAGCTCAAGTGCTACCTTTGGCACGTGTGCCATAAGTTGCCTACCCCTGGGTTACAGCCTGAGCTTTCTGCCCTGTTATAATCCCAAATGTCCCCTGAGCAGAGGCTGATCCCTAAGCTATTGCCCATCTTGAGGCTGAGGGGCGGGGGAGCCTGGCTCCCTGGGGCATTGCAATAACTAAGCTATTAAACTTCCAAAAGGCCTAGATGCCATGGGTACTGGGACTGTAAGCTCCTCAGGGCAGTGACTGCTGCTTGGTTCTAGTTTAGTATGGCATTTGAGGTCAATGGGACCCTGGTCTGTAGGTGCTACCTCAATACAGCTAGTGAGGGGTGTGTGAGGGGGAAGAATTCCTAGGCACTAATGTGATCAAAACACTCCCTAATAAGAACCAGGAGGTCTATGCACCATGTGAGATCTTGGGGCACTCTATCTTGTAAATCCCTGTTCAAAGAGACCATAGCTGTAGTGCTAATTCTAGCCAAGGCCCCCATGAGGCATGGCAGTTTTTCAAGACCATTTGAGTCAGCTGATATATTTTTGAGGACTTACAAAAACCATATGTTAAGCAGAAAGCAAGTCTCAACTTGAACTATAGCGGGCTGAACTCTGATAAGGGAGGGTTCTGTTACAGATGCTTGGGAGCTAGTCAACAAAACATTCTTGGCCAAAAAATGCTGATTAGTTGAAACCAACCCAGTTTGTGAAAAGGGTCAGTTTGATTAATTTCCTGGCTTGATAAAACATTGGGGGAGGAGGGGCCTGGAATGTCCTGTGTTGATATTTGTTAAACAAACATCTGATATTTTGCTTTGAAGCTATTTTTTGTTTGAAATTTAACTTCATTTAGACTTTAATACTGAAATGTTTTGTTTTAATGGATCTGACTCAAAACTGTTTTCAGTTGCGTTCACCAACTTTCTGGTGTGTGTTTGGGGGTGGGGAAGAGCTTTTGAAATCTCAAATTGTCATAGGATGGGACAACCATTTCCTACCTGGTCCTGCTTAGAAGGCTATTTTTCTTTCCTTCTTCCTCCCCATCCCCTAAAGTGGGACAAATTCTCCCCACTTCCAAAGGCTTAACAGCACCCCACCACTGTCTGGCTTGTGGGGGCAGGGAGTGGTATGTGGGGCCTTTCCCCCCTAGCAGGTGCTGGCTTCCATTCAGGGAGGGAAACAGGCTGGCTGGGTGTGTGTGGGGGGAGGAATAGACCTTCTCCTCTAGGGGGTGCTGGCTCTAATCTGGCCCCAGAGTGGGGGGAGACCATCTCACACCACCATTAGCTGGGGGCCTCTCAACCCTTAGTGTAGCTATCTGCACAACAATGCTAGCAAGGTAGTGCAAAGCTACTGTCTTCTGCGTCTGACTCAGTTTCCCCTTACTGTAAAAACTAAAACTTGTCTAAGTTGGGTCGTGGACCAGGGAATTTACTGCAGTCTGAGTTGCAGGCGAACACCCAGAGTACTGGGTCACTTTCCCCCTCCATGGATAAAGGGTTAACAGAGGTTTAAATAAATGGTTAGAGCCTGACAGACCAAAAGGGTTATAACAATGTATAATGCCCTCTCCTGGCAGAGTTTATAACTTCATGCCTGTTACACACTTGCATCATCAGCTGCCATGTATTCACTCTTTAGAACCGAACCCCAGTATAAGCCATTAGCAGCCTTCCATGGGGTGGGGGGCCTGCAGAGTCCTCTGCCACCAAGCATGAGAGGGCAGTAAAAATTTTAGCACCCCTTGAGGTGAGGGGTAGAAAATAGCACTGCTGGAGATGGGAGGGGAGGGTCTAGCAGGGATGGGACAGGGAGGGGGGTGGTAACTTCCCCTGTGTGTGTGTTGGGGGGGAATGCCACTGATAGAAGAGTGGAGCTGGGGATTGGTAAAGGCAGAAAGGGTAATGACCTCACTGGATCAGAGGGGTTGGGATAGGATATTGGAGAGGGGTACAGGGGGTAACTGGGTTGCGGGGGGGGGGGGGGTAAGGGGCAGAAAAGGCCACCAGTGGAGAAGATTGGAAGGAGGGGTATCTGAAGGAATGGAATCCCCCAAGGGCTGCTGGGAAAAATCTAGGCTGGGATGGGGTTGGTGGGAAGGCCAGGAAAACATTGGGGGGGCTCCCACCAGTGCACCCCCAAACCCATCCCATGTCACCCCCTGGGTTTCCAAGCTGTTACCTTCTTGCACTGCTTCATCCTGTGAGAGCCCCTGCTCTGAGCCTCGCCGATCAGCAGCTCCCCATCATCGGGGCTTAGTGAGTGGGGCATCTCCCCTGGGGTGGGGGTCCTCTCAGCTGGGGACTCTTCCACCCCACTCTTCCACCCCCTCAGGCTGACAGCTCTCCTCTTTGCCCTCTGCTTAGCCTTGTCCGAGCTCTCTGTTTTATCCTCCAGTCGGCCGTAGGTAGAATCCAGGAGGCTGGGGGATTTGGGGGTGCGGAGGGAGTATGCTCTCCGGAAGCTCCTGCCATGGGCCATCTCTGGAGTAGGGGTGGCCTGATCTGGAGCTGACAGAGTCTGATCCTGTCCCTGCTGACCCGCAGAGGCCAGATGCTCCTGTCCTGGCCAGATCCCCAAAGGCAAGTGGTTCTAGCTTCCCTTTTTTGCTCTGGCTGATTCACCCGTTGGGGTGGGTGTGGCACCTGTGGGTGCCACCCCATCCAATCAGGCCTCTTATGGAAATTCCCCTTTCCCCTCCAGTCCCATGGGCCAAAGGTCCCTGCTCTGGCTGCCTTATCACAAAGTTCTTTTCTCTTCCCCCCCCCCCCCTCTCCCCCCTGCAAATCTCAGCCCATGAGGTCAAAGGTAGATGCTGCTACTCATCAGAAGTCCCTCCACGTTGCCCTGTGGGGTCAAACATTGCTGCTGTAGCAGCACAGTCAATGAAGGTCTAATGGGCAGAGAGCAGGAACCGTGTTAGCAGCTTAGAGCCCCCGGCCTGGGTCCTGATGCCTTATCGCTGCAGCTGGCTGGTCTGGCAAGATCTGGGCAGTGCCTGGCATGTGGGGTCCTGGGTGCCACCCCAGTGACCTTGGGCAAGTCACGTCCCCTCAGTGCCTTGGCTTCCCCATCTGTCACATAGGGGTAATTATACTGACTGACTCAGTAAAGTGCTTTGAAAGCACTGGGTAAGAGCTAGGTGCTATAATCAGACTCTGCCTGGGCTAGGAAGAAAACTGGAGTCCAGAACCAAACCTCCCCTCAAAACTTTCAGGCTCCTACCCTCCCAGATTAACCCTTTGTTTAAGTGCTTGAAGTCTGGTGCAGGGAGACTCAGAGCAGCTGTTGCTGGGGCTGACTGCTCCTGAGGGAGGGACATGAAGCAAAACGGGGAAACTGAAGCTACAGGGTAAGGGGCATCCAGTGGGCTGAGTAACTGGAGAGCCTTGTCTCTCCCAGTTCCAACATCTCTTAGCCCTGGTTTCCTATCTGCTGCTCTCAAATCCCAGTCCCTCCTGAGGGAAGGGTGAGGGGGGAGCTCAGCATTTCAGCGGGTAAATATTAGAGCCCCAGGGGATGCTGCTGCACCCCTGGGAAGAGAACTAGCCTGAAGGGGATGCTCCTTCCCCTCTGGGCACCAGGGCAACTCCAGGCTGGGGGAGGGGGAGCCGGGTGCCTAAAGGAAGTTGGTTGTGTGACACTGACTGAGTCTAGCCTATGAGAGGCTGGTGGTGGGGGGGAGAGACTGGGGGCCTGGTGACTACGTGGGGTGGGGCTGGTCCTTTGACACAGACCCAGCTGACTGTGAGCTCATGGGGACTAGCCTGTCACAGGGTGCCTGTGGGGAATGGCGCATGAGCCTGCTCCCACCTGCCCAAACCACTTCCCTCTCTAGCTGCTGGCAAAGCAGTTTGACAAGGGCCTGGGCTTCCACTGCACTCCGATCCCAGCTGCTCCCTGTATCCCATTGCTCTCATACCCCAGTCCTCAGCTGCTCCCAGGTCCGTGACTGGCAAGACCCTTGTAAGCCCCTGCGGCTTCCCCCCCAAACACACATCAGAGTGATGGGCACATGCCCAGAGTTGTTTTAACAGCGACATGTTGCTAAAATCAGCAGCACGGAGGAAAAGCTCAAGAAGCTGCTACCCTTGCTTCCTGGCCCCCAAGGACAGCAGCAGCACAGTCGTCCCAAGGGCTAGGTCACTAGGCTAGGACTCAGGACACGTGGGTTCTATTCCCACCTTTGCCACTGATCTGCTGGGTGACCATGAGCAAGGCCCTTCCCTATGTTGCACCTGTTTCTCCTCCCACCCTTTGCCTATTTAGACTGAGCTCTGTGGGGCAGGGACTGGGAGTCTGTGCAGCACCCGGCATGATGGAGGGGAGGGAGGGAGGGGGGGGGGGCTGATCCTGGCTGAGATTCATGCAGCTCCCAGCATGACAGGGACCCCTGTTGCAGGTAGGGTCTGTACAGTGCCTGGTTAACAAGGGCCTTGATCTCAGCTGGGGCTGTCTGTACAGTGCCTATTATGATGCTGTAATATACAGCATCTACTAAGGATTAAATCTGCTCCAGTACTTGCGTTATTGGTGTAGCAGCAATGGAAACCATCTCTCTTGCTCACATCTAAGACTCGTATAGTGGGATAACCTCTTGAGCCCTGAATAAATGGTCCCTCTGGGAAAGCAACTACCCCCCTAAAGTGATTTGATGCAGCCCTGTCCCTACACTGCTGCTCCTTGTGTGTGACTCCTGAGTATTGTAAATTCAGTGGTGAATCAGATCTACGATGGTGCTGAATAGGAGAGCCGCAAATGCGTGGAAAGGGAGCCTTGACCCAGAGGCTGTGGGGGAGGTCAGAGCTTCTCTTTCTGGTGTTTAACTGCAGTGACCTCTGGGGCTACAGTCCAGAAAGAGACCCTCAGTGGAAGGGGATGAGCTTGGCTCTATGTCCCTCTCCAAAATGCAGCATTATAAAGTGCACAGCACCCTCTACTGCTGCACTGGGGCATGGGCACCTGCACTGACTGCGATGGGAGTGTCTCTCTTGCTGAGCTCCCTGCCTCACAGCAACCCTTAGCACCATGCTGGGGTCAGCAGTCTCCCAAGGGTGAGTGTCCCTTGTTGAGCCACGGTCCTCCATTTCCTGCAGTAGTAGGGTGTTCTGTATGCCTTGACCCTCATTAGCTTTGCAAGCCCTGATGAGCTGAACCTGCCTAAGGAGAGAGGACTCTGCCATGCTAATACCTTTCAGGGAGGAGCTGTAAAAGCATGAACTACAGTGCTGCAGAAAATGGGCACAGAGTTGATGCACATATTTGCAGAGCTACAGTGCTCTCAGCAGGGCTTGCTCCCTGGGATGATCCCCTCAGCATCCCCTTTCTCTTTTCTACTTGCTGGTTCATTTCCATCACCCACTGCTGGTTTATGATGTGTGGAGGAGCAGCTACCAATCATGCCATCCCTTTGTCACCTCCCAGTCACCTTGCAGCAGAAGGGCTCATTCAGCAGGGACTTGATCCTAAGGCCACGTGTGTAGGGGAGAGAGAGAGAGTGTGAGGTGTTTTTTGGGTGGGGGCTGGGACAGAGAAATGCGGGTGGATGGAGTCAGAACAAGTCCTCTGTGCAGTGTAAGCCCTACGCTAGGCACAGTGAAGGTGGATTTCCCAGGGCTCAGAGTCCTCGAGCTCTCCCCTGGCCTGATTATATGAGGGAGGTCACTTTGGGTTCTCTTGCCTGCCTCCCAGGGGCCACTTCACCGTCCCCAGAGCGATGGGGCCCTGGCGTAGCGGCCTTGCAAGGCAGAGTTGCAACGTGGAAGGTGGGAAGCCCGAGTGGGCAGCTCAGGGTATGTAAAGGGGGCGGTGCTGAGGGCAGTCCAGCCCCTCCGCCTGATGCAGCCTGACGCCGCTCGCTGTTTGGTTATTACAGACCCTGGGGAGGGGGATTGTCCCGCCCCTCCCCTAAGGGGCACCCCAGCCAGTGTGCCGCCTCGGGCGGGGTCCCCCTGCAGCGCACAGGCACTGTCCCCACACTCGTTCAGCACGCGCCTCACCTCCCCGGCTGCCGGGCCCGCGCCGCATAGTGTTACGGTCACGTGTTCCCTGCCTGGCTGGCCGCATGAGTCACTCGGCCACGCCCACTATGTTGGGGCCCGCCCCTTCCTTCCTCCAACCAATCGCGGCAGGAGAGGTTTTAGTCGGACGGCCAATGTCCGTTCCTAGATGGGGGCGGGTTCACCATGGTACAACCACGTCCCCCTTTAGGCGGGGCTCTGGGATGCCGATTGACAAGTGTATGTCCAATAGAAAAAAGGAATGAGAGATGCTGGCCAATGCCAGGCATCAGATCTTAGGGGCGGCCAATAGAGAGGTGGTCAAGTCAGCGGAGGGGCGGGATGGCGGCAGGCTTGAACCGCTGAGTGACAGGTCTGCTCGGCCACAGATCGGGCTCTGGGGGCGCGACCGAGGGGAAATAGGGGTGTGGCAAAAGCGACCAATGGGAGGTGGCTTTCTAAAGGAACAGCCAATGAGAAGCCACGTGGGCGGGGCAGGGTACGAGGGGGCGGAGGTGCCTGAGGAAGTTGCGGTGGCTGGTACCTGACAGCTGGGGAGCAAGCGGCTGACGCGCCGCGGGGTAAGAGGGACCCGCTGGGACGGGGCGGGCTGGGGCCCCGACACCCCCATATATACTAGCCCCTCCCCCCGCATTGGCCAGGGCTGGACACCCCCTTCCCTTCATCGACTAGGGCTGGACCCCTTCTCCCCTGTATGGACCAGCCCCTCCGCCCTGCATGGACCAGGGCTGGATCTTCCCCCTACACCCGTATGGACCAGCCCCTCCCACTTCATAGACCAGGGCTGGAGCCCCTCTCCCTTGTATGGAGCAGTCCCCCCCCGTGCAGGGACCAGGACTGCACACCCCCTCCCCTTGCATATGAATCAGCCCTTACTCTCTCCATATGGACTGTTCCTGCATATGGACTAGTTCCTTCCCCTATGGAGTGGGCTTTATTGCCTTGTATGGATCAGGGCTGCACCCCCAGAATTTGGACCAGCCCCTCCTGCATACACCAGGGATGAACTCTCTCCATCCCCTGTATTGACCAGGACTGGGCTCCCTCCCGTATGAACCAGCTCCTGCTCCTTCCCGATGGACCAAGTTGTATGGTCCCATATGGACCAGGGCTAGGTCTCTCCTCACTGCATATTCCAGTTGCTCCCCATCCTGTATACACTGGGCTTTATTGCACGGTATGGGCCAGTTCCTCCCTCACTTCCCCATATGGATTAGGCTGTATCCCCTCATATGCACCAGTGTTGGATTCTCCCTCCTCCTTGTTTGGTCCAGTCTTCTCCCTCCCTCACCCCTGAACCAGGCTGTATCGCCTGTATGATCACACCTGTCAAGGACTGGGCTGGGCTCCCCCATCCCTGGCATGTACTAGGTTGTATGGCTCCATATGGACTAGTCCCTTCTTCTCTGTATTGACCAGATTCCCTTGTCATCCCTGTATGGACTGGGCTGAATTGCCACATGTGCACCAGTGATTGAACTGCAACTCTTTGCTGATATGGACCTTTCTTGGGGACTGGCCTGGATTGCCACCCTTATGGATCTGCTCCTCCCCCGCCATTACAAACCAGACTGTGGCCTTCACACTCATGTGTGGACTGGATTGTATTGTCCTATATGGGACGGTCCCTGGCAGGGGCTGAGTTGGGGTTCCTCTGGAATGCCAGGCTTTCAGACTAGTCCATGCTTCTTTTGGAGACTAGCCTGTATCATGCCATATGGACCAGTCTATGTCAGGAAGTGAGCTGTGTCTCCTCAGACTAGTCCATATTAGGGGTCCTGACATATCCAGGAGACTGATTTGGGCTTCCTTGTGTATCCCCAGTGCTGTATTGCTCTACCTGGACCAGGCCCAGCTGTCCCATACAAACCTACCTCCTTTCTACCCACTGTGGGGTCTCCCTAATACAGACCACTCCAATGCCTACATTGCCTTCTCAGGGAACCATCTTGGGGTACCCTTTGCCCCCCACTATGGACTCTGCTGCATGGTGCATATGGACCAGTCCCAGATGCCCAATACAAACCTTTCTCTCTTCTCCCCCCATAGGGTTTGGACGTGACCACCCTAATGCCCTTTGGGGCACTGTGTGGCAAGGAGCATTGTGGGAGATTGGTCTGTATCTTCTTTCCCTCACATTATTAACTTGTCTCTATCTTCCAGTAGGGACTGGAACAACTTCTGGTGGGAAATGGCTTAGTTCCCTCTCTCATAAATTATACCTCCCTTAGAAAATAGAGAAGTTTCTGGCCCAGGTTCCATTCCCCAGTTGAGATTGGTCCGTAACTCTGTGATATGGACTCAGACCTAGATTCTCTACCCCTTAATATGGACTAGTATCTATCTCTTGGTGTAGACCTGTCCTTGACCTTCTGACACTGTGGAGCCATTCCATCTCTCTGGATTGAGTGGTCTGTATCCCCATAATATGGAGTCATCCTTAGTTCTTGTTGCCTCAATATGGACCAGTCTATATTCTTCAATATGGACTGGGTGTGGGTCTTCTGTTGTTGTAATGAGAGGGGATAGATTGGGCTATATTGGGAAGGATGGACAAGTCTGTGGTATTTGGGTAATGGTCTGTGTTGGGGAAATGGGGCTGTGGTATGTAGTGTATAGGACCTGCACTAGTCTCTATTGAGGTGGCACAGTTTGTAGTGCAGGGGTAGGGTTAATTGGTCTGTATTGCTGTAAGGTTGAAGGCTTAATATAATAATAATAATTTAATTAATAAGGGTATACCAGTACAGGACTCTGCCTCGGGAAGAGAGTGTGTGGGTTATATCATCCTATACCCATTGGCATAACCGACTAGACACGCAGGTATGTTTTTCTTTTAGGGCATTTTTGTGAGGGCTTGGGGATACAGAGTGGGCAGAGTTAAGGTTAATACCAACAACGCTTTCACCTGCAGCATTCCTGAATGTGTAACCCTTTAGGACTGTCTTTGTACACGTGTGATACGATCTCAGCCATAACTCTTAAGTTAGTGAAGATTCATTGCCTGGTAATTATCACTCCGGGGTTGCTGGTGCCACACCAGGCATCTGTTTTGATTGCAGACATGAACGTCTTGAAAGATCTCTTGTGATGTGCTGCCTGACAGCCTTAGATTGGTCTCTCCTCACAACCCCCATGATATAGACCATTCTCCCCAATGGGACCACTTCTCTGATCCCATGGACCACTCAGAATGGTTGAGACCATTGATCATACTGGGTGTGTCCTCTTTCAGGTACTGGTCTGTAATGGGAAGGGAGGTAGGGTCTGGAAGTAGCCTTCAGCCTAGTGCTGGTATGTATTGGGAGGGCATCCTCTCTAGGGCTCTATTTTCTGTGCTAACTTCTGTCTGTAGGGGCATGAGGTGTCTGGCTTCCTGCTCTGTGATTGGAGCTCAGGGTCTGATTCAAGTAGTGGCAAATGGGGAGGGACTTAATGAGATGAGGGGAAAAGATGCACCACTACAGTGGGAAAACTGATCTGTCTATTGAGACAGGAGGGCATGGTTTGTAGTGGGGCCCATGATGGCCATCAGCTGGGTGAGCTTGTGGGCCTGGTTCTCACAGTGGTCTCTAACTGGAGAGGATGCTGCCATCTGAGTGGATGTGTGGAGGACTGTGGATCTGCCCCCCGTGATGGAGATTTAGCTTATGGGGCAAGGTCTCTGTGTTTAGCTCTGAAGTTGGCAGCTTGGTGCTGTGTGAATGGAGCATTGGTCCTGTGTGTTGAAGTCGCTGGGGCATGTTCTTCCTGATCTTCCTGCTGTGACGTGTTGTTACTAATTAGTAACATGGTAGCAACTGAAGGTCCCAGACAAGATTGGGGGAGGGTTCTGTTATGCTGGGCATTGCATAGACCCCTCAACCAAGATGGGGGTCCTGTCGGACAGGGTGCTGCATGGCCCTCCATCAGGCTAGGCACCCCGCCGGCACATAGCAAAAGACTGTCTCTGCCCTGAAGTGACGCTCACAGTCTAAATGGACAAAGGGTGGGAGAGGAACTTGCCTGGGGTCACACAGCAGGTCAGTGGCAGAGCTGGGAACAGAATCCAGGTCTACTTAGTTCCAATCTAGCATACACCCCCCAGCCCCGCCCCCAGATCATGCTGCTCCCCCATGAGCTCAGAATTGGATGGCATGGTGGGAAGAGCTCTTCTCACAATACAGCTTCCACCATTTCCTCTCTCATGACAAAATGTGAGTCTCCTTTTCAGCCCAAGACACAGATTGTCCTCCCTGCCTCTCATCGCTGTGTGCGCTCAGGTCTCACCCTGCCTCGCTGAGAGCTTTGTATCTTCCCCAAGAACTTTCTGCGCCTTGCAGTGCTGACTCGGAGCACCATGCTGCCTTTCCTCCCTGACTGGTTTCCCAGATGCTTCCTTGTCTCTGAAACTGAGAACGGCTTTCTAACCTCTATCTTGCTGTGTCAGGGATTTGGGCTCTGAATGGAACGGGGCTAGGGTGACCAGATGTCCCGATTTTGGGGTCTCTTTCTTATATAGGCTCCTATTACCCCCCCCCTCACCCCCTGTCCTAATTTTTCACACTTGCTGTCTGGTCACCCTAAACTGAGCTGGGGCACAGCCAGTTGCAGGCCTCAAATCTACAAGGGCATGTTTGGCTTTAGCTCATCCATCTTGCATTATCCTCACAGATAGCGCCCCAGGCTGCAAGAGTAGTGCAGGTCTTAATGCTCAGCCTCGTATATAACAATTTGAGGGTAAGTGATGATGATAATTATATATAATTTTTGTTGAAAATTGTCTGCTTCCCATGGAACACTGACTTTTTTTTGTCCAAAAAAAAAAAAAAAAAGCCCCAAAACTAAAATGCATTGATTTGGAAATGCAGCTGCAGTGTCTCATGGGAATTGTAGTTTGGTTGCCTCATGTCCCTATTATCTGTTTGCTAGGCTCCCTGGCTGTACTTCATCTCCCATGATGCATCATGGCTGTGGACTCTCATGATACACTGCCTCCCCTCTTCAAGAAGAGACATTGTGCTGCATCATGGGAGTTATAGTCTGACTAAGGAACTCAGTCAAGAGAGGGGAATGGGAGCATGAGGCAGCTGAACTACATCTCCCAAGATGCACTGTGGCCAGGTGTTACCATGATATATGTACCACCTGCCTTCTGCAAGAGGGGAGACGCACTCTGACCAGGGAGGCTGGCCTATAGAGGAGAATGGGAGCATGAGGCACCCTGATGTGACTTTCAAATTAAATTATTTCTGGTTTTGGCTGATATTTGTTGGTATCTAAATTTCTGTGTGGGGAGGGATCCAAATGTTCAGTGGAAAATAATCCTATTATCCCACCAGCTCTGTATAACCCAGGACAAAGAATCTGATCTGGTAGATTCTGTGTCAAACCCATAATGGGTTCTCCTTTAAGGCATAATGTGTCTGCAATTTCCCTGGCTTCAGGGATCACCGAGAGCAGTGTATGGCGGCTGTGCCTGCTCTTCCTTTACTGGCTTGCCCGTGTGGCTTGTAATACAATGTAGTTTGTCTTCTGGAGGTGTCTGATGAAAGTTTTTTGTTTCAATCAGAGGCTAATTAGCTAATTATTTAAACATTGATCAGTTAATGATTGTGGGGCAGCAGGGTGAGTGAGCCCTTAGTGGGGCTATTAAAGGGTCATGCTAATAAATGATTTACCAGGGTAGTAAAAGTTGAGAGAAATGGTAGTGATTTAATCTCAGAGGACATCTAGGTGTTGGTGCTGTGACTAATGCAGTGGGCTGGGGCCCTCAGGACTCCTGGGTTCTATTCCCAGCTCTGGAAGGAGGGGGTATGCCTAGTGGTTAGAGGAGAGAATGGGCAGAACAAGGAGTCAGGAAGCCTGGTTTTTGTTCCCACATCCTTGAGGGGAGTGGGGATCAAGTGGGACTCCTGTGTTCTGTTCCCATGTGTACCACTGACTTGCTGTGTGGCCTTGGGCATAGCCAACCTGTGCCTCCTGTCTGTAAAAAGGTGGGATAGGGCTAACCTCACCCAGAGACTTTGCGGCTTCCTTCATGTCTGTAGAGTGCTTTGAGAGCCAGGCACAGAGAGCCATAGAAGGATTACTCATCAGGTAGCCAATAATCCTAGCTGATGCCTGCAGAGGTGGTGCTGCCTGATAGTAGAGCGCACTGGTATCAGTGCCGGCATCTGGTGTGACACCCAGCATGTATGTTTTGGATCTTGGAGAGTGGGGCAGAACGCAGCACCATTCCCTGGGGGACAAAGGCTGTTGCCTCAGCAACGCTCTCCCATGCTAAGTTTGCTTCTATATTTGTGTCTTCCATGTGATGGCCAAATGTCATCCTGAGCCACTGGACAACAACCTTGTAGCCCCCCTGTGAAATTCCCCTCCTTATTCTTTGGGATAACTTGGGGTTTCTGGCATCAGTCACTCTGCACTGGAGTGGGCAGAGAGGCAGTAGATCTCCCATCTTTGACTTCCAGAGTGAAGCCGGGGCAATTCTGAGCCAGGATCATAACAATCAGCTGATTTCAGAATCTGCGAATATCACCCCTTGCACCTGGCACTGTGAAAGGGAGGCTTTTAAATGGCTCGTGGAAGATATTTATAGGGGGAAAAGTTTGCAGACACGTGCATATGGGGGAGCAATTTGCACATGCCAGGTGGACATCTGTGGGGGAATACTTTGCAGGCACACACATGAGTATACATATGCAGTGGGGAGCAGTTTGCAGGTGTGCATGAATGACTGTGTGTGCGCACGCACATGGAGGGGGAGTGCTTTGCAGGCTAGGATGACTAGATGTCCTGATATTCAGGGCTTTGTTTTATATAGGCGTCTATTACCTCCACCCCCATCCCCATTTTTCACACTTGCTATCTGGTCACCTTATTGCAGGCACAGGTGTGTGCATAGGGGAGCAGTTTGCATACCTGTGTGTGTAGTGGGGTGCAGGGGGATTGCTTTGCACACATGTGTAGGAGGAAGCACTTTGCAAACACCTATACACGTGTGTGTGTGGGTGTGTGCGCGCGCATGTGGGGGGGGGGGAATGGAGCATTCTACAGGCGCGCAGGCAGTTCCAATGTGCAGTCTCTCATATGGGAGGAGCACTTTGCAATCACAAGTAACTTCCGCTGTGCTGCAAGCTGTCGCTGATCAGCTGAGCCTTCTTGCCTTGGATGCCTTCAAAGGGGACAGGTGTGAGGATTCCTCCTCCACATCTGCATCCGGCTGCTTCTGCTGCATCATTCCTTGTGTGAGAAGGGGCGGAGGATGAGAGAATGTGTGGTTCCGTGCTCAGTAGCAAAACACAGCTGGCTTTCAGAATTAAGCTCGCCGCTCACTGGCGAAGGGGGGCAGAGGGTCACACACCAGCACAACTGTGAGTTGTACAACCCTGTAACGACGTGCAGTAAACAAAAATGGAAGGGACTCAATCTGCAAAGACTGCTTTTGTGTTCCTCCTGCATAGCGGTGTTGCAGTCGCTGTGCTGTGATTGCAGGCCCAGTCATGCTGGGTATTGCAGTCGCAGCTCCTGACTGCTTAAGAAGTCTGTCTCTTTCTGATGTGACCACCCCCTCATCACTGTAGTATCTGCCAGTTATCCTATCTGCCAGTTTGTCTCATCCACTTCTCTATTTACCTGGCCCTCGTATTGCAATAGTGCCTGGGAAACCGCCCACTCCCCTTAAACATGTTTATAGACTTCAAGGTCAGAAGGAACCATCCTGATCATCTAGTCTGACTTCTTGCACATCACAGGCCACAGAACCTCCCCACCCAGAGGAAGGTGAACACCACCCAGGGTCTCGGCCAATCTGACCTGGGGGAAAATTCCTTCCCAACCCCAAATATGGTGATCAGTTAGACCCTGAATATATGGTTGAGACCCTTCAGCCAGGCACCTGGGGAAAAATTCTCTGTAGTAACTCAGAGCCCTCCCCATCTAGGGTCTCATCTCTGGCGGTTGGAGATACTTGCTAAAAGCAATCTCTGAAGGGCCATGTGCCATTGTAGGCAGTCTCATTGTACCATCCTCTCCATAAACTTATTAAGCTCAGTATTGAAACAAGTTTAGGTTTTCTGTCCCCACTACTCCCCTTGGAAGGCTATTCCAGAACTTTACTCCTCTGATGGTTAGAAACCTGGTCTAATTTCTAGCTCAAACTTATCAATGGCCTTTTTATATCCTTTTTGTGTGTGCCAACACTGGCCCTTAAATAACTCCTCTCCCTCCCTGGTGTTTATCCCTCTGATGTATTTATAGAGAGCAATCCTATCTCCCCTCAGCCTTTGTTTTGTTAAGGAACTTGATTTGTTAAGTTTAACTCTTCTTTTGTAAGGTAGGCTCTCCATTCCTCTGATCTTCCTAGTAGCCCCTCTCTGCACCTGTTCCATTTGAATTCATTGTTCTTAAACATGGTCTCAGCAGTGCCTTGTATAATGGTAATAACACTTCCCTATCTCTACTGGGAATATCTTGCCTGATGCATCCTAGGATTGCATTAGCCTTTTTCGCAATCGCATCACACTGATGGCTTGTAGTCATGCTTTGACCAATATACTCTGCCCTTTTTCCTCCTCTGTTGCTTCCAATTGATACGTCCCCAGCTTATAGCAAAAATTCTTGTTGTTAGGCCCTAAGTGCATGACCTTGCACTACTCAGTTTAATTCCATTTTTATTACTCCAATTTTCAAGGTCATCCAAATCTTCTTGTATGGGCATTACTGGAATACTCCATATTGGCAATACCTCCCAACTTTGTCATCTGCAAATTTTATTAGCGCACACCCATTTTTTTTGTACCATGGTCATTAATGAAAATGTTAACTAAGATTGGTCCCAAGATTGATCCACTAGTAACCTCCCTCGAGCCTAATAGTTCACCTTTCACTATGACCTGTTGTCGTCTCCCCTTCAACCAGTTCCTTATTCACTTTTCGATTCTCGGATTAATCCCAGTCTTCTCCAGTTTAACTAATAATTATGCCCCATAAGGTAGGGCAGAGCTGTTATCCCCATTATACAGATGGGCAAATTGAGAATAAGAGACATGCTCAAGATCTCTGGTGGAGGAGGGAATTTAACCTGGGTCTCCTAAGTCTCTCACTAGCACCCTTACCACTGTGCCTCCATCTTCTCCATCTTTTATGTCTTTGGAGCAGTTACTGTCTTTTACCATGTGTTTGGGTGCTGCCCAGAACAATGCCCCTCCCCCCCCCCCCACAGTCTCAGCCAGGGGGGTCTGTGTGGCACATTGCAGAGTGGAGGATTCCCCTGAACTCCAAAGAGTCTGTGTTGCCCCCCGCATGATGGGCTCCCCCTCAGTTTCCATCGAGGTCAGTGAAGTGTCCAACATGATGAAAAGCCCCCAATCTCAGTTTGCGGGGCTCTGTGTGGTGTCTAGCATGATGGAGGGCCCCCCAATCTTTGTCAGGGTCAGCGTGACACCCAGCACCTGGGGGGCGAGGGGCCCTGATCTTGGTTGGAGTCTGTGCACACCCAGTGGGGGCTCCAACTCGGCTGGTTTCCAGATACTACTACAATACAAACGTTAATATTGGTGCATCTGTTTGTAATTTGTGCTACGTAACCGGCTCTGTCTCCTCACAAAGCATTACAAAGGGACCCGAGTGTCTCATGGTATTTGTCTGTATTGGGTAAAGGCAATATTAAATGCAAACGCTAACTTTAATGCTGTGCTAGGATTGGTAGTGTACAAAATCAAGCTCTCCTGGATTTTGAAGGGACCATTCTGGCCATCCAGTCTGACCGCCTGCATAACACAGGCCTGAGAATCCCCACCCAGCCATTCCTGCCTCCAGCCCAGCATGGTGGTTAGCCAGAGTGGATCCTTTTAGCGAGACGTGCAGTCTTGAATTATAGACTCCAAATGATGGAGAATCCACATGTCCCTGGGGCAGCTGTTCCAATGATTAATCCCCCTCAGTGATAAATATCTGTGCCTTATTTCTAGTCTGAATATAACAAAAATGTCCAGAGTTGTTTCAATAAATCTGAAATGAGATAAAACCTCATGCTTCAGGCCGTAAGCTGATCTCTAATTTTTAGAAGCCAAGAGGAAAGTTTTCCTTGGGCAGTTTATCCTGCAAGTGTGGAGTTCCTCTGATGCATGTGGTACTGGCCACTGCTGGAGACAGGAGGCTGGACAACATGGACCTTCAGTCTGATCCAGTGATTCCTATGTTCCGAAGGGCAAAAGCTTATTGCCACTGTTTGTCACTGAATGATTTAGAAATCTGCTCAGTTCTGTCCAGTTGCTTATACCCCACTATCGCTGTAGTATGTGAGTGCATCTACACACCTGGCAGGTGTTTGTTCTCTCTCTTCCTTTCTCCCTGGGGGAGAAGCATGGTGCAGAGGAGTGTCTTGTTTTAGTACGTGACAGGTCTTGGAATTTTTTTAAATATACACCTCTACTTCGATATAACGCTGTCCTCGGGAGCCAAAAAATATTACCGCGTTCTAGGTGAAACCGCGTTATGTTGAACTTGCTTTGATCCCCCGGGAGTGCGCAGCCCCCCACCCCCCAGAGCACTGCTTTACCGCGTTATATCTGAATTCTTGTTATATCCGGTCGTGTTATATCGAGGTAGCAGTGTACATCTTCATTAGAGAAGGCAAAATCAAAGAACTGTGCCTGGCTGTTGGAATGGAAGGTGGGGAGGCTTGTGATGGTTCTTAGTCCTGGAAATGTTCATTCCATAGCATCAGACCTGTCCCTGAGCTCTGTCTTCTGCACAGGCGAGCTTTACCCTTCTTGTTGAGAGCTCCGTCCTGCCAGAGGAGCAGATTTGTTAACTGTGGTCTTCATTGCGGCTCCTTTAAATACCTTGGGCCCAGACCACGGACGGAGTGCCTTGCAGATAAAGACTGAGACTTGGCTCTTCGTTAGAAATTCTATGGGAGGCCAGTGTAGGGTGTGGAGGACGGGGCTGATGTGCGTGTGGTAGCCTGAATGGCTGGCAAGATGTGCTGTGGCAGCTTTCTGTACTTGGAGTTTCTTAAGCACTGTGCCCAGGTATGTCGTGTTGATGGAGTCCAACTGAGAAGTGACAAAGAGGGGAATAACTGAGTCCAGGATGGGATGGAGTCTCCTAGCTAACTGGAGATGGTAGAAAGCCTTACTCGTGGAGGATCTCAGCCTATTTTGAGAGGGTAAGCACATCTGTTTCACCTGTAGCTTGAGCTCTGCCAGCCTCTGTGGAAGATGTGGGCTTCAACTTACTCCCCCCACTTACAAAACCAGGATCAAGGCATCAATGGAGCCAGGCAGCTCTGAGCACACAGTCCTCAGCAAAGAGATTATTATGGCTGGTAGGCAAGTCTGATCTCTGATTGCAAGAGAGATTCCATATTGTGGTAGCACCAGACGCTCTGTTAAGGCAATTCATTTTCTCCTTCCAAGAGCACTGGATTTGGTGGTTGCCAACTGCATGAAAAATATGGTGCTGCTTTAGAAAGTAACTGTTTAAACAGCACCCTTCTTGCTCAACAGGTCTGCTTCCAATATGCCTCGGAGTCAGATCCACAAACCTTAGCATCTCAAGTCTTTTGAGAGCTGGATTCCATTCTGGCTCTGGCATCAGCAAATGATTGCTCATCCAAATTCCCTCCCTTTCTGGGGGTGGCCTGGTTTTTGCCAAGGGCATGGTGTGATGGGAAGGAGATCGCTGAGGGCAGAGTCTGGCCTGCTCAATTTCTCTCTTCCTGGGCATGACGTGTGAGTGACTCAAATCCTGGGGTGAGTTTGCAGTTCAAAAAAATCCAAACTGAGCGCATTTAATTTGGAGAAAGCGAAACCAACATGAACCTTGAAGAGAGCTCCATGCAGGGTGCAGAGAAGAGCAACAAAGGTGATTTGAGGGCTGGAAAAAATGCCTTGCAGTGAGAGACTCAAGGAGCTCAGTCTATTTAGTGTCTCAAAAAGAAGATCAAGGGGTGATTATGGTGTTTTTAAGTACCTTCACAGAGAGAAAATACTGTGTACTAAAGGGCTCCCTCCATAACCTAGCAGAGAAAGGCAGAACAGGAACCAATAAATCTGTGTTTGCACAGCACTTAGCGCAATGGGGTCCAGGTTCATGACTGGCACAATGGTAATACAAACAATAATAATGACTGAAAGTCAAAGCCAGACTCTTTTTTTAAAAAAAAAAAAAAGCCTTATTTCACTTTTGACTAACAGTGCATGTGACTTATCACTGGAACAAACTCCCAAGGGAAGGGATGGATTCTCCATCTCTTGATATTTACAAATCCAGACTGGACGCTTTTCTGGAAGATGCTTTAGAGAAACACTCACAAGATATTAGGCTCCATACAGGGTAACTGGGTCTTGTGCTATATAGGAGGTCAGACTAGATTAGATTGTTTAATGGGCCCTTTTGGTAAGGTTACGATACGTCCGGATTTTCCCAGACATGTCCGGCTTTTTGATCCTCAAATCCCCGTCCGGGGGGAATTGCCAAAAAGCCGAACATGTCCAGGAAAATACTAGTCCCCTGCTTACCTTAGAGCGGCTCTGGCAGGCTGCGAGCTGCAGGCGGATTCCCCCGCCGCAGCGGCTGCTGCTGCTCTCCCCAGACACCTCAGCTTTGTGTAGCTGAAGAGCCCAGCTGCCCGAGTGCTACCGGCTTCACAGTTTGCCAGGCAGCCTCTAGACTCTGCGCCCTCGGCCGGGTGCTTCCCCTCCCGGGCTCCCGCTGTGCTGGGGAAGCGCCCGGCCGGGGGTGCAGAGTCTGGAGGTCTGGGGACTGCCCAGCAAACCGTGAAGCCGGTAGCACTCGGGCAGCTGTTTCGCGTGGCTGGGAGGGAGTAGGGGGAATGTGGGGCGCTCAGGGGAGGGGGCGGAGTTGGGGCAGGGCCGGGTGGGGCCAGGGCCCTGTGGAGTGTCCTTATGGTAACCCTACTTTTGGCCTTTAAAAATCTGAGTTTATTTAACTGCCAAGACAGCCAGTCTCCTCTTATGACACAGATGCGGGAGACGTGGTGACCAAGGATCCCTGGGGATCTGGTTGGGGAAAGAGCTTCCGGGGAGACAGGAGAAATCCAGTGTGTGATCTCCTTCAGCAAATGCTGCCCTAGCCTTCCTATTTGCTTAATGCTTTTCCATCAGAACTGGAATGGCAGTCCAACTGGCTGCAGCGGCCATTTGAGATGGGCCTCTTCCATAAAGCTGCCTGCTGCTCTACTCGCATGATTTTGAGTCCTGCACCTTCCCACACTGTTCTGTCTTGCCCTATCTTGTTTAATCCAGTGCCCCCACTCTCCCCAGCCGGGAGACATTGCTCTTAGCCTTCACGCCAGTAGGAACATCCTGTTCCACATGTGATGGCAGAGAACGTTTTTGATCTTGCCGCTGGCACAGTCTTGATTCATGTCCTTGCGAGAACAGCAGCTGATGAGTAACCCTGAAATGCATCCCTTGCAGCGAGGCTGGTGAAGTGGGTGCTTGCTCTGCAGTTCAGGTCCTTGCACAGAAACGTGGCCTTCAGCGCTGTGGTGTGTGCTAATGAAGGATCTTAATTATCTTTGTTTTTATGATCAGCTTCCCTGGGGGCTTGCCCTCACTGAAAGGTTGAGTTTAATGTAAATTAAGCCCACACGTGCACAAACTTAGCTCCGATGTGGTGGTACTTTTAACTTGAGATGGCTGGTGCAAGGTGGGTGATGGGCCAAAACACAAGTGACTGTAACTTGTCATCAGTGTAGCTCTAGTGGCTAGAGCACTGGACTGGGACTCGGGAGACCTAGGTTCTCTTCCCAGCTCTGCCATTCCCTGCTGGGTGACTGAGCAAGTCACTTCCCCTCTCTGTGCCTCAAGTTTGATAAAGATCTACTGACCTCCTCCGTAAAGTGCTTTGAGAGGTAGGGATTATTTCATGTGACCTTTCTACAGGCTCATGCCACCCGAGTGCAAGTAGTCCTCCAGTGCCTCCCCCCTTCTGTGTGTCCAGACAAGCTTTCCCACAATTCACTGGGAAGGGGCGGGCATGGATCAGCATTTGTCTCAGTCCCCATCAGTACCAGGCCCGGGCCAGGAGGCTAATGATCCAACCAGCAGACCAAATTTGGAAATTAATCGTGGTCATGAGGCACATTGCACATATGCTAAGAAGAAGACTAGGAAAGAACTCAGAGTGGCTCAGGTGATTGCCGTGCTAAGAACCATGGGATGTGCCCTTAGCAGCTCACAGGGGGAGTGTAGTGCGGACGCAGCCACTCAGAGGTTATTTCACAATGTGGCTGCTGTTACTTGAGCTAGAGTGACTCAAATTAGCTCTGCAGCGAAGATCAATGGTTGGAGGAAGCTTCCTGGATCCAAGGGACAGAAATAAGTTTTTTAGTAAAATGGGCTTATTTTTGGACTGAAGGAGCATCCTGGGTCATTGAGACTGGTCTGAGCTATCGCAGCCAACCCTCTGATAGAATCCCAGTCAGAAAGTGGGGTGTAATGCCAATATTTAAAAAGGGTTCTAGAGGTGATCCCAGCAATTACAGATCAGTAAGTCTAACGTCAGTATTGGGCAAATTAGTTTGAAACAATAGTAAAGAATAAAGTTGTCAGACACATAGAAGACCATAACTTGTTGGGCAAAAGCCAACGTGGTTTCTGTAAAGGGAAATCCTGTCTTACTAATCTATTAGAGTTCTTTGAAAGGGTCAACAAACATGTGGACAAGCGGAGCCAATGGATATAGTGTACACCTCTACCCTGCTATAACGCGATCCGATATAACACTAATTCAGATATAACGCGGTAAAGCAGTGCTCCGGGGGAGGAGGGGCGGGGCTGCGCACTCCAGTGGATCAAAGCAAGTTCGACATAATGTGGTTTCACCTATAACACGGTAAGATTATTATTTTTTTTTTTTTGGCTCCCGAGGACCGCGTTCTATCGAGGTAGAGGTGTACTTAGATTTCCAGAAAGCCTTTGACAACATCCCTCACCAAAGGCTCTTACGTAAATTAAGTTGTCATGGGATAAAAGGGAAGGTCCTTTCATGGATTGAGAACTGGTTAAAAGACAGGGAACAAAGGGTAGGAATAAATGGTAAATTTTCAGAATGGAAAGGGGTAACTGGTGGTGGTCTCCAAGGGTCAGTCCTCGGACCGATCCTATTCAACTTATTCATAAATGATCTGGAGAAAGGGGTAAACAGTGAGGTGTCAAAGTTTGCAGATGATAGTAAACTGCGCAAGATAGTTAAGACCAAAGCAGACTGCAAAGAACTTCAAAAAGATCTCACAAAACGGCAAATGAAATTTAATGTGGATAAATGTAAAGTAATGCACATTGGGAAAAAATAACCCAACTATACATACAATATGATGTGGGGGCTACAGCTAATCAGGAAAGGGATCTTGGAGTCATCGTGGATAGTTCTCTGAAGATGTCCACGCAGTGTGCAGCGGCAGTCAAAAAAAGCAAACAGGATTTTAGGAATCATTAAAAAAGAGAGAGAATAAGATGGAGAATATCTTATTGCCCTTATATAAATCCATGGTACGCCTACATCTTGAATACCGCGTACAGATGTGGTCTCCCCGGTTCAAACAGATATACTGGCATTAGAAAAAGTTCAGAAAAGGGCAAATAAAATGATTAGGCGTTTGGAACAGGTCCCATATGCGGACAGATTAAAGAGGCTAGGACTTTTCAGCTTGGAAAAGAGGAGACTGGGGGGATATGATAGAAGTATATAAAATCACGAATGTTGTGAAGAAAGTGAATAAGGAAAAGTTATTTACTTGTTCCCATAATACAAGAACTAGGGGCCACCAAATGAAATTAATGGGCAGCAGGTTTAAAACAAATAAAAGGAAGTTCTTCTTCACACAGCGCACAGTCAACTTGTGGAACTCCTTGCCTGAGGAAGTTGTAAAGGCTAGGACTATAACAGGGTTTAAAAGAGAACTAGATAAATTCATGGAGGTTAAGTCCATTAATGGCTATTAGCCAGGATGGGTAAGGAATGGTGTCCCTAGCCTCTGTTTGTCAGAGGGTGGAGATGGATGGCAGAGGAGAGATCACTTGATCATTACCTGTTAGGTTCACTCCCTCTGGGGCACCTGGCATTGGCCACTGTCAGTAGACAGGACACTGGGCTGGATGGACCTTGGGTCTGACCCAGTACGGCCATTCTTATGTTTGTTTTCCCCCCACTCGTATTGGGAGGCATGGAGAGCAGGAAAGGTCACACAGTGAATTGGTGGCAGAGCTACGAATACAGCTCAGGTGTCTTATCAACCCCACCCATTCTCTAACCATAGCCCTCCTTCCCTATAGATAGAACCCAGGAATCCTAACTCCCAGCTTCACCTGTCCTCTAACCAAGATTCTCCTCTCAGAAACAGGAGGAGAACCCAGGCCCTTGCTCTAACCACTAGATAAATGCTGCCCACAATTCCACAATGTAGCCACCCTTGTGTTGTGTTCAAAGGTCCTGCTCCACCACAGATCTCCTTTGTGACCCAGGACAAGTCACTTAGCTGCTATATGCCTCAGTTTCCCCATCTGTAAAATGGGGATAACAGTGCTGCCCTACCTCACAGGTGGTGAGGCTAAATGCATTAAAGACTGTCAGGTGTTCAGATACTAGAGTAATGAGGGCTGTGTAAGTTCCTTAGGTAGATAGTTATATCTGTTACACAAGGGGCAGGTCCCTTCCTCTCCCCCCCACCTCCCGAGCAGTTGGGCTCAGGTTATCTGCCATCGCAGACAAGCTGAGATCTGTTTCATTTTAGAACTCTCCTTTGTTTGAATAGCTGGCAATTTTTTGGTTACTAATTGGGTTGCCTGCATGACTGAGCATGGAGAACAGTGTATGCTATTTGGCAGTGTAAAGGAAGGCCCTTGTGATTGAGAGGGAGGGCTGTTTATCAAGCCAACAGGACTTGAAACACTATACTGGTAAGAGGTCAAGGGCTTGAAAATTGTTGTAGATTTACACAGGTAATCTGGCAACGCAGTGAATATTCAGTGGGTCTCCAGTGAGGACATCAATATTGCCGGTTTGTAGAGCCCTGCAAATCTGCTGATATCCGCGGACCATGTTTGCGGATCCGATGCAGATACAAACTTTGTATCCACACAGGGCTCTACCAAGGTGTTCAAAAAATCAGTAGGCTAGCACGACCATAGTGTGAGACTGGCTTAAAAATCAAGAGACTTTAAAAAACGTTGGGGTCTTTGTCTTCTAGTTTCTGAGTCTCTTTAGGAGGTGGTTCTGAGTCAGTTTCAAGTTTTTTCTTGGAACGGTGCAGGGTGGTATCTTATCTTTTCATTTAAAAAAAAAAGTTGGCATTCTAACACCATCATGTGATGCCGGGAGCCTGAGGCTTTATGGAAAATGGCAAATATTGCGCGACTCTTGATAAAATCGCAGGGGTTGGTGATGCTGCAATGGTGTCAGCATTTAGATCTACCCTGTTTCCCCGAAAATAAGACATCCTCCGAAAATAAGGCCTACTTACAGTTTTGCCTCTCGTTGTAATATAAGGCATCCCCCCGATAATAAGACCTCCCCGATAATAAGGCATCCACCGATAATAAGGCATTTTTCATTTCTGAAAAATAAGACATCCCCTGAAAATAAGACCTAGCGCATCTTTGGGAGCAAAAATTAATATAAGACACTGTCTTATTTTCGGGGAAACAGGGTAGTCAAGGAAATTTGACTGCAATAGCGGTTGCAGAATAGCTTCCTCTATGGATGCTGATTTAAGAGTGCCTTTCTCTGGTTTAGTGTAACGGACTAGGGGCAGAGAACGGTTCTTAGGTTGATGAGGGGAATGGAGGCTGATCTTATGAGAGGAGACTGAAAGAGCCAGGCTTGTTTAGCCTGGTCAGGTGAAGGCTGAGAGTAGATCTGGTTGCTCCTTCTCTAAATACATGGGAGGGGGGAGAACTCCAGGGAGGGAGAAGAGCTATTGAAGCTAAAGGACAATGTCAGCACAAGAACCAATGGGGTTAAACTGGCCAGGAATCAGGCTGTTAAGGAGGGTTTTAGCCATCAGAGGAAGGAGGTTCTGGAACGGTCTCCCCATAGGAGCAGGTGAGAACAAACGCCCCAATGAGTTTGAAGATGGAGCTGGATACGTTTCTGCCAGGATTCTAGGTGGGAGTTGGCTGCGATAGCAGGGACTGGATTTGATAATCTTGCAAGTCCCTTCTTATGTACTCCACTTTGAATTTGGATTCAGCTAAACTGGAAAAAGGAACTTCTGTTCAGAATAAGTGTCCACATGGGGGCTATTCTGGAATAGCTTTTGTGCTTTAAGTTCACGCTCTACCTTATTCTAGACTACAGGCTTTCACTGGCACTACTCAGTCAGACCGCTCCCTTGACCATTGGCAGAAGTACGTAGGAAAGGCCTGTCTTAAGTTACAGGAACAGAACCAGTTTATATTTTCCAAGCAAAGCCCAGATCCGCTGCCTCTTAGTCTGGTTCTTCCAGTCCGACCCTTCCTGTTCAAACAGGCCTGGGCTTTTCCCCAGGAGAACGAGATAGCTGTAGTCGCTCTGGCATGGTCTCTTTCCGATCATTCAAGGTAAGCTGTTAAGCGAGGACTCGAGGAGGCCTGCACAAGAGAGTTCTGGCATAGCTGAGCCTCTTGCAGGAGAGGTTGGGTTGTGCTTTTTGTGTTTGGACAACATTCCTATGCCAGCAAAAGCCCTGGGGTAGGTGCAGTAATCATGGCAAACTAGTGCTATTGCTGGCAAACTAGTGCTTACTTCACTGCTCGACCTTGGGGGTTTTCTCCTTCCTGTGCAGCATGGGGCGCAGGTCGCCTGCTGGGATCCCCTGGGCATGGCTCATCTCAGAATTCGCTGCCAGTGCAGGGGCTTCGGGCATTGATGGCCTCTTGGTCTCCCCTGCTTGGGGCTCTCAGCAGTTTAGCCTCCTGAGGGCTGAAATACTTTAATGTAACCTCACTTTAGTCTATGGGCTTAGTATAGGTGTATGTGGGTGAAATGTACTGGCCTGTGCTATAGAGGTCAGAATAGATTTAATGGTTCCTTTTGACCTTAAACTCTATGAAACCTCTTGAAACATAACCCTTAAAGTACTGGCGGGGGGGATCATCAATACACTTACTATGAAGCTAAAGGAAGTGTCAGACATTTTCTTGACTTGGAATAAGGCATCAATCCGAAAAGGATGAGGAAACACTGCTCTAGATTGCATCACATAGACCAGAGAATTTCCCCCACTGATTCTTGCACTGCACCCAAATCCTTCCCTTTCTTCAGGATTAACGTGCTTTAAAAATAGATGGCTCTATCCCCCTTAGTCATCATTTAGTTAAGCTACATGCACTTGGTTCCTCTTTCTTCCTCACAGTGATTAGCAATCACTCCAGGCCTTGAATTCCATCTTAACACACACACAGCTGATCTCTTCAAAAGCTGCCAGAGGAATTCGGAAACCCAGTTCCCATTTAAAATTAATAGGAATTGGGCATCCGAAATCCCAAGTAGGTATATGTAGCTGGAGGATATTTCACTCTTTCTTTGGGGGCCTGATCATGTGGATTTTTCTGCACAAAGATCCCATCCCATCCCAGTGACTATTTTTATATTCTGTGTTTGTGAAGTACCTCAGACCTCGGTTAGGGAGCACATCTCGGTGTGCTGTGGACCCAGGGGACATGGTCTCCAGAGGAGTTGGTATTACATTTAAACGTCTGGGAGCTCAGAGCTGTCTGTCTAGCCTGTGGTGTCTTCCTGCCCCAGTTGTCCAGTTGAGTTGTGCAGGTTTTGATGGACGACACAGAACATCGAGGCCGTGTTGTCCGTCAACAGGCAAGGGGGAGCATGCTCATCGGCGCTCTGTCAGGAGGCACTTTGCCTGTGGGACTTTTGCATTCAGCACGCAATCCACCTGAAAGCTTTATATCTCCCCGGCATCCTGAACACGCTGGCGGATCACCTCAGCGGGTCCTTTTTTCTCTCCCCATGAGTGGTCACTCCACTTGGAAGTAGTCCAGGTGCTCTTCCAGAACTGGGGGCTCCCCAAGTGGACATGTTTGCCACCAGAGAGAACAAAGTGTCATCAGTTCTGCTCTCTCCAAGGCCTCAGCAGGGGCACCCACTCCGATGCCTTTCTCCTGTCATGGGCAGGGGGTCTGATGTATGCATTCCCACTGATTCCACTGATCAGCAGGGTCCTATCGAAAATCAAAAGGGACACGGTGCGAGTCATTACCATTGCCCTGGTGTGGCCTCGCCAGTACTGGTTTGGCATGCTCATGGATCTGGCAGTGGCTGCCCCGTGGCCGCTGTCTAGCCACCCAGACCTACTCTCGCAGGACCACGTTTGGCTTGCACCTGAACCTTCCCTCTCTTCACCTCATGGCTTGGCTGCTGTGTGACCGAACCCAGAGGAACAGGCCTGCTCTAGTCAGGTACAGCAGGTTCTCTGGGAAAGCAGAAAGCCCTCCATGAGAGCTTTGCATCCTGGCAAAGTGGAAGTGTTTCTCCTGCTGGGTGTCAGAGCGTAGTATCTCCCCGATCCGGTCGTCTCTGCAGTCCATCCTGGATTACCTACTCCACCTAAAGCACCACGGTCTCGCACTTTCTTCCATCAAGGTGCACTTGGCAGCCATATCGGCCTTCCACCTGTGTGTCCAGGGCAAATCGGTGTTCTCGCATGATATGTCTATCTGGTTCCTGAAAGGCTCTTCCTGCCGGTCTGGGACCCAGTTCCCCAATGGGACCTCAACCTGGTCCTCTCCAAGCTCACGGGCCCACCCTTTGAGTCTATGGCTTCTTGTTCCATTTCCCATCTGTCGTGGAAAGTTGCTTTTCTTGTAGCCATTACCTCGGCGAGGCGTGTGTCCGAGATTAAGGCCCTCACTTCGGAGCTTCCATATATGGTATTCTACAAGGACAAGGTCCAGCCGCGACCTCAACTGGCTTTCCTGCCTAAGGTGGTAGCCAGGTTGACATGAAAAGGGGACATCTTCCTCCCGGTGTTCTGCTCGAAGCCGCACTCGACCAATGAGGAGAGGCAGCTGCACACTTTGGATGTCCGGCACGCCCTAGCGTTCTACCTGGAGCGCACCAGGCCCTTCCACAGGTCAACCCAGCTATTTATCACGATAGCGGACAGGATGAAGGGTCTCCCAGTGTCCTCGCAGAGGTTCTCGAATTGGATCACCACCTGCACCCGGACCTGTTATGAGATGACTCAGGCCGAGCCACCGCCTATAGTGAAGGCCCATTTGACTAGGGCTCAAGCATCCTTGGCGGCCTTCCTGGTGCATGTCCCTATCCAGGGCATCTGCAGGGCTGTGATGTGGTCTTTGGTACATACATTCACGACGCACTACGCATCACTCGGCAAGCAAGAGATGATGCAGGGTTTGACAGAGCTATGTTGCAATTGACACGTCTATGAACTTCTATCCGCCCCCATTGGTACTGCTTGGGACTCCCCTACAATGGAATGGATATAAGCAAGCACTTGAAGAAATAGTAAAGACAATTACTTTTTTTCGTAACTGGTGTTCTTGGAGATGTGTTGCTCATGTCCATTCCATGACCCGCCCTCCTTCCCCATGGTCAGAGTTTCCGGCAAGAAGGAACTGAGGGTGGGGGGAGCTGGTAGTGCCCCTTATACCACGGCATACGTGCGCCACTCCAGAGGGTGCCAGAGCTGGTCCTCTATGGATACCTCTGAGGGAAAAACTTCTGGCACTGGTGCATGTGGCAAGCACACACACCTAACATGGAATGGACATGAACAACATATCTCGAAGAACACCAGTTATGAAAAAAGGTAACTTTAGCCTGGAAGAGGAAGGCAGAAGAGACAGAGACTTTAGTACCCGGTATAAAGGTGCCTGGCATTGATATTGCTTGTTCTGTGTCCCATGTAGGCATAGTTATACCATACAAGCAGTTCTATAGCAATATAACTGCATCCACACAAGCAGGGTTGTGCACCAGAAGAGTTAAAGTGGGACAACTTGTTTGTGTAAACAAGATAGGAACATAGGACTGGAAGCAACCTCCTGGTCGTTGAGTCCAGTTCTCTGCTATTGCAAGCAACCCCATTGTATCATCCCATTCATAAATTTATCATAAAACTGGATTAATAGCTTCTCGGGACAGACGGGCCTACTGTGATCATCTAGTCCAGTGGTTCTCAACCTATGGCCCGCGCACCACTTGCAGCCCAATCAACATAGAGCTGCGGCCCATGTGACATCTTCATGGCCATGCAGGTTGTATTGAATGTGGCCCACAATGGTAAACAGGTTGAGAACCACTGATCTAGTCTGGCCTGAAGTATATCACAGGCCACAGGGACTGCCCTGAGCTGATTCCTGGTTGAACTAGAGCAGATCTGTTTTAAAAAATCCAGTCTTGATTTAAAAATCTCCAGTGATGGAGAATCCACCACAACCCTTGGTCTGTTGTTCTGCTATCTGGGTTGTTTGCTCCCCACTCCTCCTCCTGGGAGGCTGTTCCAGAACTTCCCTCTCCCGATAGGTAGAAACCTTCTTCTCATTTTCAGCCTTAATTGATTCCTGGGTAGTTTATCCCCAATGGGTTTCATGCCAGCATTGTCCTTTTGCTTCAATGGTGGTTCTCCCACCCTGGGATTAACCCTCCAATGTACTTAGAGCAACCAGATGCCCCTCAGGCTAAACAGCCCATCTCCTTCAGTCTCCTCTCATAAAATGGGTGCACCATTCCCCGATTTAGCCTAGAAGCCCTTTTCTGCACCTGGGTCAATTTGGGTTCATCTTTGGTGACCAGAATTGCACACAATATTCTAGATGAGGTCTTGTCCAATGGCATTAATATTTCCTTATCTCCACTGGAAATATGTTGCTTTAGATCTTAGACCAGATGTGAGCAAACTACGGCTTGCAGGCCACATCTGGCCTGCGGGACTTTCCTGCCTGGCCCTTGAGCTCCTGACTGGGGAGCTCCTGGCCCCCTCCCTCCCCTGCAGCCTCAGCTAGCCGTGCCGCCAGCACTCTGGGTGGCAGGGCTGCGAGCTCCTGCCAGGCAGCGCGGCTGCGAGAGCCGCCGGCCTGCCCTAGACTGCGCGGTGGCGTGGCTGACTCTGGCCGGACGGCATGGCTGCCAGTCCTGGTGCTCTGAGTGGCATGGTAAGGGGGCAGGGAGTGCGGGGGTTTGATAAGGGGCAGAGGGTCCTGGGGGGCAGTCAGGGGACAGGGGGCAGGGAGTGATTGGATAGGTGTGGGAGTCCAGGGGGGCCTGTCAGGGGGCGGAGGTGTGGATAGGGATCAGGGCAGTCAGGGGACAGGGAGCAGGGGGGGTTGGATAGGGGGTGGGGTCCTGGGGACAGGCGTTTAGGGGCAGGGGGTCCTGGGAGGGGGCAGTCAGGGGACAAGGAGCGAGAGGGGTTGGATGGGTGGGGGGTTTAGAGGGGGGCAGTCAAGGGGCAGGAAGTGGGAGGGGTTGGGGGCCAGGCTGTTTGGGGAGGCACAGCCTTCCCTACCCGGCCCTCCATACAGTTTCGGAACCCTGATGTGGCCGTCAGGCCGAAAAGTTTGCTCACTCCTGTCTTAGACTGTAAATTCTCTTGGACACAGATAGGAGCCTGCTCACATAAAGTTACTTTGGTTTAATACATAGTAGTTTAAAAACCTGTGCTGGTAAACACATAGAAAACTCATCATTTGATTTAAACCTGATTTATGTGAATTTTTAGCAAAAAAATTGTTTCCTTACTAAATTAAGCTAAATCAATACAAGCTGAGTCTAAATCGATTTGAAGTGTCTGCATGCGTCCTGTAGAGGGTTAACAAAATTGACTTAAACTAGTGCCTATTTGTACACAATGATTCACTCTTGCTGTGTCTCAGCAGTGCCCAGTGCAATACCCGCCCCCTCCCCCCGTCTGAGTCAGGGACTGCACAGAATCTAGCACAATGTGGGCCCTGATGTCAGTCAGGTCCCTAGCTGCTACCATGGTGCTAATAAAAAAAAAAAAATACTACTTTAACTTCAAACTCATTTTGGAGTAAAACCTCTGTCCACCTCTTCCACCCCCCCCCCCAAATAAAGATGCTTTCAAAACTAAAAGCCTTTCACCCCATGTAGTGATGCCTCTACTAGGTGCAAGGATGCAGATTTCACTGATAGCAAAACACTGTAGCAGACCCCACAGTGCTCCGTTTGAGCAGGGTTTTGTGCCAGGTTAGAGAGGGAGGTGCTGTGTCGGTTCTCATGGGTCGTGCCAGCTGACAGCTTGCCAAGGTGCCAGTCTCAACTCCTGTGGTTGGCCCGATTTTGAAAGGGAACACATGATGATTGTTTGGGTTCTTTTATTTTATTTTTTTGCCTAACAGATTGCTTTTGTAGTCACATGGCTTAAGTTAGAGCTTGGATAGATGTGATCTTTAATAGATCGCGTGCATGCAGAATTGGGTTTAAAAAAAAAAAAATCTGTGCAGATACGGTGTCCCATGGGCACTTCTCAAAGACAGATCATCCACCCGGGGCGTGGCTAGAAATGGACAGGGTAGTGTCTAGGATTTGAGTAATACCCTTTAAATAGATCAGGACCCCCGCTAGTTGGCCTCCCTGTCCTCTATTGTAGAAGCCACCAGAATGTAATGCAGCAGCCGTGTATATAAGTAGCTATATACAAACGTACAAGGCCTAGTTAATAAACACAGTTATTTGAAATCCAACTGCATCTATGACAAAACTCACATAGTCTTTGTTGCACAGAGCCTAAAGATACAAGAGCTGTAGAATGATTCAAATCAGAGGGAGGTCCCTTTCTCTCTCCATTTAGGTCATCTAGACTTTTTTCTGCCCCCTCATAGACTTTAAGGGCAGAAGGGACCATTAGATCATTTTTTGCTCTGTTTGTGCACTACCTAGCACGATGGGGTCCTGTCCATGACAAGGACTCCTAGGCACAACAGTAATACAAATAATAAATAATACACCTATTTGTATAGCACAGGCCAGAGAATTTCACACAGTTATCCTGTGTTGAGCCCAGTCACTTACATTTGACTAAATATCTTCCAGAAAAACCTCTAAGACCTCAAGAGATGAAGAATCCACCACTTCCCTTTGGAGATTGTTCCATTGTTTAATCCCCTGCTTTGTTAAAACTGTGGGCTTTGTTTCTCATTTGAATGTGTTTGGCTTTTAACTTCCACCCATTGGTCCTTGTCCTCCCTCTCTGCTAGATAAGAGCCTTTTAATACCCGGGATTTTCTCCATAGAGTCTGGATCTGTGCATTTGCTGCCAGCTTCAGTCATTCTTGAGCATCTGCCAGTGGCATTTAAATAGAACTTCAGATGACCCCAGAGCTGTTGAGTGCACACAGGTCACCAGTCCAGGTGGGAATGGACTAACCATCTGCAGCAAGGGTAACAGCCCTAGAAGCTAGGGGATCCTGTCCCTTTAAATAAAGGGCACTTGCTTTGATTAGCTTACCCAGCCGTGCTCTGATCTCTCCCATGTTCATCGGCATTTATTATTATTTGTATTACCATAGCACCTAGGAGCTCTAGTCCTAGACCAGGACCCCACTGTGCTAGGTGCAGTACAACCACAAAGCAAAGACGGTCCCTGCCCCAAAGAGCTTCCAATCTAAGTATAAGCCAAGAGACAACAGATGGAGACAGACAGACAGGGGCGTCTAAGGAATCAGCATGCTAGGCAGTGGTCTCAGACCAAAGGTCCATCTAGCCCAGTATCCTGTCTTCCAACACTGGCCAATGCTGGGTGCCCCAGAGGGAATGAACAGAACAGGGAATCATCAAGTGATCCTCCCAAGCAGGATGGGCAGCATTGGAAAATACATGAAGGGGTTTGTTTCCAAATGTAACAAGTGGGCAACGGGGGCTGGCACCATGGGCTGATGGCATGTGGGCATTGACAGCTTGATGGTGAATGAAAGATGATGGGTAGGTGAGGAATGGCTGTGAAGGGCCTTGAAAGGGAAGACCAGTAGCTTATGTTTGTAACAATAGAGAAGGGGAAGCCAGCGAGGAGGGGTGACTCACTGGACCATCCCTCTCATGGAACAGCTCCCAAATAAAGTGGGCATCTTCCACAGTGGGATGGGATCTTTAATTACCTTTGCAGTGTTCAGTTCTAAGATGGCAATATTGCTTTTTGAGATGGGGTAAAACCGCAACTAAAGCCGGCATTCCAGGTGAGGGTGTGCAGAACTTCTCCCTTGTATTGCCACGTGGCTCGATAGTCGCATTGTTGTGTAATGTGCTTCTGGATCCTGTTAATTTATTAGCCTCCGCATCCAATCTCCGTGACTTCCACAGGCTAAAATTATAAGTGGGTTTTTTTGATCTGTTTTTAAATGTTACCTCTTCAATTTAATTGGTTTTCTCTGAGTTCTGGCACATTGAAAGACAATCTTTTACAGGACAGGAAGGATGGTCCAAGGGTTAGTGCACTAGCCTAGGACTTGAGAGGCCTGGGTTCAGTTCCATGCTCTGCCAAAGACCTGCCCGTGTGACTCTGAACAAGTCACTTAGTCTATCTGTGCTCTGTTTCCCCATTTGGCAGACAGAAATGCCATCAAGCTGATGGGGGTGGGGTGGGGGTGCACAGCCTCTGACAAGGGGCAGGAAATGGGGCACCCTGGTATGGAGGAATGAGGGGCACTTAGAGCCCTTGGTGGAGGGGAGGAGACTGGATATGGGAGGGAATGGGGCAGGACACAGAACCCCTGGTGGGGGGCAGGGGGACAATTGGAGGGGGGTAGGGAGTTGTGAGGAGTCCCTGAGCTAGGGAGTATGTCACCCAGGGAGCTGTAGGTGGGAATGGAGGGATGCAAGGAGCCCTGGTGGATGCAGTGAACTTGGCCAACACCAGCTATGAAGTGTGGAACCTTCCAGTAGTATTCCCTTTATCCTCACAGATGTCTTGTGAGGCTAACGCTATTAAAAGATCATGAGGTACTACGTGAGGGGTCTAAGTTCGTTAGATACGCTATTCATTATTTTATATCTCTCTTGTATTCTGCTCTCATACATCAAACCCTAATCTCTTGCAATCTCTCCTCATATTCATATTTCCTGCTTCTAATGATATTCATTACCCTGCTCTAGACTTCCTTCCATTTCTGCTAGATTTGATTTTTGAACATCACTTGCCCGTTTTTGCTGCTATTTGGCCTGAATTGTCCGTGCGTGGAGCTGGCAGATGGAATTTAATAGGAGCCCTGTATGATTAGCTCTAATCAGTAAAGGTCAAGACTAGATGTTTCTTTTCCCCTGCTTAAAAGGAGCATTCAGAGCAGCCTGGCTTTCCACTGGAGCAAATCTACTTAAGCCTGATTCTCTTCAATGAGTCTTGATGACTTAATAGGGACTCTTTCTGCTGCTATCTGAGCTTTGGTGCAGAGTTTGAATAGGTCTGACTCTTTTTAACATCCCAATAGGCCCTGCCAGTGTGTCTATAACGGTTTGGTGGGAACGAGGGGATATAATCTGGCTAGTGGAGGAGTCACAGTTCCTGAGGTAACTGCACCTCTGTCCTCCTTGAAGGCACCATACTTAGGCCTCAGGCCTCTAGCTGTCACCTTTCTTAGGGTGAGATCCTCTCCCTCCAAACTGGGCACCTCAGCTGCAGACTACTGCAACCCACTGTGGTCTGAGTGCCTGCAGTCCTGTTCTCCCAGGGGCAGTGACAGGGCTGACCAGCCAGCCTTCCCAAAGCAAAGCACTGTTTGTTCAGAATCAAAGCCTTCTGGAGAAAACAGAACTTGAAAACAATGAACAGTTTATATGCAGGCCTAGCTTAGTAGGTGTCACCCATCTTCCACATGGGGATCCTGGCAGCTCCAGAGTCCCTCAGGCCCCAGGCAGGGCCTGTCCCT
Organism: Malaclemys terrapin pileata; assembly: GCF_027887155.1. NCBI lineage: Eukaryota > Metazoa > Chordata > Testudines > Emydidae > Malaclemys > Malaclemys terrapin. The sequence goes on along the minus strand of NC_071511.1, from coordinate 30,188,416 downwards.
CTGGGCCACAGAAGTTCTTTTGCAAATCCTGGTAACGCAGGGTTGTGTATTTATCATCTCTCTCAGGGTACGTTCACACTGTGATAAAAGACCCACAGCATGGCCATGGCTGGCCTGGGTCAGCTGACTTGGGCTCAGTCTGCGGGGCTGTAAAATTGCAGCATAGATGTTCGGGCTCAGGCTGGAGCCCAGGCTCTGAGACTCTCCACTCATGGGGTCTCAGGGCCTGGACTCCAGCCTGAGTGTCTACACTGCAATTTTATAGCTCTGAAGCCCAAGCCCGAGTCAGCTGACCTGGGCTGTGAGACTCAGGCTGTGTGGTTTCTACTGCTGTGCTGTGTCTTTGCAAGTCAAGCATTGCAAACTCCACTTAAAAACTGAACCTCGCTGGCTTTTCCTGCTGCTGTGATCTCCCTTTTTATGCCTTCTCTGATCTGGAGAGCTGAACCATTTTGGAGCACAAAACAGTTTGGTTCAACTGCACTGGCCCAGCTGAATGGAGGAAGAGTGTCCCAGTGGTTAGCGTACTAGCCCACAATTGGGAGACCTGGGTTGAAGTATCCACTCTGTTACAGGCTTCCTGTGCCTCCTTGGGCATGTCACTTAGATCCAGCCCCTCAGATGGATTTAGGTGCCTAAAGAGCTTTGAGGATCTGGGCTTTAACCTCTCTGTGCCTCAGATCCTTGTCTGTAAAATGTGGATAATTGTACCTTACAGTGGTGGTGGTGGGAGGGTAAATGCAGTAAAGATTGCCAAGTGCTCAGCTGCTGTTGTAGAGGACTGTGTAAGTACCGGAGAGTGAATTGGCTTAAGTTTTGCCATATTTCCATGCTATCCTGAAATGCGGTGACTTCTGGGTACCTATCCCACAATGCTCAGCTACCCAGAATGATTTTGTATTTGTATTGGGGTAGCGCCTAGGAACCCCAATCATGGCTCAAGGCCCCACTGTGCGCGCACACAATACAGGGACAGTCCTGACCCCAGAGAGCTTACGGTCCAAGTACAAGGGCTACAGAGGGAAGTTATTTCAGAATAAGGTAGGGTGTGAATTTAAAGGTCTATAGCTGTTCCAGTCAATTGCCCCATCTAGAAAAGCCACAAGACTCAGTACTGCCAACGCCAAAGCGTAAACAAATCATGAGTCGGGCACCAAAAAATCATGATTGCCTTAAAAATCATGAGGTTTAAAAAAAAAATGTATTTGTCTTCTGGTTTGAGAATGGGTACAGCAGGCAGTTGCAGTTAGTGCTTTCTGCAGTGTCTCAACTCAGGCCCTAAATTACTAGTTGTTATGGATCCACAGGCTCACTGCTATGACCCCAGCTTTAGAACAGCCTCTGGGGGGAGCCCTTCAGTGAGCCAGACCCCCTAGGGGTCTCACTCTTCCTTCAGCCCTCCTGCTTCCCACTGTGAGCTCTGTTCAGGGAGTCCCACTGAGGCAGACCCTGGAGGGAGACTTGTACAATCTCAGGGAGCAATGCACCTCCGCCAGCATCTGCAGTGATCTAGGGTGACCAGATGGCAAATGTGAAAAATCGGGATGGGGTGGGGGTGGGGGTAATCGGTGCTTATATAAGAAAAAGCCCCACATCGGGACTGTCCCTATAAAATCGGGACATCTGGTCACCCCACATTTACACAGCCTTGCCAAAACTGAAGGTTTTATTACTTCACTTGGAACGCAGCAGAGAGAACCCTTGGTTAGCATAGAAAGAAGGAACTTGCAGCACGGTCCATCTGGTTTAGCTCAGAGCCCTAACTAAGCAATGTATCCCACTCTTGGCTCCCACTCTGTCCCCATTTGTCCAGGTTGCCCCTCCTCAGTCCTTTATTGTTCAGCTGGTCAAACCCAGCCGGCTTCCTGCAGAGGGTGGAACATCCACGGTCATATTAGTTGCTGGGTAAAAAGTGTTCTGGGGTTTGGCTTTGCTGTTGTCTTCATGAGATGGGGCCCCGAACTCAAGCTGGCTAGGCGTCAGCCACACCTGGGCGGTACCCTGCCAGAGAGTAAACAGCCTGTTTCCACCCCTTCTGGTGCGCCCTCTATGGGTTTTCCCAGGGGTATGCAAATAATGCAGCATATAGGGGAAACTGAGGTGCACACAGCATTTGTACAAAATATTACAGAAAATTCCTATTCCGTCACACTAATTGCACATTTTCCAAAGCTGACAAAATGATTTGTGCTCCATTTTTATAGGGAGAGACTAGGAAGCTCAATCTATTTATTTTATCCAAGAGAAGGCTAGGAGGTGACTTGCCCATTGTCTAGAAGGACCTGTGTAGGGAGAAGGCTTGTGACAATAGAGGGCTCTTTAGTCTGTGAGAGGAAAAAAGCAGAACAAGATTGAATGGTTAGAAGCTGAAGCTGGACAAATGCACATGAGAAATTAGCCACGTGTTTTTAACTGGGAGAGGTGTTAACCATTGGAACAACTGACCTAGGGATGGGGTGTCCCTCGGTGTCTGTAAATCCAGATTGCATAGCTTTCCATAAGATTATTAATATTTATTATTGGGGTAGCACCTGGAAGCCTCAGTCCTGGAGCAGGGAACCCTATTGTATACACTGTACAAACAGAACAAAAAGACAGTCCCTTTTGTAAGGAACTCGCGCTCTAACTCAAACAGAAGTTAGGAGCTTGATGCAGTTACTGGATGAGATTCTCTGGCGTGTGCTATGTAGGAGGTCAGAGTAGATTTGGGATGAGTCCTTCTGGCCTTAAAAATCTGTGAAAATGTTGGCCTTGGATTTCATGATCACAGGCAGATAGGGTGACCAGATGTCCTGATTTTATAGGGACAGTCCCGATATTCAGGGCTTTTTCTTCTATAGAGACCTATTGCCACTCCCACCCCCGTCCCGATTTTTCACACTTGCTGTCTGGTCACCCTACAGGTGGAAGTTAGGACTTGAAGAAATACTAAGCACAGCTGCAAAAGAAACATTTCTTTGCCCGTCGTATTGTCATTTTTCTGACTGTGCACTTCAAAAATGTAGTCTGTATGTATTTCCCCCCCGTACTGGACCGGACCGGCGTACTCTCACCTCTGCCCCCAAGTGCATCTCCTTCCGCAAAGGACAACAATGCTTTTGCAAGCAAGGAGGGAGGAATTACTTACAAATGCTTTGAATTCTTTGGATTTCGCACAAGTCCCTGGCAGCTCAAGACAATCTTGTTTCCTCCCCCCCCTCCCCCCTTTGTTTCACATGATTCGAGTGGTCAGATTATCAATCTCAAGAACTCCAAAGCAAACATTCTGGTTTACATTTTTCTCTAACCTTCCCCAAGGTGAATTGTGAGAACTCTGACTGAATGCTTTGCAGACTCTTCACTAGGCAAAGAGGTATGTTCTTACTTGTTAACTAACAAGGTTTGTAGTTTTCGTGTGTGTTAGCAGGTCAAGATAAGGACTAGGGAGTTACTAGAACTAGTATAGATGCATGCCACATATGCCAGACTGCCCATGTTTGTTCTTAACCTTGGGTATAAGAGATGCAGGTGCAAATGCAGGAGAACGCCATCAGGTTGAGTTTTAGTGTCTGTGCTAGAACACAACCAGCTAACTTCACTAAAGCCTTGTCTTCTGTAGGAAAAAAGATTCATAGATTTATAAGGTCAGAAGCCACCACTGGATCATCCACTCTGCCCTCCATTTATATCACTGGCCAGAGACTGTCACCCATTTACCCCTATGTCATAACTATAAAGGGAAGGGTAATAGCTGTCCTGTGTACAGTACTATAAATCCCTCCTGGCCAGAGACTCCAAAATCCTTTTCCCTGTAAAGGGTTAAGAAGCTCAGGTAACCTGGCTGGCATCTGACCTAAAGGACCAATAAGGGGACAAGATACTTTCAAATCTTGTGGGGGGAAGGCTTTTGTTTGTGTTCTTTGTTTGGGAGTGTGTTCGTTCTCGGGGACTGAGAGGGACCAGACATCAATCCAGGTTCTCCACATCTTTCTAAACAAGCCTCTCCTATTTCAAACTTGTAAGTAAATAGCCAGGCAAGGCGTGTTAGTTTTCCTTTGTTTTTCTCAACTCGTAAATGTACCTTTTACTAGAGTGTTTATCTTTGTTTGCTGTACTTTGAACCTGAGACTAGAGGGGAGTCCTCTGAGCTCTTTAAGTTTGATTACCCTGTAAGGTTAATTTCCATACTGATTTTACAGAGATGATTTTTACCTTTTTCTTTAATTAAAAACCTTCTTTTTAAGAACCTGATTGATTTTTCCTTGTTTTAGATCCAAAGGGGTTTTGGATCTTGATTCACCAGGAGTTGGTGGGAGGAAGGAGGGGGGATGGTTAATTTCTCCTTGTTTTAAGATCCAAGGGGTTTTGGATTTGTTTTCACCAGGGATTTGGTGAGGGTTTTTCAAGGCTTCCCAGGGAGGGAATCCATTGACGGTGGCAGCCGAACCATAGCTAAGCTGGTAGTTAAGCTTAGAAGTTTTTCACGCAGGCCCCTACATTTGTACCCTAAAGTTCAAAGTGGGGATCTCAGTCCTGACATGGTGGCAGCGGTGGGATCATTTTAAACCCAAAAGCCAGTGAGATTTTTTTTTTCCTTCTAGCTGCTTGGAAAGCCGAGCTGGAAGTAGATAGATGCATATCTTATCTCTCCTTGCCTGAAGGCAGAGGTGTTAAGTTTTTTTTACAGGTCCTTTGTTAAGAGAAGGGTTCAATTAGCAAATGACTGGTAAAAGGTATTTACAAGCTGAATTGTTTTTTTTTTTCTTTTTACATCCTCGGGAGTAGCTAGTTAGAAAGTTACTGTTAACTCTGCAGCAGCCAGAGCTGAGAGCTTCCCAGTTTGTCAACTGCAAAGGGGGTTACCCAGCACAAGAAAACAGGAAAATGACTACCAAAGAAGTAGCTAACAAAATAGAACTGGCCAAACTAGAAGCAGAAGAAAATGAAAGAAAACATCAGAGACTGCTTCAATTAACAAAACTCGAGACAGAGCAGAGAGAAAGAGAAGAAAAAGCCAAAGAGGAGGCCCACAAGAGAGAGATGGAGCTGAAAGAAAAAGAGATGGAGGAGAGAGAAAAAGAAAGGAAGCATGAACTGGAAGTAGCAAAGGCTAAGCAGGATGCACCAGCCAATGCTAACAACCCCCCTCCAGGTACCACTTCCCATCCCAGAAAATTCCCCATCTACAAGGCAGGCGATGATACTGAGGCCTTCTTAGAAAATTTTGAAAGGGCCTGCCTTGGATACAGCATCACTGCAGACCAGTACATGGTAGAGCTGAGGCCGCAGCTCAGTGGACCCTTAGCAGAGGTGGCGGCTGAAATGCCTAAGGAACACACGAACAGTTATGAACTCTTTAAAAACAAGGCCAGACTCAGAATGGGGCTAACACCCGAGCATGCCCGTCGGCGGTTCAGAGCCCTAAAGTGGAAACCGGATGTCTCATTTACCCGTCATGCCTACCACATTGACAAAAATTGTGATGCCTGGGTATCAGGAGCAAATGTTAAATCTCTGGAAGATCTGCTTTCCCTAGTAAAAATGGAGCAGTTTTTAGAGGGTGTTCCTGAGGAAATAGAAAGGTACATCCTAGATAGGAAGCCCAAAACTGTAACTGAGGCGGGAGAGATTGGAGCCAAATGGGTGGAGGTGGCAGAAAAGAAAAAAACTAGTAGCAGTTGGAGCGAATATCAGAAGGGGCAAGCCGAAACAAAACCTTACCACCGGGGACAACCCAAGGCCCCACCCACATCCCAAGGGAAACCCCAGACGCCTTCTCACCCCACCACACCAGTCTCCACCAACCAACCTCGTCCCGGTGATACCTTAGCAGGGCGATGTTTTAAATGTAATGGACTGGGACATATAAAGGCTCACTGCCCCAAGAACCCCAACCGATTACAGTTCATTACACCCCAATCACACCAAAGATCCCCAAACCCAGATGCCTCTCTCATACCCTCGGAGCGAAGGGAAACCTTGAGAGTGGGCGGAAGGAAGGTTACCGCTTGGAGGGACACTGGGGCTCAAGTGTCAACTATCCACCAATCCCTAGTGGACCCCAAACTCATCAACCCAGAGGCTACAGTGACAATTCAACCCTTCGTGTCACAATCTGTAACCTTGCCTACAGCCACGTTGCATGTCCAGTACAAGGGCTGGTCAGGAATGTGGACTTTTGCAGTCTATGACAATTATCCCATTCCCATGCTGCTGGGGGAAGATTTGGCCAACCATGTGAAGGTAGCCAAGAGGGTGGGAATAGTCACCCGCAGCCAGGCTAAGCAAGCTTTCACCCCCATCCCTGTTCCTGAGCCGTCCACCAGGGCCCCGTCTGTGTTACCGGAGACCCAGACAAAGGTGGTGGAACTGGATCCTCTGCCAACGACTGCAACAGCCGTAGTGGATCCAATCCCAGAGACCCAGCCAAAGCCAGTCCCAGAACCGGAACTGGCAACGCAACCAGCACCAGAACCATTGCCAGCCCTGAGTCCAGCGCTTGCAAACCCGTCTACAACTCCAATGCCAGAGGGCACCAGCGAGCCTGAACTGGCAGAAGCAGCAGATAACCCTACCCAAGAGGCTCAGCCAGAGCCTGAGTTACCACATAGTGCACCAGCGGACAGCGGTTCACAGTCAATGGAAACAGCCCCAGCACCTTCCAGAGGGACCAAGCCCCAGTCCACAGTCCAAGGAGGAACTGATGTCTCCAGCATCAAGGGAACAGTTCCAGGCCGAGCAGGAAGCAGATGACAGCCTTCAGAAAGCTTGGGCGGCGGCGCGGAGCACCCCACCGCCTCTCAGCTCTTCTAACCGATCCCGGTTTGTTGTAAAACAAGGACTTTTATACAAGGAGACTCTTTCTGGTGGGCACCAGGAAGACTGGCATCCTCAAAGGCAGTTGGTAGTTCCCACTAAGTATCGGGTAAAGCTCTTGAGCTTAGCCCATGATCATCCCAGTGGCCATTCTGGGGTGAACAGAACCAAAGACCGGTTGGGGAAGTCCTTCCACTGGGAGGGAATGGGCAAGGACGTTGCTAATTATGTCCGGTCTTGTGAGGTGTGCCAACGAGTGGGAAAACCCCAAGACCAGGTTAAAGCCCCTCTCCAGCCACTACCCATAATTGAGGTCCCATTTCAGCGCGTAGCTGTGGATATTCTGGGTCCTTTCCCAAAGAAGACACCCAGAGGAAAGCAGAACGTACTGACTTTCATGGATTTTGCTACCCGATGGCCGGAAGCAGTACCCTTAAGCAACACCAGAGCTAAAAGTGTGTGCCAGGCATTAACAGACATTTTTGCCAGGGTAGGTTGGCCCTCCGACATCCTTACAGATTCGGGAACTAACTTCCTGGCAGGAACCATGGAAAACCTGTGGGAAGCTCATGGGGTGAATCACTTGGTTGCCACCCCTTACCACCATGAAACCAATGGCCTGGTGGAGAGGTTTAATGGAACTTTGGGGGCCATGATACGTAAATTTGTAAATGAACACTCCAATGATTGGGACCTCGTGTTGCAGCAGTTGCTTTTTGCCTACAGGGCTGTACCACATCCCAGTTTAGGGTTTTCACCATTTGAACTTGTGTATGGCCGTGAGGTTAAGGGGCCATTACAGTTGGTGAAGCAGCAATGGGAGGGGTTTACGCCTTCTCCAGGAACAAACATTCTAGACTTTGTAAGCAACCTACAAAACACCCTCCGACATTCTTTGGCCCTTGCTAAAGAAAACCTAAAGAATGCTCAGGAAGAGCAAAAGGCCTGGTATGATAAACATTCCAGAGAACGGTCCTTCAAAGTAGGAGACCAAGTCATGGTCTTAAAGGCAATCCAGGCCCATAAAATGGAAGCGTCGTGGGAAGGACCATTCACGGTCCAGGAGCGCCTAGGAGCTGTTAACTATCTCATAGCCTCCCCCACCTCCAACATAAAGCCTAAGGTATACCATGTTAATTCTCTTAAGCCCTTTTATTCCAGAGAATTAAACGTTTGCCAGTTTACAGCCCAGGAAACAGATGACGCGGAGTGGCCTGAAGGTGTCTACTACGAAGGAAAAAAGGATGGTGGCGTGGAAGAGGTGAACCTCTCCATGACCCTTGGACGTCTGCAGCGACAGCAGATCAAGGAGCTGTGCACAAGCTTTGCACCAATTTTCTCAGCCACTCCAGGATGGACCGAACGGGCATACCACTCCATTGACACAGATAATGCTCACCCTATTAGAACCCCACCCTACCGGGAGTCACCTCATGCCAAAACTGCTATACAAAGGAAGATCCAGGACATGCTACAGATGGGTATAATCCGCCCCTCTAAGAGTGCATGGGCATCTCCAGTGGTTCTAGTTCCCAAACCAGATGGGGAAATACGCTTTTGCGTGGACTACCGTAAGCTAAATGCTGTAACTCGTCCTGACAACTATCCAATGCCACGCACAGATGAGCTATTGGAGAAATTGGGACATGCCCAATTCATCTCTACTTTAGACTTAACCAAGGGGTACTGGCAAGTACCACTAGATGAACCCGCTAAGGAAAGGTCAGCCTTCGTCACCCAGGCAGGGGTGTATGAATTCAATGTACTCCCTTTCGGGTTGCGAAATGCACCCGCCACCTTCCAAAGACTTGTAGATGGTCTCCTAGCGGGATTGGGAGAATCTGCAGTTGCCTACCTCGATGATGTGGCCATTTTTTCTGATTCATGGGCAGAGCACATGGAGCACCTGGAAAAAGTTTTCGAGCGCATCCAGCAGGCAGGACTAACTGTTAAGGCTAAAAAGTGTCAAATAGGCCAAAACAGAGTGACTTACCTGGGGCACCAGGTGGGTCAAGGAACTATAAATCCCATACAGGCCAAAGTGGATGCTATCCAAAAGTGGCCGGTTCCAAAGTCTAAGAAACAGGTCCAATCCTTCTTAGGCTTGGCTGGATATTATAGGCGATTTGTACCCCACTACAGCCAAATCGCCGCCCCGCTGACAGACCTAACCAGAAAGAAACAGCCAAATGCAGTTCAGTGGACTAATGAGTGTCAAAAGGCCTTTAACCAGCTTAAGGCAACACTCATGTCTGACCCTGTGCTAAGGGCCCCAGACTTTGACAAACTGTTCCAAGTAACCACAGATGCGTCTGAGCGAGGCGTGGGAGCAGTTTTAATGCAGGAAGGACCAGATCAAGAATTCCATCCTGTCGTATTTCTCAGTAAGAAACTGTCTGAGAGGGAAAGCCATTGGTCAATCAGCGAAAAGGAATGCTATGCCATTGTGTATGCGCTGGAAAAGCTACGCCCATATGTTTGGGGACGGCGTTTCCAACTACAAACAGACCATGCTGGGCTACAGTGGTTTCATACCGCCAAGGGAAATAACAAAAAACTTCTTTGGTGGAGTTTAGCTCTCCAAGATTTTGATTTTGAAATACAACACATTTCGGGAGCTTCTAACAAAGTGGCTGATGCACTCTCCCGGGAAAGTTTCCCAGAGTTAACTGGTTAACAATTGTTTTTGGAATAAAACATATTGTTAGTTTTTATATAATCAGTAGTATGTCTAAAGGTACATGTGTCTTATTAACTCTGTTTTCTCCTAGAACTCCAGGGAAAAATCACAGCCAGTGTGGAACCGAACATCCAACACTATCTGTGATTTGGGGGGCGTGTCATAACTATAAAGGGAAAGGTAATAGCTGTCCTGTGTACAGTACTATAAATCCCTCCTGGCCAGAGACTCCAAAATCCTTTTCCCTGTAAAGGGTTAAGAAGCTCAGGTAACCTGGCTGGCATCTGACCTAAAGGACCAATAAGGGGACAAGATACTTTCAAATCTTGGGGGGGGGGAAGGCTTTTGTTTGTGTTCTTTGTTTGGGAGTGTGTTCGTTCTCGGGGACTGAGAGGGACCAGACATCAATCCAGGTTCTCCACATCTTTCTAAACAAGCCTCTCCTATTTCAAACTTGTAAGTAAATAGCCAGGCAAGGCGTGTTTTTCTCAACTTGTAAATGTACCTTTTACTAGAGTGTTTATCTTTGTTTGCTGTACTTTGAACCTGAGACTAGAGGGGAGTCCTCTGAGCTCTTTAAGTTTGATTACCCTGTAAGGTTAATTTCCATACTGATTTTACAGAGATGATTTTTACCTTTTTCTTTAATTAAAAACCTTCTTTTTAAGAACCTGATTGATTTTTCCTTGTTTTAGATCCAAAGGGGTTTTGGATCTTGATTCACCAGGAGTTGGTGGGAGGAAGGAGGGGGGATGGTTAATTTCTCCCTGTTGTAGATCCCAGGGGGGGGTTGGAACTGATTCACCAGGAGTTGGTGAGAGGAAGGAGGGGAATGGTTAATTTCTCCTTGTTTTAAGATCCAAGGGGTTTTGGATTTGTTTTCACCAGGGATTTGGTGAGGGTTTTTCAAGGCTTCCCAGGGAGGGAATCCATTGATGGTGGCAGCCGAACCAGAGCTAAGCTGGTAGTTAAGCTTAGAAGTTTTTCACGCAGGCCCCTACATTTGTACCCTAAAGTTCAAAGTGGGGATCTCAGTCCTGACACCCTATATTGAGTGCAATAACGTGTTTGACTAATGCATCTTCTAGAAAGGCAGCCAGGCTGGATTCACAAACCTCGAGAGATGCGGAATCCACCACTTCCCTTGGGAGTGTGTTCCTGTGCTTGATAGCCCTCGTTATTAAAAATTTGTGTTTTCTGCCTAATTTTGTATTTGTCCGGCTTTAGTGTCTAGCCAATGGTTCTTGTTCTGCCTTTCTTCACTAGAATTGAAAAGCCTTTTATTTTCTTCCTGCAACGATTCTTATGTACTGGGATCTAGTCACCTCTTGATCGTTTTTTATTAAGCTGAACAGATTGAACTTCTTAAGTCACTGGGCTGAAAACAGGGGTAGCTGGATGAAATTTAAGGGTCTGTAATATACAGGAGATCAGGCTAGATGATATAATAGTCCCCTCTGGCCTTAAACTCGGTCTCTCACTGTAAGGCGTTTTTTCCAGCCCTTGGATCATTTTTATGGCTCTTCTCTGCACCCTCTCCATTTTTTCAAAATCCTTTCTAAAATGTGGACACCAGAACTGGATGCAGTAGTCCAGGATCAGTCTCCTCAGTGCCGTATACAGAGGTGAAATCACCTCCCTGCTAACGTGGAGGCAAACATGAGGCAAACTCTAGGCTCCCCACTAACGTTTACCTTGATCAGCTAATGTGTGAAAGCTACAAACTGCCTTCTCTTCACGAGGATTTCACCACATCTTTTGCTAATGTGGTCAGAGCATTTCTTTTTTTTCTTCGTGTGGGTGCATCTTAAAACCTCAGGCCAGATCTACACTAGAAACTTTTGCTGGTATAGTAATGTCCTAGATTAAGAGATTTTAAGGCCAGGGGGTGCACTATGATCCACTAGTCTGACTGCTTGTAAAGCACAGGCCATAGGCCAGCCCTGAATTAATTCCTGGTTGAGCTAAAGCAGATATTTTAGTGGGGGGGGGGGAATTGAAAAATTCAGTTTTGATTGAAAAATTGCCCATGATGTCTTCTAGGGAGAGGGAGAGTGTTGTGTGACTTCTCTGACCTTTTTGTACCAGCAAAATTCCTGGTGTATATGCAGTGATACTGGCATAAAAGTTCTTTTGCTGTCATAGCTTATGTCACTTGGGGATGGTATAACCTCTACTGGCAAAATCACTTTGTTTTGCAGATAGAAGTTGCGTCTGTTTAGGATTTGCTGGGAGAGTTATACCGGCAAAGGTGGTCTAGGGTAGACAAGGCCTGAATAGACCAGACAGATAGAAGGAACACATAGGTGCAGAAAGGTGAATTGACTTGGACCTTGACTATGCTAGAAATGGTTGGCTAGTAGAGCTATGCCTGTAGAGCTCTAGTTCAAACAGAAATTCATTCAGGGAAGTCCTATGTTATGCAGAAGGTCAGACTAGATGATCATAGTGGTCCCTTATGAGGTAGGAATGTAGACACAGCTGATACTAACAAAAAAGGATTGTCTTGCTGGTATAACTGTGCCTATGCTAGGGCTTATACCAGCAGTTATGTCAGTAAAAGAAAACTAAACTGCACTCTTAAACAATCTTGCTATGCCTACTATCCGTTTTAGGTGTAGACCAGGTCTTGGCTGGTTGCACAGTAGCAGAGCTGAGAGGAGAATACAGGCTTCTTTGACTTCCAAGTTAGTGCCCTTTCCACTGGATCACAATGCCTAACAGAGGACCTGACTCCGGAACAGGTCTATTGCACTTGAATTGTGTTGCCATTGCGAGGGTAGGAGGGTGCATAGGACTGGAAGGGACCTCCCGGGTCACTGAGTCCTGTTCCTAGCTGTTCCAAGTTTATCACTGAGTGGCTGGCTGTGAAAGTTGCCAGGTGCTGTCTAGTTTTCAAGAAGGGGTTACGCCATAGCAGCCTTTGCAGTAACAATACTATTCAGCAGCTCCGCTGAGGTGCTGTGAAGTGTTTCAGAATTGCAAGGGCGAAATGCAGGGGAGATTAAAAGAGAGGAATTAACATGTCTCCCATGATAAGGGCAGGACTGTGCATGTGCATTGAAGATAGTGGAAAGAGTCAAAGCACTGGGAGGGCAGTTAGGGCCAATGGAGGTGTTACAGAGAAATCCGACTGAGCAACATGGAATGAAGACTCACCAGCAAGCTCCTTAGAGCCGAGAGAATGTGGGTTGATAGGGTCTGTTGACTTTGACTCTAAGGGTATGTCTACACTGGCGGAGTTACATCGCCACTCGGTGAGCTGTTGTGTGTTCACACTGTCAGCTGCCTGCGCAATAGTGTGTTCACACTTGTGGCACTTGCATCGGTATTCGGAGTGGTGCCTTCTGGGCAGCTATCCCACAGAGCATCTCTTCCTCTTCTGCTGCTGAGAGTTGTGGGAAGGCAGAGGAGTTTGAGGGGTATCCTGGGTCCTTTCCCAATGCCCCGTGATGCATTGCTTCGCATCCCAGCAATCCCTGTGCTTCTGTCCGCATTTGGCACCATCTTTCAACGGTTTGTGTAGTGTATGCCCAGCATCTTCGGGCTGCAGGAATGGATCCCGCACTGTTGACCAATATGCTGCCCGCTCTCACTAACACGTCATGAGTGGCAGTGGAGCTATTCCTTAAACTACAAAGGCAAGAGGAGTTTGACATTGATCTCGCCATGCGTATTAGCTATGACACGAGATTGCTTGTGGCAATCACGGAGGTGCTGACCACAGTGGAACGCTGCTTTTGGGAAACAAGCACTGAGTGATGGGATCACATGGTGATGCACGTCTGGGATGATGAGCCCTGGCTGCAGAACTTTTGGATGAGGAAAGCCACCATCATGGGACTGTGTGATGAGCTCACCCCAGCCCTGTGGCGTAAACACATAAGAATGAGAGCTGCCCTGCCGTTGGAGAAGCACGTGGCGATTGCACTGTGGAAGCTGGCTACTCCAGACTGCTACCGATCGGTCACTAACCAGTTCGGAGTGGGAAAGTCGACTGTTGGACTCATGTTGATAGAAATGTGCAGGGCCATTAATCGCATCCTGCTCTGAAAGACCGGGACATTGTGGGTCCCAGGAGGAGGTGGGGTCCCGGGATGGTTAAAGATTTGTGTATGTCCAGCTATCATATGCAACCTTGTCTTTTGGAGTACAGTGCAGCAGCGGGTACTGTACTTCAGCAGGGCTAAACTGCAGAGCAACAGGTGTTGAGTGCAGTGGGTACTGGGAGTCTGCAGGGCTGGACTATGATGGGGGAGGAGTGGAATGCAGCGGGTACAGCCTGGAGCCAGGAGGTTGATAAGAGTGTAGTGGTGGTGTCTGGGGGGCACATGGGAAAGAGTTTTTTGTGATAGCAGCTGCAGGGGAGGGTGGGCATGGAGCTGCTTGGTTTGCAGTGCTAGTATCATCTGGAGCGTGTCCGCTTGGCGCTCCATAATGTTTAAGAGCCGCTCCGTGGCTTCGTTCTGATGCGCCACATTCTCCTTTCGGCCCCTCTTCTCGCTTTCCCACCACTCCTTCAATTCTTGGTTTTTCGGCCATGGAGTGCATCATGACCTCACGCAGAAAGTCCTCTTGAGTTCTTCATGGGCACTTTCTAATTATGTGCCACCGTTCAGCTAGCGATAACTGAGAGGTAGGCTGGGCTCCCAAGATCATATCTGTGGAGCCAAAATGCAAATTTTGTAGAAGCAGTATTGTTTGCAACACACAGACCACTAATTCCGTGATTTAAAACACAGCCACTAGTCACATACCTGTCACTACTGGCTGACCCCAGGCAAGCACACATGAGCCACAAGACCCCCAAATGGTGAGTAACCACAGGGCAGGGCCGGCTTTAGGCCGATTCAGCCGATTCGGCTGAATTGGGCCCCGCGCCAAGAGGGCCCCGCGCTGCAGCTGTTCACCCCGCCCACTTCCCCTTCCTCCCCTGCCCTGCACGCCCCGCCCCCTCCCCTGCTTCCCGCGAATCAGAGATTCGCGGGAAGTCTGAGACTAAGCAGCAGGGGCGGGCCGGCCGGCAGCATGAGGTAAGCTGGGGTGGGGGCGGGAGAAGGGCTCAGGGGAGGCGCGGCCCGTTCCCGCAGGCCCCAGCACGGTCCCCGCGGCTCGGTCCCCCCCATCCCCCCCCTGCGGCGCGGCTTGCCCCCCCCCCCGCGGTGCGGCTCGGCGCCCCCCCCCCCCAGGCGGCATGGCTCGGCTCGGGTCCTGGGGGCGGGGCTTGCTGCAAGCCCCGCCCCCAGGAATCGGGCCCCGCTCTTGCTAAAGCCGGCCCTGCCACAGGGGCAGGTGAGATCAGTGTTCCAGGACTGTACTGTACACTGGGCACGTGGCTTTTGGGAAGAGCCAGCACTGTAGGGGGGCCTTATAATCATTCCTGTCCCCACACTTTCCACAGGCTGTGTTTGTTGTGGAAGATATCTCGCTGGTGAGGGTGAGCAGGGAATCAAGGGAGGGTCTTCTCCAAGTCTGCGGCTTCTGCCCTGGCCCTTATGTGGCTCTCGCCTGTGTGTAGCAATGGTCGTGTGTTGTCCCACTCTTCTCCCCCCCGCCCCCCAGTGATGGCAGAGTGGCGCAGGAAAGTTACCCTTAATGGGGCAAGAAACAAAGCAGCTCTGCCAAAGAACTTGCAGCAGTGGATTGCCCAGTATCTCCATGAGAGTTTCATGGAGATCTCTGAGGCAGATTCCCGTGAAGTGAGGGAGTCAATCAACATCCTGTTCCACCCCTCAGACTAGGCATGTGGTGGTATGCACATCTCCTGTTGGCGCTTCGCCAAGCTCTGACTGGCTATACTCCTCCGGGGTAGAGAAGAGCTCCTGGCTGCATGAATCTCTGACCTCCAAGTCGTCCTCTGTCTCTGGGTCCCCCATCCCGCTCCACATCCAAGATTTCCTCCTCCTGGCTTGGTCCACTCTTGACTGGCACACGAGCCACCGATGTATCCACAGTGGCCTTCGCAGTGGAGGTGGCATCACCACCAAGTATCGCGTCCAGCTCTTTGTAGAACTGGCAGCTCGTGGGCGCAGCACCGGAGCGGCGGTTTTCCTCCTGCGCCTTGTGGTAGGAGTTCTGCAGCTCCTTCGCTTGGGCCCTGCACTGCAGTATGTCCCGATCATGGTCCCTTTCTGGCATGCATTGTGAAATCTGTCCATAGGTATCATAATTCCTATGGTTTTGAGTGCAGCTGGGACTGGACAGCTTCCTCTCCCCAAATGCTGATGAGGTCCAGCAGCTCAGCGTTGCTCCAAGCGGGGGATTGCCTGGTGCGTGGAGCGGGCATGGTCACCTGGAAAGATGTGCTGAGATCACTGCACGCCTCACCGACCAAACAGGAAGGGGACTTTCAAAATTCTCAAGGAATTTAAGAGGGGGGGGGCTCACAGTTGGTCACCTGAGGGCAGGGCAGTAGAGATCAAACCGATGACCAGAGAGGCGAGAACAGGCATTGTGGGACACCTCCCGGAGCCCAATCGCGGCGCTGTAATCGACCAGGGCGTCTACGCTGGCACCGCAGCAGTGTAGCCCCAGCGCAGAAAGCTGTACGCCTCTCGTCCGAGTGGTTTTTTTACAGTGCTGCAACTGCGCAGTTTCTGTGCACTAAGTGACTTGGCAGCATGTACACCTCAGGAGTTACAGCGCAAAAAGCTGCTTTACTGCGCAGAACCTTGCCAATGTAGACAAGGCCCTAAGTAACCAGCACTGCAGGGCCCTGTGTGTGTGTTTTGCTCTGCAGTCCTGGAGAGACAATGTGCTTAGTTTGAGGGTAAACACACTACTGCTTTGATCAGAGAGTAAAACTAGGTTCCTCTGTAGCTAGGGTGACAAGGCGTCCCGATTTCATAGGGACTGTCCCGATATTTGCTCCTTTGTCCCGCGTCCCGACCGATGTTTGTATCCCCCACGCCGCCCACCCAGCCCCTGCCCACTCCGCGCTGCCCTGCTGCAGGGCTGGGGCAGCCTCTGTGCTGCACTCCCGGCCCCTGGCCCTCCGTGTGCAGCAAAACTTTTTTTTTTTTTTTTTTTTTTTTTTTGGCTCCCCCTCCTTCCCTCCCCCCCAGTCGTCCCAATATTTTCTCTCTCTGATCTGGTCACCCTATCCGTAGCACAGGCAGGCAGAATTTGCCTACAGCTGGAATTTAGCAAACAATTCTCATACACAAGCCAGAAAGAAATTCAGCTGCCTCTGGCCTCGCATTGCTGAGCCAGCATGCTAAACAGAGGCTCCTTTTGTCACTAAGGCATGTCCAGACTACGATTTCAAGGTGTGATTACATTAAATTTACATCTGCTGACACATCAGAAAATAGGGCTTGTTTTCTTTCAATCCTGCAAAAAATTTCTGCTTTTCAGTGCAGTTGTTAAACCCAAAATGTTTTGATTCAAAATGGTGCTGCGATGTCTCATGAAAGTTGTAGTTCAGCGAGGGGGAGGGGGTATTATGCTCCCATTCTCTTTTGTGGGCTGTGCTCCCTGCCCAGACTACATCTCCCATGATGCATCACTTTCTCCCCTCTTTTTGAGGAGGCGATGTCTCTTATGAGTCCCTGGCCATGGTGCATCATGGAAGATGTAGTTCAGTCAGATTATGCCTGGGCTCATAGATTGGTGCTGCACAGTACCCCACTGAGATCAGAACTCCATTTTGCAGCACCTGGCACAGACCCCATCCCCTGACTGAGATGGGGGGGGGGCCCCCATCCTGCCAGACACTGCACAGACCCCATTATTGAGATCAGGGCCCCTGTTGTGCCAGCTGCTACAATAGTATGAGATGGATCCCTTGTCTGATCCAGTCTGGCAGTCCCAGTATTACTCCCATGATCGTTAGCCTAGTGGGCAGTAGCAGTGGATGCTTGCTGCTTTCACATAGACTCAAGGTGCCTACTAGAGTGTCTCTTGAATTATTGCATCTGACTGCCAGCTTTTCTGATGTGGTTGACGCCAATCCGGTCTCTAGCTGTCAAAGCACCTCAGCCCGAGCTCCGTGAATGAGACAGCTGCAAGAAAAGGCCCCAGCTGATGCTCAGTTAAATCCTGCGCTTCCTGTCAGGATTCATTAATTTTTCAACTCCAACCTTTCCCCCCTCCCTCCATGAATACCGCGTTTTGTAACAGATGCCGTGTCTTGTTCAATACTGAAATATCAGCTGCCTGGTCCTTGTTCGTCATTCCCATGTGACAGCGTGCTGCTCAGTTGTATTGTGGTGGTGGCCTAGAGGCTACAACTGAGATTGGGGGCCCTGTTAATCTGGGCGCCTCACAGGACCCCTAATGCGGATGCAATTATACTGGGATAAAAGTGCTTATACTGGTAACGCTATTCCCATGTAGGAAGGAGAATCAGCTATACTGGTGTATACGGGCATAATTGCTGGCCATTTGTCTGTGTCCACCTGTTTCGGTGCAGGGTTTGTCGATTCAGGGTGATGTGCTGGAAAAAGGGAGGGTGTCAATTTTAAAGAGCTAGAACTGATACCAGGCCCTTCAATCTAGTAGAAGAGGTCTAGCAAGATCCAGCGGCTGGAAGCTGCAGCTCGACAATTCAGACTTGAAATAAGGCAAATAATTTTTTTTTTTTACCAGTGAGAGTTATTAACCATTGAAACAATTTACCAAGGGCTGGGACAGATTCTTCATCACCTGCCATTTTTAAATCCAGACTGGATGTTTTTTTCTAAAAGGTCCATGCTTGTTCAACAAGGAATTAATTCAGGGCAGTCCTGTGGGGCCTGTGGTATACAGGAGGTCAGACTAGATGATCATAGTGGTCCCGTCTAGCTTTATAATTTGAGTCTATTCTGGAGTAACTCTGGGGGGGGGGGGGGAGGGCTTTTATTCTGGAGTCAGTTTCGAAAGTGGATCACCCTAGTTCTGGAATAAGAGCGTCCACATGGGGAGCTATTGTGGAATAACTACTGCGGAAGTTATTCTGAAATCCCTAATGCCTGTCAATTTTGCTGTGTACCCAAGCCTCTGATTGGAAGCTCTTTGGGGGCAGAGACTTCTGTGTTTGTACAGCATCTAGTGGAGAGCTCCATAACTAGAGCTCCTAGGCACTACCGTAATCCACCTATAAATCAACTTTAAAAAATCAGACCCGATAATTGAAATGGTTATACTGGTACAAAATCTGTACAGGCCTAAGCAGACAAACGGTGAGAGGGGAAACAGCTCTCACTGGAATAGTTATACTGATCTGTGTGCGCTGAAGTGACTTGCCCAATGTCCTACATGGAGCAGGTCTCCCAGGCTGCAGGCTAACACCTTGACCACTGATTCATCCTCTCTAGATGAGCCAACCACTTGGTATGATGACTTGAGCTGATGTCTGTCTCCCTTGAAGCTCAGAGGGGATCGGATTGCTCTCTAGAAATGCATCCAGGTGCAAATCCCAGGGAGAGAGAAGAGTTGTTGAAGCTCAAGGACCATATCAGCACAAGAACAAATGGGAATAAACTGGCCAGGAATCAGTTTCAGCTAGAAATGAGAATCCTAGAATGTCAGGGTTGGAAGGGACCTCAGGAGGTCATCGAGTCCAATCCCCTCCTCAAAGCGGGACCAATCCCGAGACAGATTTTTGCCCCAGATCCCTAAACGGCCCCCTCAAGGATTGAACTCAGGCCCATGCTCAAACCCCTGAGCTATCCCTCCTCCCCACAAGAGGAGGGAGATTCTGGAGGAGCAGAGAAGCAAACATTGATAAGTTTCTGACCAGGAGCCTATGACATGGCTGCCTGTGACAGCAGGGACTGGACTCGGTGACTCGGGAGGGTTTTTTTCCAGCCGTGGGTTTGAAGCCCTGGGTTTTCTATTCCCTCAGCAATTGCAACTCTGCACCAAGTGCTATTCTCAACACAACTCTCCCTGGCTCGTTTTATTGTTTTGCTTCCCTTAACTTTCTTCTTTTGTCTCTGCAGGATAAAGCCTTTCCCCTCCTGGAAACCCAGCTCGGATCGGAGACCGCGCCCTGTTTCTCACCCACGATCCCAATGCGCTAGAAGTGAGGTGCAGGCTCCCTGAACGTAGGTCTCTTTGGCTTTTCCTACTAAAACTCTCTTCACAGGGACATGTTTGTTTGACTTCTAAGGCTGCTCAGCTTTGCTCCTCTGTTACATTCCCTCTCTGCGGTCTGGGAAGAGTAATCACTTCTCTGAATAATCTGGTTTGGTTTTTATGTTGCTTAAAAAGCAGCGCCGCCCAGAGGATTCAGGGGGCCTGGGGCAAAGCAATTTCAGGGGCCCCTTCCATAAAAAAAAAATTGCAATACTATAGAATACTATATTCTTGTGGGGGCCCCTGTGGGGCCTGGGGCAAATTGCCCCACTTGCCCCCCCCCTCTCGGAGGCTCACTTGACAGGCAAATTACAAAACCAAATGAGAGCATGTGACCTACTGGATACAGCACTGGTCTGGGATTCAGGACTCCTGGGTTCTACAAGTGTATGCTTTGCAGGGCAGGAGCTGTCTCTTGCTATGGGTCTATGTGGTACTGGGCACAAGACTAAACTCCTTCTCTTTAGGGTAGCACCTAAAGGTCCCAACAAAGATGGGGGCCCTATCATGCTGGGTACTGCAAGAGACAGTCCCAGTTCCCCCCAAATCACACTCTAAATAAGCAAAGCTTGGGAGGAGAAACTGAGGCACAAGGCAGGGACGTGTCTTACCCAAGGTCCCACAGTAGATCAGTGGCAGAGCTGGAGCTAGATCCCACAGGTCTCTGCCTCCTAGTCTGGTGCCTTAACCACTAGACCATACTGCTTCAAGTTTGTAGACTGTACAGAGGCAGTGTAGGCTACTATAGGGGATAGAGCACTGGACTGGGAATCAGGTTCTTTTCTGGTTCTGCCACTAGCCTATTGGATGACCTTTGGTAAGTCACTTTCCTGCTCAGTGACTCAGTTTCCTCATCTGTAAAATGGGAATCTTCAATAAGATTCCAGGATTGTCACTCTGTGTGCCACTGTGAATCTAGAATGTCTTGAGTCAGCATGAAGCGATGGAAGTAGCTTGGCTGAGAGCTCTCTTTGTTCAGAATATCACCAGGTTCAATCATCGCTGGGATTCGTGGTCTGTTACCAGCCAATGTTTAAGTTCTCAGCCATTTTTGGCTTTTTACCTACATGACTTCCTGAATTACACCTGTGACACAGCCTGGGCTTTCAGCTACCAGTAATGATACTGGCCTCTTTTTTTTTTTTAAAGTGCCTTGAGATCTATTGAAGAGAAGCGCTAGATAAGAGCTAGGTGGTGGTATTATCAGATAGCATCTGCAAAAACATTAATTAAAGTGAATTAACTCCCGTGCCACAATCTCTAGGTGTTCATAACAAATCTTGGGTTGTCCTGTTCGTTGTGGACAAGACTGGGAACAATCCTTTGTCACATGTCTGCATTATGCTTCACGATGTTCATTGGAGCCTGGGAATAAGCCGTTTGAAGTGTCCTCGTTGGAATTTCCAGTTGTGCTGTTTAATAGAGATGGACAGAATTTTTCAGGTGAAACTTGTTTTCACCATAAAATGCAGGTTTGTTGTTGACTGAAATGTTTCATGAATTTGTGCCGAACCAAATTGTTTCAGTTGGAAAATATATTAAAGTTTTGATTTTGTTTTTTATTCAAAATGACTGTTTCAATTTTTTCTTCAGTTTTGTTTAAAAAAAAAAGTGTTTAAAAAAAAAAAAACACTTCAAACTCAACAAAACATTTTGCTTTGAACTTTTTTTCTTTTTGGAGAATGGAAAAAAGTTTTTTAAAAAATTTCATTTCTGACCAACCCAAAACCAATTTTTAATTTTTTTTTTCTGGTTTAACCAATGAATTGAAAACTCATTTATTTGTACAGCTCTGGGTGATGCATGTTTATCGCCAGTAAATCATGACACTCTTCAGCACAACTGCACATTCAAATCTAGAGAGAGCCCGGTGATGGAGAGGCCGTGTGTGAATCTAAGCACGTAAACAGATGCCAAGGGCGGGGTTAGTGGTTTGGTGCCAGTGGGGACCGATGGATGCTTGCCATTCATTCCTGTACTAAATGGCACCAGCAATGAGTCAGTTTGTTTTCCACCAGGCTTGAGTTAGTGTTTGGTGTCACTTCCGTTCCGTGTAAAGTAGATTTATGGAGCATGGTTAGTGGTGGTGTCATTTCCTTACACGCACGTGCAGCCTAAAATCAGAGCTCAAAACTCCTCTTTGGTGGCTGTGTGATCTAGTAGCTAGGGCCCTGAACTGGGAGTATGGACACTTTTTGGTTCTATTGGCAGTGTCTCTGACACTGACCTTGGGCAACCCCTCTTGGGGCCTCAGTTTCCCCTCTCTTTTATTTAGACTATAAGATCTTTGGGGCAAGTAAGGCCTGTCTCATTATGTGTCTGTGTAGCACCCAGCATGATGGGGAGGGGCTCCCCCTGCTCTCAGTCAGAGGGATAGGTCTGTGTGGCACCTAGCATGGTTGGGGGGAGGGGGACTCCCCAATCTCAGTTGCAGAGTAGGGGTATCTGTGTAGTGCTCAGCACCAGGGGCTACCCATTGCCCCACATTGCCTTGTAATGAGTACATTTGGAAACCTCCCTAAATTAGCTGGTTTAACGAACGTGCAATTAATGGACTCTGGGGGCTACTCATCTCTAAACTGATATTTCCTGCAGCTGTATGATTCATGCCTGTGTTTTCACTCCAAGCTAGTCTCTCTCCCCATGGACTGCCAGAGATACAAAGGCTGGAAGAATATACTGGGCTATGAGTGGATTGTCTTGAATAAGATAAGAATGTTGCAGCTGTGTAAACCAGTATATCTCCACGGTAATGTCTGTTAAGTGCATTTAATATCTCTCACACACACACACACACACACACACACACACACACAGCCTTCCAACCCTCAGAACAAAAGGCGTTTCAGTTGCAGCAATTGGAAATGAAGTGGCATTTAAAAGGATAAATCATAACATACAGCTGAATGCTCAGAGGTTTGGGCTTGAACCCTGTAAGTCACTGCCAGACCCCCTCCCATCACTTCCCTAGCAGCTGATGGCACGCAGTGCCGCTCAGAATCGGGCCTGAATTAGGCAGTTTGAAGCAAGCTTGCCTATAGAGTGACATCCAGGGAAGAGGGCTTGGGGAGAAGGTGGGAGGAGTCTGGAGTCAGTGGGGAAAAATACACAACCTTGAAGAATCAGAGATAAAGGCAATCATTATTGCATTAGGGTAGTGTTTGGAGGCCTGGACCAATGAACTGGGGGCCCTGTTATGCTGGTGCTCCACAGACTCTGAGGTATGGTCGGTTGCAACAGCAAGGGCCTGGACTTGATGACCCAGAAGGTCCCTTCCATGCCAATTTTCTTGTGAGATCGGGGCCCCTGTCAGGCTGGGCACTGCACAGCACTCAACAGATTGGAGAGCCTCCATCGTGCCAGGCGCTGCATGGACCCTGGCCAAACTAGGCCCCCATTGTGCTGGATGCTGTTCAGAGACACCATGAGAGAGAGTCCCTGCCCCAAAGGGGCTTACAAGAGACAGCAGAAACATACGGACCCACAGGGGAGCACAAGGAAATATGAGACAATTCCACCACCTCCCTTAGCAAGCTGCTCCAGTGGTTAATTGGCCTCAGAGTCACTGATTCCTGGAAATCCCCCTGGACTTTTAAGCCTTCATGGAAATTTAGTTTGTTCCAGGCAATGGAAGCAGATGTTGAATCAAAAGGAAATGCGCTTGTGGTCTTTTTCAGCCCAGTTAGCTTTCATCAGCTTTTAGATTTCCAGCAGCTCAGCCATGCGAAGGAACGAAGGCCAGCCCTAAGTCTCACCTATCTTATACAATTAGGTCAACCTAATTATGTCAGTGTCTACACTACAGCCTTCCTCCCACCGATGTAAGCGCCCTACGACTTCGACATGACGACTCCACCTCCACGAGGGCTTGTGACGGTGTAGTTAAGGCGACAGTGTCTATGTCGCGTTTGTGTAGACACTGTGTCCCTTATATTGGCTATCTTGTCAATTTCATGGCAGGAGCTGTGAAATTAACAAGAAAGTGGGCAGCTAGAGCCCAGCTCCCCTGGAGAGTTGGGTGGCTTCCCCGTGCTCCCAGCTGAGAGCCTGGGTGAGACGCTTGAGCAGCCGGCTCCCTGCCAGGAACCAGGCAGCTGTGTCAATTTCACAGCTGGGTGAGCTGTGAAATTAACACGATTGCCTGGCTACCAGCGGGAGGGGGGAGAATTTGGGGCAGCTGGACTCCGCTCCCTGGGGGTGAAAAGCCCTGGGCAGCTTCCCTGTGGGGAACGGAAGAAGCCGCAGGCAGCTTTCCACTGCTCCTGGTGGGAAATGGGGAGTGGTGGGGAAGGGATCGGGGGAGCCTGCTAGGAGCCTCTGGAGCAGCCAGGCTCCTGCAGGGAGCTGCCAGCAGAGATGAGACCAGGCCCTCAGCTCCCCACACTGCCCCTCTTAGGTCCGTGGAAGTGCTCCTGGTGAGGACCTGCACCCACGACAGAAGGAGGGTCGTGTGGACATGCACCACTGCAGTAATTACTGCGGTGGCTGTAAGTCGACCTAATATACATCGACTTGGGCCTGGTCCACACTAACCTCCCACTTCGAACTAAGATACGCAGCTTCAGCTACGTGAATTTTAATTAATGGAGATATCCCATCTCCTAGAACTGGAAGGGACCTTGAATGGTCATCGAGTCCAGCCCCCTGCCTTCACTAGCAGGGCCAAGTACTGATTTTTGCCCCAGATCCCTAAGTGGCCCCCTCAAGGATTGCACTCACAACCCTGGGTTTAGCAGGCCAGTGCTCAAACCACTGAGCTATCCCTCCGCCATTAACGTAGCTGAAGTCAAAGTACCTTAGTTCGAACTTACCGCGGGTCCAGATGCGGCAGGCAGGCTCCCCCGTCGACTCCGCGTACTCCTCTCGCGGAGCAGGAGTACGGGCGAGCACTTCTGGGATCGATTTATCGCATCTAGACAAGACGTGATAAATCAAACCCAGAAGATCGATTGCTTACTGCCGGACCCGGAGGTAAGTATAGACATACCCTTAGATTTGTAGTGTAGACATGCCCTTAAATGCCTTAGACTTTGTCTTCACTGCATTTAAAAAAAAAAAAAAAAAACTTCACTGTGGGATGACTAACACATGGTCACTTTCCTGTTGTAAAACAGAGTGGAGGCAAGGCACTGGTAGTTGTAGGCCAGGTCTACACTACAGACTTCTGCTAGAACAGCCCATAACCACACATGGGGGGCGGGGGGGAGGCAAAGCACCTTGTCCCTGCATAACCTCCCCATGAGTCCCTCCAGTTCCTACTGGCTGAGGGTGTGGTGAGGTGATTTGTGACCAGTGGAGCTATGCCAGGAAAAGCCACTAGTCCAAATGCAATTATACCAGCACTGCGACACTTTTGTTGCTATACCTTATTTCAGTTTTGCTGATCTAAGGTGTGTCCACACCAGGCGAGGTCACCCCCGGGCAGGAGGTTATAATGCTGATCTTGCTTAATTACCGGGGGGTGGAGTGGGGTGGAGGGAGGGATTAAAAGGACAGCCTAGACAATCAGCACCGTCTCAGGGGAGAGCGCACCCTACTGAGCCCCTCCCCTCCTGGCTGCACAGTGCCCTCTAGCACTGCCTGGGATGTTGGGGACAGCACGGTGCCAGAGGAACAAGCAATCGTGGTCTCCCATTCACGTATCACCCATGCTCAACCTGGCAGCTCAGGTCAGAATCCCAGCCCGTGGATGGCCTGGGGACAGTCATTTCATTTACTCTTTAAATTAATTCAAGAAATTAATTTGAAGACTGACTGGGGACGTATTAACTGTGATTGGTTAAGTGCTTCCCAACAAAGAGGAGCAGCTGGGGGTTGGGGGGGAGGGATTGAAAGTCGCAAGGAAGGAGCAAGCCTTGTCCCACTCTAACATCCTCTCTAGCTCCTCTTGGTCAAAGGTCTCTGACTACCTTGCATTATGGGGCAGGGGCTTTACACTCAATTCTCAGAGCAGTGACTTTTGCTGTCCAAATTCTCTGACTGTCTGTCAGAGTTGGGAGTCCTGACTCTCAGCTCCCAAACTCTAACCACTAGACCCCACTCTAGTTCTAGAGCCAAGCATAGAACCCAGGAGTCCTGGACCCTCAGGTCCCCTGCGCTAACCACTAGAACCCATTAACCCCCCAGACTTTTAAATAGAACCTGGGAGTCCCATTATTATTATTTATTATTTGTATTACTGTGGTGCCTATGCGCCCTAGTCACAGACCAGGCCCCCACAGTGGTAGGGTCTGTTCGAACACAAAACAAAAAGATGATCTCTGCCCCAAGGGGCTTTTAATCTAATTATTGGAAGTCCTGGACTCCTAGTTACTCCTGTTCGGACGACTCATCTCAGAACTGGGAATAGAACCCAGGAGTCCTGACTCGTAGCCCCTGATCTAACCACTTGACCCCACTTCCCTTCCAGATCTTGGAACAGAAGTGGTATTTAGTGGTTAGAGGAACTGGGCCCCAATCTTGGTCAGGGCGTTAGGTGCTGCTATCCTGCTAATAATAGACAGACATCCTTGATCTGGGATCAATGAGGCTTCCACCTGAACTGATGGGGAGCTGCTGCTAAACTCCTGGAGAGAGAGGGCAGGATTTTCAGGCATGACTAGCGATTTTGGAGTATCTCAATCTCAAGGCTTTGCTCATCCTCAGCCTCCTTTAAAAGGGCCTGTTTTTCCAAGAGCAAGTGCTCGGTGCTTTCTGAAAAATGGGGAAATCCCCAAAGGGAAGCAGCAGAACGCTCTGTCCTGGGGCCCTGCGACAAAGAGCAGATCAGAGGCAGCTGGGTAGGCGGCTCGCTATAGCAGCGTGAATTGGACTGCGTATATTTCTGGGAGCAACAGAGCTCCGTTTACGTCATTCCTACAGCAGAGCTCTTTATTCTGCTTAAATTCAGTGGCGTTCCGGCCGCGCCTCGTATCTGACACTTCAAACGTTCTCCCACTTTCATCTGGCTTTCAAAGGATGCGGGAATTCTTGTGCTCCAGCTCAGTCCTTTTTAATACTGCAGCCCTGCACAAACCTGGGAGCTTTAGAAGAATGAGATCTTTGTTGCAAAGTACTGATTCGGGCTTTAGCCTGTTTTTGTGCTCTTATTCCTTTAGCTGCGAGAAGTATTTGAACCAGTTAAATGATCCCATGCCCCACACATGAACACTTCCATCTGAGCGTGGCTGTACCCACAGATCCTGTACCTCTTGAACAGCATTGGTCCAACCTCCATTGTGCAGATACTGTGACTCCAGTATAAAGGTGCCTTCTACTCACGTAGCTTGTTCTTATCAACAGAAACTGTGAGCTCTTCAGGGCAGGGCCTGTCTCTGCAGTGCGCAGAGTGATGATATCAGGGAGGGTGTGAACGGTGGCCTCGATCTCAGGCAGAGACTTAGGTTGTGCCGTTATTATTTGTGTGTCAGGCCAATGAGTTGTGCTGTTGATCTACATTCCCGTCCGTGTCATTGGACATGTGACGGGTTGAACCCCCGGGGGTGTCACCTGGTGGGCTGGGACGCCACTGAGTTGGACTATTCTGCCAGCCTGGGTCCCCTTTTAGCTGTCCTTGCTGGGCTAGGCTCCCCAGCCTTTTCCAGCCACGCACACAGGCAGGGCCACACCCAGCTGCACAGAGAGACCAAGATCCACTCTGAGAAGGCTCAGCTTAAGGGACTTCCCACAGCACCCAGATGTCCACCCCCCACTTGGAGTACAAACCCAAAATGATATGAAATTTGCCTTTCCCTCAATGTGGAGGAGGATGTGCACAACTCCTCACCGCCCCAGTTAGAAATCACATAAACTGGGTTATATTGTAAACCAGAAATATATTTATTAACTATCACAGGTGTATTTTAAGTAGTTAAGGAGGTAGCAGACAGAACAAGGCAGATTATTAAGAAAATAAAAAAGAGCATGCAAACTAAGCTTAATATACTAAAGAAACTGGTTACATGCAAGTTCTTCCCCTAAATGTGGTTCTAATAATCTTCTTCACAGGCCAGATGGGTCCAGTTCTTTCCCCCAATTCAGTTTTAGCTGTTTCCAGCAGCCATCTTGGGTGGGGTAGCAGGGGAGATCTGCTGACCTGGATTTGCATAAAGCAGGAGTCCTTTGTTTCCTAGTCTCTCACTCACTCACACTCACACTCACTCACACACACCCCTCTTCTCATGGAAAAGTACAGAATTCAAGATGGGTCCCAGTATCAGGTGACATGGTCACATGCCTCTGTAGGGCCCCTGTAGCCATTCTTCACAGGCTGACCCACACCTTCACAGGAAGATTAAGCTCTTTTGCAGTCCATTGCCCTTGTTGATGGGCCATCAGCACTGCTGGCTTTTCCATTGTTGTACCTGAAGCAGGGCCAGCGCAACCCATTAGGCGACCTAGGCGGTCGCCTAGGGCACTGCGATTTGGGGGGCAGCAACCGCGGCGGTATTTCCGCGGCGGGACCTTCTGCCGCCTCTGTGGGGGGGCGGTATTTCGGGGCAGGACCTTTCGCCACCCAAAGCTGGCGGCGCTCCTGACCTAAAGTGTTAGCAGTGGGCGTCTTGAACTACAGATAAATAGCTGATATTCCTAATTTCAGATACAGAAATGATACATTCAAACAAATAAGATAATTGCATTCAGTAAATCATAACCTTTCCAATGATATTTTACATGAGCCATCTTGCATAAAGTATATCTCAGTTATGTCATATTCATATCATAAGCATATTTTCATAAAGAATATGGAATGACACAGCACAGGACATAGGCCCATTTTACAGATAGGAGAAACTGAGGCATGGAGTGAAGTGACATGACCATGGTCACAAAGGGAGTCTGTGTTTATCCAGGACTTACCATGCTTTCTAAACACATATGTGGATTGGAAGTTAGCAGCCTGGGTTTGAAGTCTCTGTTTTGACTACACTCCCAGAGGTGGGAATAGAACCCAAAAGTTCTAACTTCCTGTTGTCCTTCTGCTCTAACTATTTGACCACACGTCTCCTTCTAGTACTAGTATTATGGTAGCACATAAAATCCCCAACCAAGTTCAGAGCCATGTCCCACTGGGCATTACCTAGACACACCGTGAGAGACAGTTCCTGCCCCAACAAGATTATAATCTAAGTAGACATGGCGGGGAACCCGAGGCACAGCGAGGGGAAAGGGCCTGCCCAGACTCACAGAAGGTCAGTGACCGAATCAGGCACAGAAGCCAGGTCTCACGTCTTGGGACTAGATTCATAGATTCATAGACTCTAGGACTGGAAGGGACCTCGAGAGGTCATCGAGTCCAGTCCCCTGCCCGCATGGCAGGACCAAATACCATCTAGACCATCCCTGATAAACATTTATCTAACCTACTCTTAAATATCTCAAGAGATGGAGATTCCACAACATTGTGTGCTCTGAGTGCCACAGCTAGATTGACCTAACCCCCCCGTGCAGACAATGGAATTCCTCTGGTGACCTGGCTACAGCCTCTCAGAAAGAGGGATTAACTAGAGCGAGGGGAAAAAACACTTCCGTCAATGCAGGGTGCATCTACACTATGGCACTTCAGTGACCCAGCTGTAGTGCGGTAGCTCTGCTGTAGTAGCGACTGCCAGGACTTCATGCAGGATTGTTCAGCGTTTGAGCTAAATTTGCAGAGCTAGCAGTTGGGGCTGATCTTTTTTTTTTTTTTCATTCGCAGACTGAGCAAATTGGCTGTAGTCAGAGACAATAAATATACAGCACACAATGGCCCCTTTAGTGTCCCTTTGCAGCGTAAAACTGCTCAGTAAACAGGCTTTTTGAAGAAACAAAGGAAATGAGGTTGAAAAGAAAACAGTAGATACGGTTTAGCCACTCACCTAATTTTCTTCCATCTACAGCACTTCCAACGTGCCCAGTGGGAGTTTACAAGCTTCTTATTACAATAACAACTGTGTATCTCCTAAACTTCCTTTCGTCTTGCTTGAATTCCCCTGGGCACTTTGGGAATGTGTAACTGGAATACAAGCTATACGGCCGTTGCTTTAGCCGCTGCTGACATGCAGCTGTTTCTGGGGTGGAACGTAGCAGCTTGTTTGACTGTGCAGAGCCAGTGGTCACTGAGCAGCTGAGCTGACCTTTCACTGAGATGAATGGGCCAGTTCTTACCTCTCCAAGCTATTGCTGTAGTTCTCTGTAGGCTCATCTCTGCATTACAACGAGGGTAACTAACCAATTGCACAATTTACCAAGAGCTGTGGAGGATTCACCATCCCTGGCAACTTTAAAATCAAGACTGGATGTTTTTCTAAAAGATCTGCTCTAATTCAACCCGCTGTGAATTCCAGGAATTCCTATGGCCTGTGTTTATATAAGAGGTCAGACTAGATGATAACAGTGGTCCTTTCTGGCTTTATAGTTGCTGACTGTTGCTCCTGGGTCCCAGAGATGAATGGGGTAGTTCACACCTCTCTCAGTGATGCTGCAGGCTCACCTCTGCATCAGTCTCTAGGCAAAGCAATATTAACTAGGGATGTAAATATCGTTTGAAAAGTTTACTGTTTAAACAATATTATTTTATCGTTTAGCCGGTTAACCGAGGTCGCTCCAGCCCTGGCCACCCTGCGCCAGCTGGGGTCCCTTTGGCCGGCATGCAGGGGGTTAACTGTTAAGGTTGGTTAATGGTAAGCCTAATGCTTAGGCTGGTTAACCATTTAACATCCCTAATATTAACACCTCCCCCACAACTGTGGACTCCAGAGAGTGGTATAAAGGTGGCTTTCTTCCCTTCCCATACTGATGTGAGCTGTACCGTTATAAGCACTTTCATATTGGTAAACTGAGTCCCCACACTGGAGCTGGAGGATTGTACTGGTTTAACTGTACCGGTACAGAGGTCTAGCTTTTGTGTGTGGGCAAGTCACTTGGGCTTAGTCTATGCTACAAAGCTTTGATGGCATAGTTATGTCAGCTAGGAGTGTGAAAAGGTTGCCCTCTTAGCCAACATAGCTAGGCCGGCAAACCCTCCGGAGCAGACACAACTATACCGACGGAAGAGGGCCTCTGTTGGCATACGTAACGTCCAGGGAGGTGGTGTTACTGTGCGGGAAGAACTCCTGTCGGCTTACGCTGCATCTCCACGACGGGGCTTTGCTGGCATAGCGATCCTGGAGTAACTGTGCTGGTTGTGATGAAGTGGGGTTTTATTCATCTTGTTATGTTGCATGTGAGTCTTATTGTCCTATACTAATACTGTGTGTATCTTTGTTTCCTTGTGTACTGCACCAATATTTCAGTGGTGGGAATTGGGTGTGTGATTTTTGCGGAGGCCCTTGGGGCAGGTGAGGCTGCACATCTGCTATGGCAGGGCCCTTTGTAACCTGAGACCCAAGAGGGGGTGTGACCAGGTGACACCTTTTGCCTGGGAAGCAGGACAAAGAGGAGGAGGAGGAGCAAGGGGTGTGTCGGAGGTCCAATCGCTGGAAGCTGGCAGTCTGCTTGGGGCACTGAAAAAGGGGGAGTCCAGACTGTCTGGCCCAGGACTCCCCAAGATGGACTTGACTGAAAGTCACTGATTTCTGTGATAGCCAAGCTCTGTTCTATGCTGTGTTCCTGTCAACTAATAAACCCTCCTGTTCTACATGCTGGCTGAGAATCACTGCTGAGTTGGGGTGCAGGACCCTCTAGCTTCCCCAGGAGCCCCGCTTGGGCAGACTCGCTGCGGGGTGCACACTGGGCGGAAGGGGATGCTGAATGCTCTGAAGTCAGACCCAAGAAGGTCGAAGCTGTGTAAGCTTCTTGCCCTGGTGACAATGTGCTCAGAGAGAGGAGGCTCCCCAGAGTCCTGACTGGCTTCGTATGGAGTAGTTCCAGAGCACTGGCCAGGTGACTCCATGCCACTGGTAAAGCATTTGTGGTGTAGACAAGCCCATAATCTTTCTGTGCCTTGGTTTTGCCATGTGTAAAAATGGGATAACAACACTTCCCTGCCTCATGGTGGGGGGGGGAGGATTGGGGGGGAGGGGGAGCATGTGTAAAATTACAGTGGGCTTAGCTGAGGGACCCTTATATAAGTATCTGAGATAGAAAAATGTTTAGTACTAGGATTTTAGCTAGCAAAAAATTTAGTGCAGGGCCGGCTCTAGTTTTTTTGCGGCCCCCCCCCCCACCCCTGGGCTATCACCCACACCCTGTGCCGCCCCAGCCCTGGGCTCTCCACCACCAGGGCTGACTCCACCCGCTCCCCCCTCACCTCCAGCTGGTCCGGCACTGGCAGGGTCGGGGTAAGCAGCGGGGCTCCCAGGCCGCGCCTCAGCCCAGGGTCCCTACATCCAGGGCTCCACCTCCAGGACCAGCCGGGACTTGAGAGGGCAGAGCCGGGTGACCGCCCTGGCAGGGGGATGAGGAGCCAGGGCAGGGTAGCCCCGGAGAGCAGGACGCAGGCCCCGCACGACAGTGCCCCGCCCTCTATGGCCCTGCTGCTGCTTCTGGCCGCCCTGCTGCAGTCCCTGGGCGGCTCGGGCCGCTTCGCCCAGCCCCAGCTGTGGCCCTGGGGGGCGGCCGCCCTGCGGCATCTGCAGGCAGCTCCGTGTGCTGCGAGAGGTGGCTCCCAGCCCAAGTGTCCCCGCTAGGAGCCTGCCCGGCCCAGCCACAAGGTGCGGCGCTGCTCCCCCGCGGCGCGAACCGCAGCAGTCTCAGGGCGCCCCCCCGCGCACAATGCGCTGCTGCTGCCAGGGCTGGCTTTTGCTGCCCGAAGGGGGAAAAAAAACCAGCCAGAATGCCGCCCTTGAAAATGTGCCGCCCCAAGCACGTGCTTGGTTTGCTGGTGCTTAGAGCCGGCCCTGATGTAGTGCCTGCTCACTGCCTCTCCCCTGCTCTGGTTCAGTTGCAGACAACAGCTTGGTGAAAGAGTCTGGCCAGCAGGGAATCTTGGCAACAGCAAACAGCGAGAGATCACATTCAAGCCATCCGCTGTGTTTGACCCACTCGGCAAAGGTCAAAAGTTAGCCCCCTTTAATTTTCTTCAGTGCTCAGAGCCCAGGGGTAGATTAGTGACTCCTCACCCAGTTTACAGGGCAGAAAAGCTCTGCCCATTTAATACAGCCATCCAGCAGTGCAACTTGTGCTCTCACTAGGGTAACTGGGTCCTTTCCCATGCCGTTCTAAGCTCAGCAGAGCCAGGCTTAGCTTGATCCAGTGCTCCTAATGCATGCCAGTACCTTTAGCCAGTGCAGAGACTAGAAAATTGGCAAGGGGGATGGTGGTCCTGTGGGAAATTGTCCTTTTTGGTGAAAATTCTAAGACTGAAAATCTCTATTGAAATACTGCCATGGTGCCTCATGGGAGCTGTAGTTCACGTGTCTCATGTTCCAGTTCTCCTCTATAAGCTGAGCACTCTGGTCAGACTACATCTCCCATGATGTACCATGGTTCCCCCTCTTGGAGAGGGGGGGAAGTACATCATGGGAATCCATGGCCCTGGGGCATCATGGGGGTGGCGGTGGTAGTCTGGCCAGGGAGCCTAGCCCCTAGAGGAGAATGGGAGCATGAGGAAACCAAGTTACAACTGCTGTGAATTTAAAGGGACAGTCTGCTCTTGAAAATGGTGTGAAAGGATGCATTGGTGTCCGCTGTGCTGGTCTGAGCACTGAAGTTTCTCTGCACCATTCAGCTGTGGTATGGTGAGCTGGAGTCTATTCTAGCTCCTGCATCAGAATAGTTCACCAACTTCCTATTACAGGGCCAAACAGGGACTCCTGTACAAACCCGCTGAAAGTGACGAGGGAGGGGGGCTGCCAGGTCTCTGGGGGTGATGGTTACACAGAAAGAAAGAAAGAAAACCCATTGTAACAATGCCTCTGGTTGAGTGAATCTGAGACCACTGGATCTTCAAGCATGAGTTGGATTTTAAAGTATAGATTCGAAACCTGTGGGTTGTGCCCTCTAAAAGGAGAGAGTCCTGGTTGGATGGGCCCCTGGCATGGAAAAAAGGACTTGCAGTCTGGAAACAGTTAAGAGCCACGTAGTCAAAGAACCAGGTTCATTAGCTTGGAGGCTCTAACCTCTATACATACTTTGGCCACTAGAGGGAGACAAAGAATCACGCTGCATTACCAGCAGCCAGAAAGAAAATTAATCCGAATTTTTTCCTGTGGAAAGCTTTTTTGCTGAACAATCGAAACTGGATGTTTTCCACAGGAAATGTCAATTTGAATGAGAAATTAAATGAAATTCCCCGCAGGGGAAACCAAACAAGTCCAGGTTTAAAAAGAAAAACATTAATTATGCCTTAAAATTTGTTTGTTTTTTAAAAACGTTAATTAAAAGAAAATGAAAATGTTACACTTCAGTTGAAATGAGAATTGTTATTTTGTTTTGACTTAAATTCCATGTAGGCGTGTTTGTTTTTAAAAATCACAAATCCTTGAAATGACACTTTAATCGAAATGTTGATTAGAAACAAGTTTTTTGATGGAAAATGTCATTATGGTTGAAACCAAAACACCAACAAACAAACAAACAACCCCAAAAACTAAAACCCAGCAGCAACAACTCTGAAACAAAATGATTTATAGCACAAATTTTGACTTAAAATGTCATCTTATTTTTCCATTAAAAATCCTCCCAAGACAAAATGACGCTATCTGGTTAAAATGTCAAGTAGAGAAAATAATTTTCACTTAAAATGTTTTGTTTTTTTGCTTAAACCTCCCCAAAAATGAAATGATGCTGTAATCAAAATGGTGACTAGAAACAAGATTTTTTTCATGTTGAATTAAAATGTTGGTCTGCATAACTTTTTATTAAAGCAACGTTACAATTCAGCATGAACATGTTACATCATACATTACTTACTATGGATCTGGGTAATAATCAAAGAACCTGGCCAAAGATTCTGGCTTGATGGCTGGGGTGCAGTCGTCCTCAGAAGTCCTCATCTGAAGAAGTGAGGTTTTTACCCACGAAAGCTTATGCCCAAATAAATCTGTTAGTCTTTAGGACTCCTTGTTGTCCTCCTCAGAGTACGCTGAAAAGGGTGGCCAAATTTCTAAATAATGGTGGTCTTTTTAAATACAAATGAAAATGGGAGTTGACACACAAATATTTATTTTGAATTGGTTCGGAACTTCATGTAGGTAGCCAGATTTCCCCCGCCCCCGGGGGTATCAGGGTGAAAATAAATGGCCTGTGGTATGCAGGAGGTCAGAGTGGTTGACCTAATGGTAATTTCACAGATTCTAAGGCCAGAAGCAATGTGAAGACTTTCTTGTCTGAAGTTCCTTGAAAAACTTCATTGTTTTTTTCTGATCAGTTGTAGTAATGCAGACGGGAAGGGAATACAAATGGGTCATCCCAACCACCTGTTAAATGAAATTACAAAACAATCATTATGTCTTTCTATTGTAGGAACGAAGATGGATAGAAAGAGAGAGGTCTAGAGGAGACGAGTGGCAGGGAGAGGGATCCTTCTAGAGAGACTTCACAGAAGCAGGAGGAATAGAAAAGAAGAGGGGGAGAAAAAAAAAAAGAGGCAGATGTTAGAAAAATACAGTGAGTGACCTGCTAGGTGTAATCAGCCATGATTGAAAAATACAATCTGTCAACGGGAGATAAAGGTAACTATTTGCTTGTAACGAAGTGAATTAATGTCAGTGTGTCCTGACTCACTGAGAGTTTGTAAAAAGAACAGGAGTACTTGTGGCACCTTAGAGACTAACAAATGTATTTATGTACGCTGTGGCTGGGAGTGTGCTTCCGGGCGTGGGTAGACAGTCATGTACTAGCTGTGCTAAAAGTAGCCATGTGGCCGTGGGCGGCAGCTCAGGTTAGCCACCCAAGTAGGTACCCAAGGGGTTGGGCAATTGGTACTTGGGCGGCTAGCCCAGGCCGCTGCCTGTGCTGCCCTGGCCATGCTGCTCCTTGTAGTGTGTTATCTTGAGTAGAACTAGCACCGGTAGCTCTGCCTGCTCTGGGAACCATTCTCTCAGCTGCAGTGTAGAGTTCCTGCTGTCATTGCTACAGGGAGGGGCTGCTGTATCAGACTGATTCATTAGTCACTGGGAGTTGTTTAAACTAATTCAGAGTAAAAAGAGCAGTCCACGCAGGGAGCTAATCCGGAGTAGTTAATCTGCTTTAAATTCACACAATTGGTTGGAACTCCCCTTCGTATAGTTTCCTTGTAGTTGGGTTGACTTGGCACTTCCTCTAGCCTGATGCAATCTTTGGGTGTCCTTCACTGCTCCAGTGGCCTCTTCAGCCCCCTGCTTAAAACTTGCCAATCATTAGCCCTGGAATTCCTGCAAACAGCCTCCAAGCAGCTCCATTGAGAGGGGATTACCTAGGAGGCAGGTAATAGGCTAGCCACTGTGCAGCCTACCAGTTTGGTGCACCTCTGAGCCACAGGCGGATTGCGTTTGGTCTCTCACACTGAGACGGGTTCAAGTCAGCTGTTGGGGGGTCAACTTGCAGCCTTGGCAGAGGTAAGAGGCATCTGTGGTGGGTGTGAGGGTTGCTGTGTGGAACTTAGCACGCTTTGATTTCCTTTGGAGACGTTTGGGCTTTCGCAACATGCAAAACTCTCCCACTAGCGGCCCGTAAATATGCATCAACAAGACCTTGTCTTGACTAGACTAAGAGACATTTTGTAGAATATTGGGGAGGCTGTGAAGAGCCACAAGAATGATTCATGGTCTGGAAAACAGAGTGAGGACTCGTCTACATGGGGAAATTGACCTGCATAGCTATTGCACAATAATAGCTCAGAGATTAAAGAAGCACAGTCTATTTAGCTTATCCAAGACAAAGCTAAGAGGTGGTTTGATCCTGGTCTATAAGTACCCCTGCAAGGAAGAGATTTCTGATAGCAGAGGGCTCTTTTGTCCAGCGGACAAAAGCAGAACAAGAATCTGTCTCAAATGGATCCACAAAGGCCACTTGAGCCTGGTGACTGAAGTCCAGGACTCCTGGGTTCTATTCCTGGCTGGCTGCACGCTCGCTTGGTGTATCTGTTCTGAGGAGAGGAAGGATGGTGCAATGGTTAGGGCAGGGCCGGCTTTAGCAGGTGCGGGGCCCCACGTCAGGACGCGAATTGTCTCGCGGCCCACCCCGCCCCAACTCCGCCCTGGCCCCACCCCGACTCCGCACCCTCCCTGCCCCATTGGATCCCTCCCCAAATCCCCACCCTGGCCCCTTGTCTTCCCCAAGCACACCGCATTCCTCCTCCTCCCTCCCTCCCAGGCTTGCGCTGATCAGCTGTATGGCGGCGCAAGCGCTGGAGGGAGGGGGGAGAAGCAGGACGCGGCTTTTTTTTTCCCCACTCTGCCAGTAGCCCCGGACGTTGCGGGGCCCTCTTAGGCGCGGGCCCTCATTCCGGGGAATCGGCCGAATCGGCTTAAAGCTGGCCCTGGGTTAGGGTGTTGACCTAGGAGACCTGGGTTCTTTCAATTCCCTGCTCTGCCACAGGCTGTGGGCAGGTCATTTTATCTCTCCCTACCTCTGTTTTCCCATCTGTATAAGGGGGAGAATGGTACCTACCTCAACAGGTGGCGGGGGAGGAGATTGCCCCCTCTCCCCACAGTGTCTCTATATAGCTACATTTGCACAACCCTACCAAGTGCTTGATGGCTCCACCCCCATCTCTAATTCTCACCAAATCACCAGTGATAGGATATAAACCCCCTGCAGCCATGCAGGAAATCGGTGTGGGCTGTTTCCCAGAAACGCTAAAGACCTTGTGTATGCTTAAAACTTAGGTCGACATAGCTACAGTGCTCCAGAGTGTGAAAAGTCCATGGCAGCATAGCTAGGCCATGGTAGTTCCCACAAGGTAGACAGGACCTTAGTCCCTAACAAGATGAGAACACATTTCTGTACTAACAATTCATGCTTTGTCCTTTGACCCATGCTGCAGCCATTGAGTTCAAGTTCTGTTTTGGGCCTTGCAGATTGCAGGAGACATAATGCCTTGTTCTGGGATAGCTTACTCTGGTCTCAGTTTGTGCAGCGCCTGGCACAATGGAGGGCCTGGTCTTGGTCAGGGCCTCTAGATAATACTATAATACAAATAACCACCAATTACATCTACTCTTGTGTTTCTGAAGCTAATGCCTTGTGCCACAAGCTGCTGTGTTTACTAGTGGCCATCTTTTATACAGGGTACAGAGCTGTCAGCAGCATTTTCAACAGCATTGGGGGTGGGGGGGGGCTAGCACTGCAACACAGGCTGTAGCAATGCATCTTTGGAGGCACCCATTTGAATACATACAGCATGGGAACTGTTATTAATTCGTATTCCAGTGGTGCCTAGAGGTCATTAACCAAGACTGGGGCCACTTTGTGCCAGGTGCTGCACAGAGAGAGCCAATCTCTGGCCAGAAGAAAAAAACGACGTGAATGGACAACGGGCGAACCTGTGGACTGAAGGTATTTGCCTAAGGCAAGTAGCAGAGCTGGGAACAGAACCCAGGTGTCCAGGCTTCCAGCTCAGGTGCCCCATCCACTAGACCATGTGGCCTTTTGTGCAGGGCCTGGGATATTGACTGTTGTGCAAGGATCAGCCTTTTATTTGTGCCACACAACAGGCGTGTCAGGAATGTAGCAGGTCTCCTGCCTCCTAATGGAGCAATATAAAGGAATTAGCTGCAGAGCTGGTTTGAGGTTAATACTGTTCCAGGGTGTGGCAGCATACTAGTGACTACAGGAGAATCAGTATAAAGGTAAAACCCCCTTCCCATCCCACCCCACACCCACCAATCCAGCATGGGTACAAGGTTTTATTTCAAGTGGCTTATAAAACATCTGAGACAGGGCTGTACTTAGATGATCAGGGTCCCTAGGCCACTGGGCACCATGTCACGCTTTCTAAAATACTAATAATTATTTGTATTCCACTAAGGAACCTTGGTGGAATACAAATTCCAGTCTAGGAACCCCAGTCATGAACTATGCCCCCTGTCATGCTAGGCGCTGCCTGGGCCCTGGTCAAGTTTGCGGGGCCCCACCATGCTAGGCACTTAACCACAATCCCTTCCTTTCAAATCTGTGTGTACTTTGGCTTCTGATAGCTATAAACGAAGTGATTCAGTGAAGCTTGCACAACATGCCTTGTGCCTCTGTTTGCTGTGTGGCCACATGGCTTCTTTATCGGTGAGTGCCTAGTACAAATAGCTCCGTGGCTTATTTATGATCAACTTAGAGAACCATCAGTGACTCATGGCAAACCTTAGGGAGAACCTCCCACAGTGCCCAGCTTTTTAATATGACCTCTATGTTCAAATCTGTTCCACCCCTGAGAATGAAGCGCTTAAGCCATGTGGCCACTAGGGGGAAGCAACACAACCTGGGAAACAGTATGATCCAGTGAATTCAGGACTCCGGGGTTCTGATCCCAGCTCTACTGACCCTACATAAGAACGGCCATATTGGGTCAGACCAAAGGTCCATCTCACCCAGTATCCTGTCTTCCGACAATAGCCAAAGCCAGGTGCCCCAGAGGGACCCTGGGCAAGTCCTTTCCCTTCTTGGTGCCTCTGTTCCCCTCGCCCCAACTTCTTGTCTGTCCTGAGACATGGGATTCTGGGGTCAGCTTGGGCAAGTGCCTTCCCCTTTCTGTGCCTCAGTTTCCCCTCCCACACTTTGTTTCTTTAGCTTGTGAGGGCAGAGACTGTGTCTCACTGTGTACTCATGCAGAACAACGGGGCACGGGGGTCCCAGGCTCAGTCAGGGTCTGTGCAGCACTTGGCACAACGCAGCCCTGATCTCAGCTGGGGCCTGTGTTATGCCAACACAAAGGGGACCCCATCTCAGTCAGAGCCTAAAGTAGAAATAATAGGGCCAACCTCAGGTGATAGCAATTGATCACAATAGCTGTGGAAGTTATTTAGGGGCACACAGCTGCCACACTCTTGTTGTCTGAATCTATTGCCTTCTATTGTCAGCAGATTAGAAGGAAAGTAATTTTCCCTAAATTACAGATTCACACATTTCAAGGCTGGAAGGGAGCATTCTGATCACCTGGGCTGACAGAACCCAGGCCAGAGCTTAATTTCCTTTGGCAGCACCTTGTGGATGGTCATGTTCACTGTTGTCCCTGCCTGTGGTTATGCTGGTGTTCCACATGATGACATGGGAACGATATATTGCGGCTTAGATTTTCAAAGCTGAATAAGGAATTGGACTGTCCGATTCCCATTTAATTGTAATGAGAATTGAGTCTCCAAATCCCTCAGGCTCTTTCGAGAAGCATCAGCCTTAAAGCAAGAAAATGTGATTGTAAACAGAGCACAAATTGGTGGAGGGCTGGTGTATCTTAACTCATTGCTCCTGAAATTGATGAGATTTACAAGTTGACCCTGTCCCTCTAATGCACATAGTTTGGGTTCTGATCAGATTACTCAGTGATTGAATTAAAGGCAGGGCAGCATTTGTTTGACATGATCTAACCCTAAACATTGCTCCCTGCTCTGCTGTGGAACAAGCTCCCTGTTTGCAACCTGCAAAATAGCCTGGTGATTATATTAGCCAGTAAAAGTTTCTTATAATAACAACAGTTGAACTCCGTGAGAAGTGGTTGCCTTTCAAAGAAGATGGTTTGCTTTCAGGAGCTTTGATCCAATGAAGCAAAGGATTGGGTTAGCTAGTGTTTGCACAATTTCATTAAGGGGAAATGATTACACCCAAGGATATATGGGAGGCAGTGTTATCTAGTGCAATGGTTCTCAAACTTTTGTCCTGGTGATCCCTTTCACACAGCAAGCCACTGAGTGCGACCCCCGCCCCCTTATAAATTAAAAACACTTTTAAAATATATTTAACACCATTATAAATGCTGGATGCAAAGCGGGGTTTAGGGTGGAGGCTGACCGCTCGCGAACCCCCATGTAATAACCTCACGACCCCCTCAGGGGTCCCGACCCCCAGTTTGAGAACCCCTGATCTAGCGATTAGAGCACTGGACTCTGCCAGTCAGGACTCCTGGGTTCTATTCCTGGCTCAAGTCTTTCCCCTTCCTCCTTTTAGACTGTTTTCAGAGTAGCAGCCGTGTTAGTCTGTCTCCGCAAAAAGAACAGGAGTACTTGTGGCACCTTAGAGACTAACAAATTTATTAGAGCATAAGTTTTCGTGGACTACAGCCCACTTCTTCGGATGGATACCGAAGAAGTGGGCTGTAGTCCACGAAAGCTTATGCTCTAATAAATTTGTTAGTCTCTAAGGTGCCACAAGTACTCCTGTTCTTTTAGACTGTGAACTCTTCGAGGGAGGGTAAATCTCTCACTATGCATCTATGGGGCCCTGTCATAATAGGCATTGCAATCTTGGTTGGGGGGGGGGGGGGGGGGAGAGAGTCTGTGCAGGGCCTAGCACAGCGCGGGCCTTGATCTTGGTCAGGGTCTGTGCAGCATCCTGCATGACAGGGACTGCAATCTCAGCTAGCTCCTCTCTGTTACCGTAACACACATAAGTAATAATATGCTAAATATTATCTTAATTTGTGCTGCATTTTCTCCCCAGCAGAATGGCAGGTCCAGTCCTTCCAAGGGGATGTTAGCTACCCTTTAAATAACTCTTAAAACCTTTGAAATCTCTCTCTCTTCAGTGTTCTCCACTAATCTTGTGTCTCTATCTGATTCTTGTAGCATTACCTGCCAATGCTTCAGTAGAATTCACCTTATTTCTGTTTCTGCGTGATGGGAAGTAGAGAATTTATTACTGGTGTGTCTGTCTGTCTGTGTATCCCAGCATTCATTTCATGGATAAATAACCAGCTCTGCGTGTTTTCCAAAGTGTGGAGGGGCATGAGGCTCTGGCTAGGTGACATCCCAATAGTTCTCCAGAAAACATTCCTTACAGTGATAGACTGCAGGAGCTGAATCTGTTTAGCTTAGCAAAGAGAAGGTTGAGGACAGTGGCGTAGCCTGGTTTTAAGAGCAGGGGGAGCAAACATAAAAAAGGCGCCCCCCCTTGGCTCCTCCTCTGGCCACACACCCCCTGGCTCCTCCTCCGGCTGCTTCATGCCCCCCCTGCCCCCCTTGGCTGGCTCCTCCAGACCCATCTATTGCCAGGGCCCTGCAGGCACCCAGGAGCCCCCTGCACGCACCCTGACACCCCCACGTGCGCCGGGCCGGGCTGAGCCACGGTGGGGTCCGTGTCCCTTTAAGAGCGGGGCTGGGCTGAGCTGAGCCAGCGGGGGGGTGGTGGCTCCACTCCACGCTGCAGGCTTATGCCGGAGCCTGGGCTGAGAGCCCCGCTTGTCTCCTGCACCAGCTCCGGGTGGGGCTTTGCTGCTGCTCCCCCCGGGCCGGGCCGCCCTCTGCACCTGCACCTGCACAGTAGGGGCGGGTTGCATGGGGGCAGGACCTGGTGCCATCCGCCTGGCGGGCCCTGGGGGGCACCAGGTGGGGCACCGGGCGAGATGGGGTGTTGCGGGATGCACCGGGCAGGGGGATGGGGCACTGGGCCCCAGGCCGAGCGCCCAGTGCGCGCTCGGTCACTCACCTTTCTGTCTGGGCCGAATGGGAGGGACTCTCAGTCTCTTCCCCGACTGGGGAGGGCGCGGGGTCCCGCTGGGTCTCCGCGGCCTCACTTGGCCTCGAGAAGGCAGCGGCGACTCTGTGGAGCTGGTAGTCCGGCTGGTGGGCCTACTGAACACCCGCTCCTCCATCTCCGCCTTGCCCCAAGCACAGAGCACGCTAGGCGCGAACCCCATCCCAGGTTAGCCCCCTGCTGGGGCCGAGGGCTGAACAGGCCCGGCAGGGCAGTGCGGGGGCTGCTGGAGCCTGGAGGGGGAAGCTGGGGAAGGGGTGACACGGCCTCAACCCCCTGGGGCTGCCTGCCCCACGGAGGAGGCAGAGGGGTGCAAACCGGAGCAGGACCCCAGCCCCCCCCCCGGGAGAGGGGATCTGGGGACAGCCCAGGGAGGCAGAAGCAGCCCCGGGGGTGCTGGACGTGTGCAGGGCAGAGCCCCGGGAGAGCCCCAGCCCCACGGCGGGAAGCGCTGCAGAGGAGGAGCCCGCGGCGGGCGAGGGGAGCCCCAGGCAGGGGGAGCTGGGCCACTCGCACCCACCTCTCGCGGCCGCTCCATGCTCCTCCCGGTACCAGCCCCGCTGCTGCAGTTGCTAGTGCTGCCGCTTTCCGCTTCCTGTGCCCGGCGCCGCGCCACCCTGCCGCAGGGACCAGTCTCTGCCCCCCACCCCCCTTGCCTGCAGGAGTTCAGCGCGGCCGGCAGGCCAAGCTTCAGAGCGGAGAGTGGGCTGGGCCCCGCCCGCTGGCGCCATGGGTAACCCAAGGCGCCTCTTTTGGAAAATGTGGTGAGGGAAAGCATCTGCTTCCCCTGCACCCCACTAGCTATGCTACTGGTTAAGGGGGTGGGTGACTTGATCACAGTCTCTAAATACCTAGATGGGGATCAGAAATTTGATAATGGGCTCTTCACTCTAGCCAACAAAGGTCTAACAGGATCCAATGGCTGGTCGCTGAAGCTAGACAAATTTCATAGGTTCATAGATGTTAGGACTGGAAAGGTCATAGACTCAAGAAGTCATCGAGTCCAGTCCCCTGCCCTCATGGCAGGACCAAATACTGTCTAGACCATCCCTGATAGACATTTATCTAACCTACTCTTAAATATCTCCAGAGATGGAGATTCCACAACCTCCCTAGGCAATTTATTCCAGTGTTTAACCCCCCTGATAGTTAGGAACTTTTTCCTAATGTCCATCCTAAACCTCCCTTGCTGCAGTTTAAGCCCATTGCTTCTTGTTCTATCCTTAGAGGCTAAGATGAATAAGTTTTCTCCATCCTCCTTATGACACTCTTCTAGATACCTGAAAAACTGCTATCATGTCCCCTCTGTCTTCTCTTTTCCAAACTAAACAAACCCAATTCTTTCAGCCTTCCTTCATCGGTCATGTTCTCAAGACCTTTAATCATTCTTGTTGCTCTTCTCTGGACCCTCTCCAATTTCTCCACATTTTTCTTGAAATGCCGTGCCCAGAACTGGACATAATACTCCAGGTGGGGCCTAACCAGCACAGAGTAGAGCGTAATGCATCCCAGAATCATGTTTGCTTTTTTTTGCTACAGCATCACACTGTTGACTCATATTTAGCTTGTGGTCCACTATAACCCCTAGATCCCTTTCTGCCGTACTCCTTCCTAGACAGTCTCTTCCCATTCTGTATGTGTGAAACTGATTTTTCCTTCCTAAGTGGAGCACTTTGCATTTATCTTTGTTAAACTTCATCCTGTTTACCTCAGACCATTTCTCCAATTTGTCCAGATCATTTTGAATTATGACCCTGTCCTCCAAAGCAGTTGCAATCCCTCCACCATCAGGGGCTCGTTCACCTGCACATCTACCAATGTGATCTATGCCATCATGTGCCAGCAATGCCCCTCTGCCATGTACATTGGCCAAACCGGACAGTCTCTACGCAAAAGAATTAATGGACACAAATCTGACATCAGGAATCAAAATACTCAAAAACCAGTGGGAGAACACTTTAAAACCTGTCTGGTCATTCAGTGACAGACCTGCGGGTGGCTATATTACAACAGAAAAACTTCAAAAACAGACTCCAAAGAGAGACTGCAGAGCTAGAATTGATATGCAAACTAGACACAATCAACTCCGGTTTGAATAAGGACTGGGAATGGCTGAGCCATTACAAACGTTGACTCTA
Source organism: Malaclemys terrapin pileata (assembly GCF_027887155.1). NCBI lineage: Eukaryota > Metazoa > Chordata > Testudines > Emydidae > Malaclemys > Malaclemys terrapin. The sequence continues at coordinate 30,144,247 of NC_071511.1, read as the reverse complement.
TCTCCCCTTGTAAGTACTCTCACACTTCTTATCACACTGTCTGTACTCGGCTAGCTTGATTATCACTTCAAAAGTTTTTTTTCTCTTAATTAATTGGCCTCTCAGAGTTGGTAAGACAACTCCCACCTGTTTATGCTCTCTGTATGTGTGTATATATATCTCCTCATTATACGTTCCATTCTATATGCATCCGAAGAAGTGGGCTGTAGTCCACGAAAGCTTATGCTCTAATAAATTTGTTAGTCTCTAAGGTGCCACAAGTACTCCTGTTCTTCTTTTTGCGGATACAGACTAACACGGCTGTTACTCTGAAATCCCTCCCAGTTTGGTATCATCTGCAAACTTAATAAGCATACTTTCTATGCCAATATCTAAGTCGTTGATGAAGATATTGAACAGAGCCAGTCCCAAAACAGACCCCTGCAGAACCCCACTTGTTATACCTTTCCAGCAGGATTGGGAACCATTAATAACTACTCTCTGAGTACGGTTATGCACCCACCTTATAGTAGCCCCATCTAAATTGTATTTGCCTAGTTTATTGATAAGAATATCATGCGAGACTGTATCAAATGCCTTATTAAAGTCTAGGTTTACCACATCCACCGCTTCTCCCTTATCCACAAGACTCATTATCCTATTAAAGAAAGCTATCAGATTGGTTTGACACGATTTGTTCTTTACAAATCCATGCTGGCTATTCCCTATCACCTTACCACCTTCCAAGTGTTTGCAGATGATTTCCTTAATTACTTGCTCCATTATCTTCCCTGGCACAGAAGTTAAACTAACTGGTCTGTAATTTCCTGGGTTGTTTTCATTTCCCTTTTTATAGATGGGCACTATATTTGCCCTTTTCCAGTCTTCTGGAATCTCTCCTGTCTCCCATGATTTTCCAAAGATAATAGCTAGAGGCTTAGATACCTCCTCTATTAGCTCCTTGAGTATTCTAGGATGCATTTCATCAGGCCCTGGTGACTTGCAGGCATCTAACTTTTCTAAGTGATTTTTAACTTGTTCTTTTTTTATTTTATCTTCTAAACCTACCCCCTTCCCATTAGCATTCACTATGTTAGGCATTCCTTCAGACTTCTCGGTGAAGACCGAAACAAAGAAGTCATTAAGCATCTCTGCCATTTCCAAGTTTCCTGTTACAGTATCTCCCTCCTCACTGAGCAGTGGGCCTACCCTGTCCTTGGTCTTCCTCTTGCTTCTAATGTATTGATATAAAGTCTTCTTGTTTCCCTTTATTCCCGTAGCTAGTTTGAGCTCATTTTGTGCCTTTGCCTTTCTAATCTTGCCCCTGCATTCCTGTGTTGTTTGCCTATATTCATCCTTTGTAATCTGTCCTAGTTTCCATTTTTTATATGACTCCTTTTTATTTTTTAGATCATGCAAGATCTCATGGTCAAGCCAAGGTGGTCTTTTGCCACATTTTCTATCTTTCCTACCCAGCGGAATAGCTTGCTTTTGGGCCCTTAATATCAGGGGGTAGCCGTGTTAGTCTGTATCTACAAAAACAACAAGGAGTCTGGTGGCACCTTAAAGACTAACAGATTTATTTGAGCATAAGCTTTCGTGAGTAAAAACCTCACTTCTTCGGATGCATAGAGTGAAAGTTACAGATGCAGGCATTATATACTGACACATGGAGAGCAGGGAGTTACTTCACAAGTGGAGAACCAGTGTTGACAGGGCCAATTCAATCAGGGTGGATGTAGTCCACTCCCAATAATAGATGAGGAGGTGTCAATTCCAGGAGAGGAAAAGCTGCTTCTGTAGTGAGCCAGCCACTCCCAGTCCCTATTCAAGCCCAGATTAATGGTGTTGAATTTGCAAATGAATTTTAGTTCTGCTGTTTCTCTTTGAAGTCTGTTTCTGAAGTTTTTTTTGTTCAATGATAGTGACTTTTAAATCTGTAATAGAATGACCAGGGAGATTGAAGTGTTCACTTACTGGCTTATGTATGTTACCATTCCTGATGTCCGATTTGTGTCCATTTATTCTTTTGCGGAGGGACTGTCCGGTTTGGCCAATGTACATGGCAGAGGGGCATTGCTGGCACATGATGGCATATATGACATTAGTGGATGTGCAGGTGAATGAGCCCCTGATGGTGTGGCTGATGTGGTTGGGTCCTCTGATGCTGTTGCCAGAGTAGATATGGGGACAGAGTAGGCAACGAGGTTTGCTACAGGGATAGGTTCCTGGGTTGGTGTTTCTGTGGTGTGGTGTGTAGTTGCTGGTGAGTATTTGCTTCAGGTTGGGGGGTTGTCTGTAAGCGAGGACTGGCCTGCCTCCCAAGGTCTGTGAGAGTGAGGGATCATTTTCCAGGATAGGTTGTAGATCGTGGATAATGCGCTGGAGAGGTTTTAGCTGGGGGCTGTATGTGATGGCCAGTGGTGTTCTGTTATTGTCCTTGTTGGGCCTGTCCTGCAGTAGGTGATTTCTGGGTACCCGTCTTGCTCTGTCAATCTGTTTCCTCACTTCCCCAGGTGGGTATTGTAGTTTTACGAATGCTTGATAAAGATCTTGTAGGTGTTTGTCTCTGTCTGAGGGGTTGGAGCAAATTCGGTTGTATCTTAGGGCTTGGCTGTAGACAATGGATCGTGTGATGTGTCTTGGATGGAAGCTGGAGGCATGTAGATACGTATAGCGGTCAGTAGGTTTCCGGTATAGGGTGGTGTTTATGTGACCATCACTTATTTGTACTATAGTGTCCAGGAAGTGGATCTCTTGTGTGGACTGGTCCAGGCTGAGGTTGATGGTGGGGTGGAAATTGTTGAAGTCCAGGTGGAATTCTTCAAGGGCCTCCTTTCCGTGGGTCCATATGATGAAGATGTCATCAATATAGCGCAAGTAGAGGAGGGGCATTAGGGGACGAGAGCTGAGGAAGCGTTGTTCTAAGTCAGTCATAAAAATGTTGGCATACTGTGGGGCCATGCGAGTACCCATAGCAGTGCCACTGACTTGAAGGTATAAGTTGTCCCCAAATCTGAAGTGGTTGTGGGTGAGGACAAAGTCACAAAGCTCAGCCACCAGGCTTGCTGTGGCCTCATCAGGGATACTGTTCCTGACAGCTTGTAGTCCATCCTCATGTGGAATATTGGTGTAAAGTGCTTCTACATCCATGGTGGCCAGGATGGTGTTTTCAGGAAGAACATCAATGCATTGTAGTTTCCTCAGGAAGTCGGTGGTGTCTCGAAGAGAGCTGGGAGTGCTGGTAGCGTAGGGTCTGAGGCGAGAGTCCAAATAGCCAGATAATCCTGCTGTCAGAGTGCCAATGCCTGAGATGATGGGGCGTCCAGGGTTTCCGGGTTTATGGATCTTGGGTAGCAGATAGAATACCCCTGGTCGGGGTTCTGCAGGTGTGTCCATGTAGATTTGTTCCCGTACTGTAGCTGGGAGTTTCTTGAGCAGATGGTGTAGTTTCTTTTGGTATTCCTCAGTGGGATCAGAGGATAGTGGCCTGTAGAATGTGGTCTTGGAGAGTTGCCTGGCAGCCTCCTGTTCATAATCTGACCTGTTCATTATGACTACAGCACCTCCTTTGTCAGCCCCTTTGATGATAATGTCAGAGTTGTTTCTGAGGCTGTGGATGGCATTGCGTTCTGTACGGCTGAGGTTATGGGACAAGTGATGTTGTTTGTCCACAATTTCAGCCTGTGCACGTCTGCGGAAACACTCTATGTAGAGGTCCAGTCTGTCATTTCGACCGTCAGGAGGAGTCCACACAGAGTTCTTCTTCTTGTAGTGTTGGTGGGAGGGTTCCTGTGGGTCAGTGCACTGTTCAGTGGTGCGTTGAAAATATTCCTTGAGTCGGAGACGACGAAAGTAGGCTTCCAGATCACCGCAGAACTGTATCATGTTCGTGGGGATGGTGGGACAGAAAGAGAGTCCCCGAGATAGGACAGACTCTTCTGCTGGGCTAAGAGTGTGGTTGGAAAGATTGACAATGTTGTTAGATGAGTTGAGGGTACCATTGTTATAGCCCCCAGTGGCAGGTATTAGTTTAGATAGCTTACAGTCCTTTTTCCTCTGTAGAGAAGTGAAGTGTGCATTGTAAATGGCTTGTCTCATTTTTGTAAAGTCCAGCCACGTGGAAGTTTGTGCAGAAGGCTGGTGTTGTATGAGAGTCTTCAGTTCTGAGAGCTCATTCTTGATCTTCTCCTGTCTGCTGTACAGGATGCTGATCAGGTGGTTCCGCAGTTTCTTTGAGAGTGTGTGGCACAGTCTCTCACCATACTCAGTGTAGTATGTTGATTGCAATGGATTTTTTACCTTCAGTCCTTTTGGTATGATGTCCATCTGTTTGCATTTGGAGAGGAAGATGATGTCTGTCTGTATCTGTGCAAGTTTTTTGTTGAGGTTGATGGATTTCCACTCCATACGGCTAAATTTAGTGCCTTGCATGGTGTCAAGTATCAGGGGGTAGCCGTGTTAGTCTGTATCTACAAAAACAACAAGGAGTCTGGTGGCACCTTAAAGACTAACAGATTTATTTGGGCCCTTAATAGTGTCCCTTTGAAAAACTGCCAACTCTCCTCAGTTGTTTTTCCCCTCAGTCTTGATTCCCATGGCACCTTACCCATCAGGTCTCTGAGCTTACCAAAATCTGCCTTTCTGAAATCCACTGTCTCTATTTTGCTGTACTCCCTTCTACCCTTCCTTTGAATTGCAAACTCTATGATTTCATGATCACTTTCACCCAAGCTGCCTTCTACTTTCAAATTCTCAACGAGTTCCTCCCTATTTGTTAAAATCAAGTCTAGAACAGCTTCCCCCCAGTAGCTTTTTCAACCTTCTGAAATAGAAAGTTTACATGTGAATAAGTCATAATTCCCCTCGCTGGTGAACATTTAACTATTGGAACAACTTCTGAAGGGCTGTGGTGGATTCTCCATCACTGGCAATTTGTAAATCAAGATTAGATGTTTTCCTGAAAGATCTGCTCTGGTTCAACCAGGAATTAATTCAGGGCTGTTTTAATGGCCATGTTTTGTAGGAGGTCAGATTAGATGATCCCAGTTCACCCTTCTGGCCTTAGAATCTATGAATCTGTTTTCTTTTGATAACACCCACTAAATACCACTTTAACAACTCCGGTCTAGTGAAAGCAGTACAACGGTGGATGCAGTTGGTATAAAAGTTCTTAGATTAGTATAGCTGTTGCCTGTACAGGAAAGAGAATGAGCCATACTGGTACAAGGCACCTTTACATGGGTATAATGGGGGGAGGGATAGCTCAGTGGGTTGAGCATTGGCCTGCTAAACCCAGGGTTGTGGGTTCAATCCTTGAGGGGGCCATTTAGGCAACTGGTGTAAAAATCTGTCTGGGGATTGGTCCTGCTTTGAGCAGGGGGTTGGACTAGATGACCTCTTGAGGTCCCTTCCAAACCCTGATATTCTCTGATAACTGCATCCACAGTAGGGGTTGTACTAGATCAGTCAAAAAATCACCCCTGCAATCAACAGGATTATATCCATACGAGTAGAGGGGCACACACTTCATAGCTTCTGTCAGCAGAGCTCGCTGCACATATCAGGGGTTTCTTGCAGTCCTCTGTTTCCATTCCCCCAAATACACACACACATCCATTCAAGTTCCTTGGGTGCCACCCTCCCACATCCCTTTCTTTTAGGGCATCCCTGAACCCCTCCACCCCTTCCCTCATGTCGGGGATTTTGTGTACCCCCCAGTCCCTCTTCCCTCAGACCAGGATCCCTCATTCTGCCCCCTATGCCAGGGGCTTTGTGTGTGACCCCCATTTTCCCCTTGCCTGCATTCCAGGATCCTCCCGTGCCAATACCAGCCTAGCACAGTCCCAGAAATTGGGAATTTAATTGATTGGATTTGGTGGTCCAGTTATCGTGTTACAGGCAGACAAAGAAATGCGATCAAATTGAGAGTTAGATTTGACAAGCTTGGCCAAAACTGTGTGCAGACAAGGCCTTGGTCTCCAGCTGTTCTGATTGTGAAGAACAGCTGAGTTTGCAGAGAGCCTGAAACAACAGCTCTGAGGTGTGAACCGCCTAGCCAGTTTCAATGGGTGCTGACTCAGAAACCAGTAATGACACAGTGGCTGTAAGAAAGAGGAGGGTGGATCCTGTTATGAAGGTGCCATGCACCATGATCACATGACTGAGTTGTAGGATGGGATGGGATGTGGTGTGGGATTGCTTTGGTTGTATTTTCTTTAAGTAGGATCTCCACTAGAGCTGGCCAGGAAATGATTTTCCTAACCTGCCTTGAGACAAAAAGTTGAAATCTTGAAAACTTCACAAACCGAATATTAAAAAAACATCCGTTTGGGTCAGTCAAACCATTCAGATAATTCCAAGAGTTTCATTCTGATTTTGACCTTTTCTTTAACTTTTTTTGTCTTCATTTCAAAATGTTAGTAAATTGAAAGTCTTTTTGACTTGAAAAACCTAAGCCTTCCGATTTGAAAATGTCACAATTCAACAATTTCAGAACTTCTTTGCAAAATTCTTTGAGCCAGAAAATTTGTTGAATTTGACCCTGTTTCGATTTCAATTAATTTGCGGTTTTTGATGGAAAAAATGGGTTAGCAAACATTCCCAGATGGCTCAAGTCTCAACTTTCCATAGTTGTCCCAGTCCATCCCTAATGTGTCTGGACAGCTGTTTGTGCCTGCAGCACTTTCATTCAGTTTCAAAGCGTCCCAAATAGAGCCACTCAAAATGTTTTCATCCAAATGTTTGTTTTTGATGGAAAATTATTTGTTGATAACATTTTCCAAAAATAAGGCCGTTTTTTGTCCAGAATTGGACATAAGAACAGCCATACAGGGTCAGACTAATGGTCCATCTAGCCCAGTATCCTGTCTGTGACAGTGGCCAATGCCAGGTGCCCCAGAGGGAATGAACAAAACAGTTAATCATCGAGTGATCCATCCCCTGTCGCGCATTCCCAGTGACCAACCAAAATAGCTTTTTATGCCATTTTAATGCCATATAATGCAAAACCTGAAAGGGTTTGTTTTTGCTTGTTTGTCATCTTAGAAAGTCTGTTCTTCTGTTTTTGCTTGAGGAATCTGGGAACAAGACCAGGGATGGAGAAAACTCCCAGTTCATCAACTGATGAGGCAGTGGGTTCTGAATCTTAACCAAAGAGCTTTGCCCCCCTAAAGTTAAACAGATGCTAACCAGTTTTAAACAGTGATTAAAAGCCCTCTTCCCCTGATTTGTTCCTGTTTGTGAACATTGTCATGTTTTTGTCCCAAATGTTTTCAGCTTTTAACCGAATTGGTTTGGTTGCCAAAAACAATGTTCAGGTTTCAGCTGCCCAAAATTAAAAGAAAAAGAAAAAGAAACAATTGGATGGAATTTTGGGTGTGGGGGAATTCTTTTCATTGCAGGTTTTTTTTTTTTTTTTGCTGGGGTAGCTGGGAATATAGTTCCCAGGACCAACTCTGATGCAGAGCTAAATCCGTGTCAGAAGTGTGGTTGTAGGTCTCTTATCTGCGAATGCTATAGCTTACAGTAGTGCTTAGGAGCCTGGTGCGCTAGGTGCTGTACAAACACAGAACAAAAGGACAGTCTTTCCCCAAAGAGCCTTGGGCCCACGCTGATCAGCACGGTATTTGATGTCAACTTTATTTCCCAGGCAGAGCGGGGGAAGGCTGCATGTGTGCAATGCAGAGAACTGTCTGTACAAATTGCTCTCGCCTACCCTAACAGAATGGCTGATTAGCTCGTGTCTCATTTCATTCTGCAGCTCTTCCAGTCAAAGCAGCATGACAGGAGCAGTGGTTAGAATAAAATACGGCTCAGGCACTTGATTGAGTATTAACACTTTGGCGTCTTCCATCAGAGGTTCTGCAAATGTTCTCATATCCTCCACGCAGGCCTAGCTTAACCTGCATCAGCACCGGGGACTAGGTTAGGACAAGAAGTTGAGAGTTATACGTCCCTTGAGTTAACTGATTGCTCACTTGAGGTTAGCTAATGCGAGAGTGGGTTGAAAATTTCCCGGCGGAACGTTTTTCTGTTGGAAAATACTGATTCAACAAAATCGAAATGTTTTACAGGACTGTCAATGATGTCGAAATTATCAAGAGGGAATGATTGAAACATTTCCTTTCGATTTTCTCCTTTTGACTTATGAATCCAAACTGGCCAAGAAGGGCCCCTAGGCTGATGTGACCCAGGTGCCCCATGTTGGCAACAGACCGGAGGTACAGTTATGAGTCTATACCGAAGGACTTGTCTAGATGTGCCCAGATGGGTGTGTGTCCCCTGTGATTGCCATCTTCATGATATTTCAACACGGGGGGCCATGTGTGGTCTCTGCTGAAAGCGAAGAACTCGCTGGTTGTCATGGTTATTGCAGGATATATGTACAGAGAATATTTTAAGAGTTATGTAACATGTTAGAATATCATGTTCTGATGCTGCTGGAGGTGATGCACCTGTGGTGGGGTGGTTCTCAGACCTAAGTCAATCTAGAGTCGGAACAATGGACATCTTTGGCCCAGCCAAATGTTCACAGTGTCCATAAGGTGCAGACTTGGGCCTTTACAAAGCACAAAAGAGCCCAAGAAAAAGATCTTGAGTAGGGGGCCAATGGGACAAACTGAGGTTACCCAAGTGGCCTGGTTATGAAAAGAGGCAAGGTCTGGAACTGTATAATAGGAGAAAGAAGGGTGCAAGACGGTATCCGTTACTGAGGTGATACTCTACCAGCATGTCTCACAAGAAGTGGGTTCCAGCTCTCTCGAATGGATGGACTGACTGCTGGCAGAGAAGCGGACTGCTTACGAAGTACAGCCTTTAGATTGTGTTTTATATTTTTCTTTGATCTGTTACCACGTTTTCAATCCTTATGCTTGCTTCAGTTTGGATCTTTATCTTCAGGCTTGAGCTTTGTCAAATAAACGTCTCTTTGGTTTGACCATAGACATCCCTACGTGCTGAGAGCTACGGAGAGCAGAGCATGGCACTGAGGTGAAGCTAGGGAACGGTGGGGCAGTGAATCTGTGGACATTGCCAGGGTCCAGAAGTCGAGGGACTGTGCACTTGAGTGTAAGGGTGTACAGACAGGTTTGGAGGGACATGTGCCCCAGAGCTCTGGGGAGAACTATCTCCATAGAGTTAGTCACAGCTTCTCTTCTCTGCCCCCAAGGACTCCGTGAGTCTAAGGTCTGAGGTGCGCAAATTGCTAGCCCGCAGAGGGAAGAGAGGGCTTGCAAGCCTGGAGTGGGAGCGCTTGTGCTGCCAGTAGTTTTGGGCGAGTTTGTCCTGATGGGCACAGACAGGGCTCCCTGGCACTAAGAGCAGACAGTAGTGATTCCCCCTGAGTAATCCTGCAAGTGTCACAGCTGTTCAGGGGAACAGAGAACTGATCTTATGAGCAGAGACTGATTCCGAGGGAGGGAAAAGGGCTGTTGAAGCTAACGGACAGTGTTGGCACAAGAACAAATGAGGATAAACTGGCCAGGAATCAACTGAGGCTGGAGCTGAGGAGGAGGCGGGAGGTTTTGGAACAACCTCCCCATAGGAGCAGTGGGGGGCAAACACTAGTCCGAAGACGGAGCTGGATATGCTTCTGACTGGGATTCTCTGCTGGGGCTGTCTGCAATAGCAAATGGCTAGGCTGGATTCTCTGTATTATTCTCCATCCTGTTCCTTCTGCATCCTAATCTCTTGCTGGCTTTTTTTGACAGCAGCTGTGCCCTGAGCAGACCTACGTTGCTTCTGAAAGTTTAATGCTTTCCTTCGCTTGTCCTTAGCTTGCTTCTAAAGAGGCTTAATGATTCCATGGTATGGCACGAAATAAATCCGCAATAGACAGTGGGTGCAGGGCCCGGGGCCAGCTTCTGCTGGCAAAACCAGTTATAGCCGCATTCTCGTGTAGAGACGGGGTAACATATAGGAACACAGGAAGAAAGCTTCTGGATCATCACAGCCAACCTCGTCATATCAGCCCAGCTCTTTCAGTTTCCTCGGGTAAGATCTGCTTTCCATCACCCAAGGAGCCCTTCTCTGCCATTTGAATTCACCTTCCCTGAACATGGATGGCCAGAATTGCACACAGTATCCAGATGAGGTCTGTCTTACCCCAGTGCCTTGTCCAGTGGCATTAATACTTCCCTATTTCAACTGGAAACACCTCACCTGATACAACATTTGCAAAGTGCCCAAGTCCTTTGTAATCATCTGTCGGACCTCCTGTATAACACACAGCAAAGAAACTCGCCCAGTCAGTCCTGCATTGAGCTCTGATCTAGTGGTTGATCAACTTATAGTCTCAGAGTGTTTCCAACTCTCACGATAGTGGCCGGTTTTCTAAAAACCCTACCTCTGAGTCATGTGACGCCGTGGGTTCTATTCCTGGCTCTGCCACTGGCCTTGGGCAGGTCACATTACCTCTTTGCGCCTCAGTGTCCCCCTCTGTAAAATGAGGATAATAATACTGACCGCCTTTGTAAAGTGCTCTGAGAGCTAGGGTTTATTACAAGGGAGAATCAGGAGTTCTGACGCTGGTTGCTTGTTTTGCATTTACTGCTGGGTGAATAATGGATTTTTGGCTCTGTGGCAATTCAGGAAAACATTTTCGACACAAGTCAAATTTTAGAAAATTTTAAGCAAATTGAAAAGTGGAGAAAAATTACTTTTGGGTCAGGCAAACCATTTTGTTTAACTTGCAACAAAATGCTTTGTTTGATTTGGAACATTTTAAAATAGTTTCCAACGTTTAAAAAAATAAAATTAAAGAGAATTTTGAACCCAAACGGCATTTTGAACTGGAAAATTGAAATGTTTCCTTTTGAAATTGTTGAATCAAAACTTAGGGATTTTGAGGGATTTTTTTTTCCCCAACTGAAACAATTTGGGAAAACCACCACAAATTTGCAAAATGTTCCAGTGTTTCCAAATGGGCATTTTTCGGTGGAAGAAAAGTTTCTGCTGAAAACTTTCTCCTAGTTCTCCCTGCCTTGCTAGGAATTTCCCTGACCGTCCATTCTGCGTGATCTAACCTTTATGCAGCTTCTTGCTGGTGAGGTTCAGCCGCAGGGAGACATCGCTATCACTACGACTCATTCTTTGCATGCTGATCGCTAGTGTGGCATCTGCCAAACTGTCGTCATAAAGGTAGATGACAATGCCTGAGACACCCACTATGGGCTCCAGATGGCACTGTGTGCTGGCACATTGAAAGCACCACAAAGCATGTTCAGAAATGTGAGAGAGTGAAATGATGAGCTGTTGTGATGGAGGCTGAAAAAATCTTCCAGATGTCTTGTGCCTGAGGACTGCTTTCTGCTTAAAAATCAATGCTTAAAAAAAAATACACCCCCCCACCCCCACCCCGTGGTTTTGCCAGCCCCAGGCATTGAAAAATCTCAGGACTCCGGCCTCAAAAAAATCACAAGATTGGAAAGGCTCATGTTTTCTTGCCTTTCTCTGCCGGGGTGAGGGCTCAAAACTTGATTATTTTTAGTTGAAACTGAGATTTGCCTGTAATCCCAGGACTCTGGGAGCATGGGCTTTAAGGAAGATACCAGACACTTTGAGGCTCATGGTAAAAGTGCAAGAGCCAGCAATATTGCTTCCACCTGCGAAACTAACCGGGCCTGAAATTGACATGATTTTAAAGGTCCCCCTCTGACTCAGTTCTCTGTATGGGCAGACTGGTGTGCTTCACGGTTGTTTCTCACTAGTCTTGCATTCTGGTTCTCATGCACTAATAATCCCTAACTCTCTTCTTTAGTGCTATTCACCCTTTGTTCTCAAAGCACTACATGGAGGAAGCCTGTATCATTATTCCCATTTAACAGGTGGGGAAACTGAGGCATACAGCGGGGAAGTGACTGTCCTAAAGTCACCCAGCAGGTGCATGGAAGAGCCAGGAATAGAACCCAAGTCTCATAGATTCTAAGGGCAAAAGGGACATTGCGTTCATCTAGTCTGAGCTCCTGTATAACGGGCCATCGGCCTGCCCTGAATTAATTGCTGGCTGAACTAGAGAAGATCTTTTAGAAAAACATCCCATCTCCATATAGCCGCTGCCAGTGCTGGAGAGCCCATCACTGCCCTTGAGAAGTTGTTCTAATGGTTTATTCCTCCCATTGTTAATAATGTGGCCTTAGTTCCAGTCTGAATTTATCTAGCTTCAACTTCCAGCTCTTGGCTCTTGTTAGACCTTCGGCTGCCAGACTGAAGAGCCTAGTATCAAATTTCTGTTCCCCATGTAGCTGTTTACAGAGAGAGAGGCCCATCCAGTGTCCTGTCCACTAGGCGATACTGCCTCCTTAGCTCAATGTTTGCACGGTCTGCCTGAGGACTCCCCCTCAAGCAGTGTTATTTAATAAGGTTTGTGTCAGGCCGATGCATGAAGGCCACAGTCAGTCTGGGGTGGTACAAAAATATTGTCGCCCCGTTGCCAAATAGTGACAGACAACGGGCCCTTGCAGACTGACTTTCTGCTGCAGGGGAAAGCAATGATGTGGCGTCTTGGTATGTCCTTAGTGCACATTACCCGTTTACACCACACACACAAGCACGCTCATCCGGAAGGCGATTGCAGAGACAGGGGCTGCTTGCCTTAGAAAGGAGACGGAGGAGAGGAGACATGATAGGAGCCTATACTATAATGACTGGGCTAGAGACGGGAGAGCAGGACCCTCCGTTCTCCCCGTCTGGTAACACAAGAAAGAGCAAGAGGGGCAGTTGGTGAAATTAAAAAGCAACAGATTCAAAGATGGAGGGAAGGAAATATTCTCCCCCGCCCCAGGCAATGTGTAACAAGCCTGTGGAACTCCTTGGCACAGGAAGCCATTAGGGCAAGATCTTAGCAAGGTCAAAAGGGGATTGGACAATGATCTGGAGAAGGAGAATAGCCAGAGTTGGGATAGTTGAAGGTAACACAAATTCTGGAAGGGATTTTAAACCTCCTGCTTCAGGGCATAAGCCTCCCTGTAAGTATGAGCCGGTCCCATGCTTTGTAGTTTGTGTCAGTCCTTGCATCCCTCCATTCTCCCTCCCCCCACTGCCCCTGGGGGTCACCCTCACATCCCCCTCTATTTCAGGGACTCTGCATCTCTGTGTCCCCCAACCTCCCTTCTGCCAGGGGCTCTGTGTGCCCCCATTACCACCTTCCCCCATAAGGCAGGGGCTCTGTGTGCCCTCCATCTTCCCTTCCCCACGCAAGGGGGGGTCTGTGTGAACCCATACCAGGGTCCCCTGTTCTTGCATGGTGGGGGGTCTGTGTGAACCCTCATTACTCTTCCCCACATCATCCCTTCCCCCTCCAGGCCAGGGGCTCTGTGGGGCCCCCTCCTCCCATAAGAGTCCCCAATTTCACCCCCACTTGCCTGTGGTTCTGTCTGCCCCATTCCTTCATACCAGGGACCAAAGGCTGTGCACATATGCCCATTCTTCCCCATTCTGCTTTCTCTCTGGGTGATGGGTCATTCAAGGTGTCACCAGGCACTCTGCAGGGAGGATCCCCTGGTGGGATGGGCTGGTGTTATGCCAGAGGGTCCTAATGTGCCATCAGCCAGTTGTTTGATCAGTGGACCATTGCAGAGGTGCTTGAGGCTGTGCTAAAGAGCTGGTAGGGGCTTCATATGTCCTCCATTTTCCTCCTTCATTTCCCCCAAAATCCATAGTGCCTAGTGGTGCCTGGAACATTCCCTGAAATGTTGGAGTTGATTGGCTGTGGTGTTGAAAGGTTATCACATTACAGACAGAAGGACTAACAGACAGAGACATGCCATTGAATTGAGTGTAAGGCTTTCACAAGCTTGGCCAGGCAGAGAGATCAGGCTGAGACCCACTTTCGGGGCAGATTATCCCCCATATGCTGTTGTGGGGTTCTTGCACCTTCCTCTGAGGCATCTGGTGCAAGCCGCTGTCTGAGACAGGATACCGAGCCAGATGGACCCCGGCTCTGCTCCAGTCTGGCAATCCCTGTGATCCAATTAGACAGGAGTTAGATCAGTAATACGTTAATGTGGATGCATCCCCATGCTTGTGTGACAGTGAATCCCCGCAGACTGCCCCACAGTACCCGTGCACACTTCACTGTCCAAATTTTTGGAAGAATCAGCTCTTGTTTTTTCTGATCACCTTTAGGCTCATTTTCACACTGAAAAACCACATCAGTTGTGAAAAAAATCCACCTTAAATGAGCGGCCTGTAGACAGTCCCAATTGTGTGCCGTTTTAGCAGCAACAAATGCACGCTTATTACACCATTAAGCCCAGCTGGCTCCCTCAGCATGGTATTACACAGCCGGTCAGTCGTGAATCTGAGCTGCAACCTCTTCTAACAGAGGGTGATTTTTTGGGAGCGTAAGAATTATTAAAATACTATAAAGCCTGGGTTTTATTGCCTTGGTTACTGATGTCTTCGGAGGCGTTGTAAATTTCAACTCGGAATGGTTAGCAATTTGCATTGGTAATTGGAGCATCTGCTTGTACTCTGGCTAATTTATGTTTGGGGAGCGGGCGGGGTGGGGGGAGGCTGTGCAGCTAAAACTGTTCGCAGGCCACAAAGGGGAGACTGCGGGTGGCTGTCATAGATTCATAAAGTTTAAAGCTGTTAGATTATCTTGGTCTGATCTGTCTATCACAAGCTATTAAATTTCACCCAGTCATCCCTGTGTTGAGCTCACCAGTTGATGGGGTCATGGTGTAGTGTAAGAGCATGTATTTGCATAGCTCTTCAGGACAGGGTGACTGGGCTTTATAAAGGTGTTGGTTGATGGTGCAGAGCTCTTCTGCTGACTCCCTTTGCTGCCAGATCTGGTGGGCAGGGCTGGATTGATGCAAAGGTGCTATAAGCTGCTGACTCAGGCCATGGCTCCTGGAGTCATGTGATTGCAGCAGAATCTCAGCTTCCATGTAGTAAAATATGGACAGTTTTTAGCTCTTGTGGTGGGAGAGAAAAGCTGGAAAATGTTACCTAGGTATAAGTCACCTGGCTGAGTCTGCAGAGAGCCAGAGCTGATTGCTCCAACCTGGGAGAGTTGCCCCAAGTGTCACTAACACAGTGATGCCTTCCTGAGTCTGTAAAGAACCTGAGTTGATTGTTCTCAGAGTGGGGAGCTACCCCGAGCGCTGCCTGCCTGAATCTGCAGAGATTCCACTAGATTCCTCTCATCACTAGATTCCTCTCCTTGAGGCAAGGGCAGAACCCTGGAGTTCTGATTCCCTGTCCCTGCCTTGCTCTAACCACTAGATTTCCCTCCCCTCTTGAGTTGGGGATAGAAGAAGGAGTCTTGACTCCTGCCCCCCCCTGCTCTAACCACTAGGCCCTATTCCCTTCCTGGAGCTGGGAACAGAACCCACGAGTCCTGGCTCCCAGCCCATTACCCCCCACCCCTGGGTTATAGAATTATTTGGAATCTGCCAAGAGATTTCAGTAGCTAATTGCATGCAACAAGAGTTGCCATCTTTCTGGCATTTTTAGCGTCTCAGAGCCACTGTTGCTTGTTGCTGTTACCTCCACGCTGCAGAGTCCCTGAACCTTTAGAAGAGCCAACTCCACTTTATCTCTTAGGAGCAGATAATGCTGGCAGGTTTCCCATATTTGCTTTTAGCAAACAGGCGAGAATGCTTTTTCCCTATTGATCCAGGGCTTAGAAACCTCTTTTGTGAAGAGACATTGAAGAGATTGGCATCGCTAGAAAGGATAGAAATAAGAAGGGACATGAGAAAATTATACACAATGAGATTTTCCAAAGGCTTATCACGTGGCTCAGATTTGGGCAGATTTTCCTGAGGACAGCAAAAGATACCTCCCAGAGCGCAAGGCCAGCCCATGGCCAAATTTCAAGTCCCTGCTCTAAAACATGGAGACGTTAGATCTTTTCAAAGAAAAGATGTGAAGGCCTTTTTTTTTTTTTTTTTTTTTTAAACATGGGCACAACAACATATTCCCTGACCTCATTCTTGGAAAGGGCTGAACCAGTTTGGCTGAAACTTTCCCCAAATATGCAGCTTTCCTCTAGGCACTACCATAACTAATTACCATGGCACTGCAAAAACCTCACTACACACAAGCTTTCCATTAAACCAGATTACTCCAAAGGGGTATGTGTCTGCAGACAACTTGAGCAGGGTGAGATAAAATATCAGGGTTGGAAGGGACCTCAGGAGGTCATCAAGTCAAACTCCTGCTCAAAGTAGGACTAATCCCCAGACAGATTTTTGCCCCAGATTCCTAAATGGCCCCCTCAAGGATTGAGCTCGCAACCCTGGGTTTAGCAGGCCAATGCTCTGAGCTATCCTGAGATTTCCCAGTCAGTATACCTTAGTGGAGAAGAGATTTAAAGGTTTTATTACAATGTTTAAAAAAAAAAAAAGTAAACGGTACAGAGTTTAAGCATAGAAGTTTCTGGTTATCAGGGAATAATGTACAGATTATCGAGGGTGCAAAGTTTTGGTTTAAGGTCAGGTGGCATGAGGAATACATAATCTGCAATATCCCCGATTGGGGTAAAAGGTTGATGGGTCAAAGTACAGGCATTGAGATATGAGGGTATGAAGTTCATAGAGTGGTCATGTTCGGGTGTGAAGTATAATGAGTGGATATGATGATGAGGATGGATTGACCCTCATTTGGTGAGATTTAAATGTTCAGGGAGTTTATGGTTCCAGTTCATATGATCCAACGGAGAAAGTCTCTTGGTCCTTTTCTCGTAGTCGAAGAATGATGTCACTCTGGCTCATGCCTCCTGGTACTGTTGGTGGCCGGTGGTGTGCTCGATGTAGATGTCCCTGGACCATCGGATGGTGTCTGAGACCATGAGCCGTGCGTAGCATCGACCGATCCCGCAGGTCCGCAGCACATGCTCATTGCAGATCTAAACTGATGGGCAGTTGGGGTCTGGGCAGCGCCTGGTGCAATGAGGGCTCTGATCTCAGTTGGGGTCTGGGCAGTGCCCGGCACATTGAGGACCCTAATCTTGGTCAGGGTCTGTGAGCTGGGGGCCCTGATCTTGGTCTGGGGCCTGTAGGTGCTACTGTACTATTACCAGTAACCACGCCACTTTGGAAAAAACTCAGTACACACAACCCTCTGATTGAGCCAAATTACTCCAAAGGGGTGCGTCTCGGCAAGCAGTGTGATCAGGGTGATATTCCCTGCTTTGTGCTGGAGAAGCAAAACCTAAAAGGATAGGTAAATATTAGCAAGGTCAGAAAACCAAGCAAACAACAAACCTTAGCAGCCCTTATTTCTTAATGCACTCAGAGCACAGCTGTGAAAAGAAGAGAGGATCTGGAAGGTTAGCATCAATATCAGAGGACTGGTCCGTTTGTGCCAGCATCTCACATGCATCCCTGGAAGGTGTATGAACCCTGCAGTAGCAGATGGGGGCAAATTATCCCACCACATTAGAGCTCTTCCTAAAAAATTGAAAAGCAAAATCTTTCAGATGTTGGAAATCCAAGAAATCAAACATTTCAGTTATTGGGAAACTGAACAGCAAAATATTGTGGTTATTGGGAAAAATTGAAAAATGAAGCTTTTGGTTATTGGAAGATCGAAACTTTTTAGCTAAAAATTGAAAAAAAAATTCACTTACTGAAAACTGATTTATTTTTTTTCCTCCAAGAAACTAAATAATGTCATACACAATGGGCATTTTCTATGAAGATTTCCATTTTGACCAAACCCCACTTTCTGTCGGAAAAGCCATTCTGGAGAAAACATTTTGATCAGCTCCATTGGTTGCATTCACACTAGAAACAAAGGAGTTTTCTTACCATGTTCGCTAAGATGTGGTAACTAAAACCAGGGCCGGCTCTAACTTTTTTGCCGCCCCAGGCAAAAAAAAAGAGCGCCACCCTTCCGAAACCCCCGCTTCCCCCCGAGCACCGTGCTGTCAAAACCCCGCCCCCCCCCCGAGCGCCGGGCCGGGCTGCCAAAACCCCCTCCCCCAAGTGCCGCGCCGCCCAACACCCCCTGAGCACCGGGCCGCCCAAACCCCGAGCGCCGTGCTGCGCCTGCCCCTCCCCATGCCACGCCGCTGAAACAAAAACAAATAAACAAAAAATCTCGAGCGCCGCCCCACCGAACAAAAAAAACCTCGAGCGCCCCCGCCACCCCAAGATTGGCTGCCCCTTCCAAGGTGCCGCCCCAAGCACATGGTTGGTCGGCTGGTGCCTGGAGCCGGCCCTGACTAAAACTGTGGTCCAATCCAAGGCAGTTTGTAGCTTTCACACGTGGTAGCAGGTTGTGGTAACCACTGGGGGAAGGCTGAAGTTGAGCTTGACCTGCTACCGTAGGTTAATAGATTATAAAGCCAGCAGGGACCATTGTGATCTGTAAAACACAGGCCATAAGACTGCCCTGAATTAATTCCTGTTTGAGCGAGAGCAGCTATTTCAGAAAAGCTTCCCATCTTGATTTAAAAATTGCCAGTGACCCAGGCCTGGTCTACACTACAGAATTAGGTCGACGTAAAGCAACTTCCATCGACCTAGCTCTGTAAGCGTCTACACTACAACTTTGCTCCTGCCAATGTAAGTCGCCCACTACATTGACCTAATAACTGCACCTCTGCAAAGAGGCACAGAGCTTAGGTCAATGTAGTTAGGTCGACGCAGTGTCAGTGTAGACACTGAGTTGACTGTTCTGGCTGTCAGGCCCTGGGGGCTGACAGCCCAGAACCCCACTCCAGGGGGCTGACAGCCTGGAGCTCTACCCCTGGGGGCTGACAATGGGGCCCGGATGGCAGGGCTCTGGGCTGTCAGTGCCCCACACTGACAGTTAAATTGGCGCAAGCCCTCCAGGTGAGGACATGCACGACCGACAGAAGGATCATAGTGTGAATATTAAAAATCAATGTAATTATTGCGGTGGCTGTATGTCAACTTAGTTAATTTTGTAGTGTAGACGTGCCCTGAGAGTCCGGCGATTTATCCCTCTCACTATTACAAATTGGCACCTTGTTTCCAGTTTGAGTTTCTTGCTTTAACCTCCAGCCACTGGATCTTGTTAGATCTTTGTCTGCTAGATTGAAGAGCCCATTATCAAATTTCTGTTCCGCCGGTGGGTCCTTACAGATTGGGACTAAGTCACACCATGTGCGAAAACTAGAAACTACCTTGTCCATTCTGGATTTTCTCTAGGTATTAGCTGCTACATGGTAAGAACACACCATTTTCTGGTTGGTGGGTTGGGTTTTTTTTTTTTGTTTTTTGTTTTTGTTTTTAAGACAAGTCTTTGGATATTGCATTTGCTGTTTAATTATAATTCCACTTCTGATCAGATCAGGGAGCAATTAACAAGCTGAGGCCGTCTCCATTTGTCGCCTTGACTCTGTTTCAAGCGATCTTCTCCCGACACTGGCATGTCTCTCTCTGATCGCTCAGCGCGGGTGTTCTTGCAGAGAAAGTAGGTCACAAGTCTTGTCTAGTGCAGCTCCGCAGGGAGGAGAAGGGGCAGAGTTTTCGTGCTGCCGGCTGCGTGTCGAGTGGTGTGTTGTACACTCAGAATGGATTTCACGTCCCGGTGGAAAGGTGTCGAGTACAAGGGCTAAGGTGGGGAAAAAGACCCAGTGCTGTTACTTGTGTCACTAATGAGGGCCATAGCTGAGAGCAGAGCAAGGCCTTCTTGGATACTGCTGGCCCAGGGCGTTGGAACAAGCAGTATTATCTAGTAGACTAAGGCCTTGGATTGAGAGTCAGGACACATGGATTCTATTCCCAGCTCGGCTGCTGACCTTGGGCACTTCCGTTCGCCTCTCCATGCCTCAGTTTCCCCAATCAATCCTTCCTTTGTCTGTTAGACTGTGAACTCTTTGAGGCAGGGACTGTTTTTCACCAAATGTCTCTGCTGTGCACATCTGGGCCCCCAATTTCGATTTGGGGTATGTGCAGCACCCAGCCAGCCGGGGCCCCTGATCTTGGTTGGGATCTGTGCAGCTCCCAGCCCAGTGCGTGTCCTGATGCCGCTTGGAGTTCGTTCAGCACCTGGTCTGACAGGGGCCCCAATCTCTCTAGCTGCTACTGTAATGCAAACGATAAAAATATTTGATGTACAACTTGATGCACTTTAAACGGGCAAGTTTTTCTTATAATACTGACCACTTTAGAGCCCCAGCCAAGATCCCCATTGTAACAGGTGCTGCACAGACACAAATACATTCCCTGCCTCAAGCAGATTACAATCAAAAAAGACAAAGGGTGGGAGGGGAAACTGAGGCAAGGAGAGGTGAGGGAACTTGTCCAGGGTCACATATTAGCAGAGCCAGGGATAGAACCCAGGAGTCTTGACTCCTAGCCTGTCCTGCTCTAACCCCTATACCCTACTCCCCTCCAAAGCTGGGAATTGTGGTATGAAGGGCTGTGCCTTTAAAGGTTGAGCTTCCCAGACAGAGTCTGGGTGAGCACTGTGAAGCTCTTGCTATGCACAGCCAGCTGAAACCAGACACAGAATAAAGCAGTTTTCTTGCAAGCTCCCGAAGCACTGAGTGATCGCTGAATGCCACAGGAATAGAACCCAGGAGCCCTGACTCCAATCTGCCCACTCTAATCCACTAGACCCCCCCCACACTCCTCTCCCAGAACTGGGCACAGAACCCAGGAGTCCTGACTGCTAGCCACTTGACCCCACTGATATGTAGTCCCAATCTGTCTACTCCCAAACTGTCCCTTGCTGGCCTTAAAATGTGATTTTATTTTATTTTTTGGTTAGGTCCCAGTTTGTGTGTAGACCAAGACTGCGCCCTCTTAGTGTTTTCTATTCCCCTGTCTTTCCTTACTGTCCAGTGAAGCTTTATTTATTCCTGTTGTAAACACGTATTTATTCCTGTTGTAAACACGTATGATAGAAAACAGCAGCTGCACAACACGGGGATTGAGCTTTCTGCAGGAAGCCTTCATGCAGCCCTGTCCCAAGTGTGAGTCTTAACCATGCGACATTAGCATCACGCCTTGGCATTCGATACCTGATTTGCTCATTCCCACTGGTTCTCAGTTCTGTCCACATGGCCCAGCCCCGGTAGGAATCTCCCCTCTGAATGGGTAGCACCTTTTAGACACCGGTGGATACAGCAAATGGGATGAGAAGGAAGAGCTGAATATTTCCCTTTGATGAGGGCTTGAGTATTCAGCTTGCCGTCTGCATGTCACCATCTAATTTTGCAGGGAAATGTTCCCGGTGTATTTATCTTACCGGTATGGTGCCAGCTGGCTCAGAACAATAGCAGGTGTGTTTGGTCCAATGAGGTTATAAGTGCTATTTTTTTATTTATAAACCGGTAGTGCTGAGAGATGCCAATCAGGATTGGGATTCCATGGTGCTAGGAGATGTACAGACAGACAATGGCAGGCAGTCTCTTGATTACTAGGTGAATTACAGTAGTAGCTAAAGACCTCAGCTGAGATTGGGGCCCCACTGTGGCAGGTGCTGCACAGATCCTGACCAAAATTGGGGCTCCCGTCATGCCGAGTGCTGCGCAGATGCTTAGTGAGAGACAGCTGCCCTGGAGAGCTTATAGTCTAAAAAGAAGAGAGAAAGAAAGGACTATGTGGTGGGATGCAAGGTAGACACTGAGGCACAGGATAGATGAAGTGACTTGCCCAAGGTCCCACAGAGAGTCCATGGCAGAGCAAGAACCAAGATCCCCTGAATCTCAGGCTGAGGTCTTAACCACAAGACAGCCCACCACTGCTCTAACCCACTACACTCCACCAACCATCTCAGGGCTTAAACTAGAACCCAGGTGTCTCGCCCCTGCCCTTAGAACCCCTTTCTTCCTATAACTGGGAATAGAACCCAGGCATCCTGGCTCCCACCCCCCTGCTCCAACCACTGGACCCTACTCCACACTCAGAGCTGAGAACAGAAACCAGGAGTCCTGCTTGACTCCCAGACCACTGCCCTACCCACTAGCCCACACCACCTCTCCCTAAGTGCATCCATTCCCCTCCGAGAAGACTCATCCCTGAGGCATTAGGCCTCCAGGCAGGCTCATGAGGGGGCGATGAACTGGACCTTCCACGCTCTGACTCCTACCCCCCCCCCCCCAGGCGAGTCTGTTTATTTGTTGAGCAATCGCTGTCAAAGTGCAGGCGGATTTTCCAGCCCACCAGCCTGGCATCACTCCGGGGGGCTAGCACAGCTTGTGTATAAAGACACAGGCGATCAGGGACGTCCAGCCAGGGCAGGCGCTGCCTTGACGTCGCTTCCTCCTCAGAGCGAATCTCACAGTAGGTACCCTTCCTGGGTCTGATCCAGGGGAAGAGCGGCCTGACTATGCCCTGACTCCCTGCCTCTTTTCTAATTGGACAGTTACCTCTGGGAGGCATGGCAGGGAGCAAGACCAATATGGTCAGTGGGTAGGATACCAAGGGGCCTGGGTTCTAGCCCTGGTTTAGGGAGGTGGAACGTGAGCTGGGGGTTAGAGGAAGACTCAACACTCCTGGGTTCCCTTCCTAGCTCTGGAAGGGGAGTGGGGTCTGGTGGGATAAAACAGGAGGGCTGGGGCTCAGGAGTCCTTGAGTCTGTTCCTTACCTGTTGCATGACTGGGAAATCCCTTCCCCTCTCTCTGCCAATTTCCCTCCTCCTGAGAGTGGGGATTCATAAGTGCTTTGGGTGATGGGCACTGTATTCCCACTGGCCTGGGAATCAGGATCCCTGGGTTGGGTTCTATGCCTGGCTTGGGAAGGAGGGGGATGAGGGCTGGACATTTAGATTGTTTCCAGCTCTGCTCCTCACCTGTTGTGTGACCTTGGCAAATCACTGCCTTTCTCTGTGCCTCAGTTTCCCCTCCTCCCCTGTAGCATATAGGAATAGCTTGTGAACTGTCTAGTGGTGCTCAGTGTGTTACATTGTTTAAAAGCTGCTGAGGGCAACCAGAGAAGTAATGTGCCTGGGTCTAGACCTGGCATGTGTGTGAGGTTAGTAATCTTGGTTATTTGGGAGCCAGCTCTGCTCTGGGTTTCTTCGTATTGCTGTTATCTAAAGAGCAAAAAGGCACAACACACCCTTTCTCTATTTAGACTTTGAGCTCCTTGAGGCAAGGACTGTCTCTCACTTGTGCAGCGCCTGGCACAATGGGGCCCTGATCTTGGTCGGGGTCTGTGCAGTGCCTAGCACAGTAAGGGCCCCGATCTTGGCTGATGCCTGTGCAGCGCTCAGCACAGTGGGGGCCCTGATCTCAGGGACTGTGCAGTGCGCAGCGCTGTAGTCTAGACACTTGCTACACCAATGGAAGTGGTTCTTGGTGTAGTAAATGCATCTCCCAGAGAGGCGGAAGCTAGGTCAACAGCAGAATTCATAGAGATTAAGGCCAGAAGGGACCACTTTTGCACTCCCAAGTGACAGAGCCAGGACAATCTAGGCTTTAGGTGTAGACCAAGTCTTAGAGATATAACACAAACCTGGGGTGGGCCAGCAGGGGAATATTAAGTCAGAATAGGACGGTGGCATCACTTGTATATAAATTCATAGACTCCAAGGCCAGATGGGACCTCTGTGACCAAGTAGTCTGACCACCTGTATAACCGGTCACAGGATTGCCCTAACTAATTCCTAGAGCATCTCTCTTAGAAAAACATACAGTCCTGATTTTAAAATGCCCAGTGATGGGGAACTCACTACAGCCCCTGAAAAACTGTTAATTCCCCTCACTGTTAAAATTTTTCCATTATTTCCAGTCTGAATTTGTCTAGCTTCAGCTTCCAGCCCTTGGGAGTTGTTAGATCTTTGGCAGCTAGACTGAAGAGCCTATTATCAAATTTCTGTTCCCCATGTAGGTACTGTACTTATAGACTGGGATCAAATCGCCCCTCAGCCTTCGGTTTGCTCAGATGAATAGATCGAGCTCTTGGAGTTTGTCACTCTCTGGCATGTTTTCCAGTATAGCAGTGGTGAGACCTTTACAGGAAAACTGTGTTTGTTTCTGGTGTCTGCACTTTGAGCCATAGGAGAGGGTTCAGAAAAGAGCTACAAGAATGGTCCAAGGTCTGGAAAACCTGCCTTATAGGGAGAAACTTAAGGAACTCAATGTAGTTAGTTTATCCAAGAGAAGGTTAAGAGGTGACTCAAGCCTGGTCTATAAGCACCTGCAGGGGAAGGAGATTTCAGAGAGCAGGGCTCTTTCATCCAATAGAAAAAGGCAGGTTGAGATCCAGTAGCTGGATGAAGCAACAGAGGGTCCTGTGGCACCTTTGAGACTAACAGAAGTATTGGGAGCATAAGCTTTCGTGGGTAAGAACCTCACTTCTTCAGATGCAAGTAGCTGGATGCTGAAGCTGGACCAATTCAGACTGGAAATAAAGTGAAAATTCTTAACATGGAGGGAGATTAACCACTGGAACAGCTGACCCAGGGATGTGATAGATTTTCCATCCCTTGGGGATCTATAAATCAAGGTTTGACGTCTTTCTAGAAGAGACGCCGTAGCTCAAACAGAACTTATGGGCTTGATGCAGGAATGGCTAGGTGAGGTTCTCTGGCCTGTGTCATACAGGAAGTCAGAATAGCTGATTGTAATGGTCCCTTCTGGCCTGGAAATCTATGCATCTCTTTTGGTGCTGCGTTTTGCATCGATGAGCTGTTAGTTAAATTGGAAATGGGACCTGGCTTTGTGGCCACCAGACTGATTTAACACCTACCGATTGGAAACGGGAGCGACTTGTGTAGCGGGGGAAGCAGAGAGCCATTGGTGGGAACAATTTCTGTTCACGTGCACCTAAATAGAGGTGGGTAGTGGTGGCAATTTTGGGCCTGGACTGGACTCAACGACAGCATGGAAAGAAGAGACACAGAGCAGGCAATCAGCCAGCTGGGTCAAGGGCCCCTTTTTGTCAGGCGTTGCACAGACACGCAGTGAGAGAGAGTAGAAAGCTCACAATCTAACTAGGCAAAAGAGGGCAGGGGAAACAGAGGCATAGAGAGCGGGGAAGGATTATGCCCAAGACCAGTGGCCGAGCCAGGCCTCCTATATCACAGCACAGTGCTCTATTTAGTGCACCATGCATCGCTCTGAATGACTTTCCCTTGCGGTGGAATTTAATTTTGCTTCTTGCTTGCGTGTGGAGGTTAACACTCCATACCCAATTACCCTGCAGTCTGTTTTCCCATAACGTCCTTCATGGGAAATGTCAGTGCATTTCCAGCCAGCTGCTAGCGAGCTAAAGGGAGTCTTTGATCTGATAATTGTATAGCAACCCAGCCTTTGGCTCAAAGTTCTGTTTACCTGCCTTTTATTTGCGTTCCTCTGCTCAGCTCCGTGCTGCTCTTCTGCACAGTTTTCAATGATCTCCGGCCCTCTAAAGTTGCGTCCACGCTAGGAAAAAAAGGAGCAGAATTTCACCAGCTGGCAAAATCCTAATGTGAAAAACTCAGGCCAGTCAAATGTTTTCTGTCAAAACGATTTTTGATGGAAAATTGGATTTTTGAATAAAGAAAATGTCAGCTGTTTGTCAAAACCCACAATGCCCCAAAAATGAAATATTTGAATTTGGAAATGCTACCGTAATGCCTCATGGGAGTTGTAGTTTAAATGCCTCATGACCCATTCTCCTCTATGGGCTGGATTGCCCAGCCAGACTACATCTCTTATGAGACACTACTGCTAGGAGCGCCGATGAGGCACCACCTTCCCACTCCAAGAGGGGAGATCATGGTACATTGTGGGAGATATAGTTCGACTAGTGAGCCTGGCTAACAGAAGAATGGGAGCACGAGGCATCCAAACTACAACTCCCATGAGGCACCAGTCTGTGGCAGCTCAGCAAGAGGGGAGACCATCCTGTATTGAATGGGAGCCTGAGGCACCCAAACAACAATTCCCATGAGGCACAAAACATCAAATCATTTAGTTTTGATTGAAAATATCAAGGTTTTCCATGTTGGGTTTTCCCATTTGAAACTTCTGGAAAATTATTGATATTCTGACATTTGTTTAGATTCAAAACAAAATTTCAAAATTTCCATGAAAGGAAAAATCAGTTTTTCAGACAGTTCTGGTTAATGTGATCGATGCTATGGATGGGCTAGGAATTGTGCACATGTGGTCATTTTGGTAGCCACATTTCCACCTTCCATGATGACTCACTCATTTAGTCTCATCCACCCATTAATTCTTGCCTCCTGTGTCAGTAGCTAGGCATTTCTTTGTAACATCTACAAAGCAGTCTGGGCTGTGCCTGTAGCATAAGCCAGTAGTTACTGTGTGTTCTGAGTCTAGTGGACATGACACTAAATTGGAAATCAGGACGCCTTTGATCCATCCCAGGTTTCCATGTGATCTTGGGCAAGTCCCTACCTCGCCGTCTGCCTCAGTTTCCCCTCCCACCCTTTGTCTGCTTAGATCATTAGCTCTTTGAGACAGAGACTGTCATTCACCCTCTGTTTGTACAGTGCCTAACACAACCAGACCCTGACCTGGTTGTATTGTAGGCGTTGTTGCAATTAGGGATGTAAAATGTTAACCAGTTAACTGATAAGCATCAATCTTACTGGTAATGTATTCAGTAAAAGGTAACAGGGCCGAGGCTTGGGGCGGGCCTGGGGCTGGCAGCCGGACCCCGTGTAAAACATTGGGCTTCTGCAGCACCCCCAAGTTCCCGCGCTTATGTTGTGAACTTGTTAACGGTTAAACGTTTAAATGGTTACTTTTTTAAAACACTATTTACATCCCTAGCTGCAATATAAATGTGAATGAATAATAATCCTACACTCTTAGTATGGGATGTGTGCTTGTGGTTTAAAATAATGTCAGCTATTGCGAGAGTTGGCAACGCTGCTTCTGGGCAAAAAGAAGCCCATAAATTGACCACCCACCAGATCGGGGCTGGAGGTAGGAATGGCTGGGGGGAGCTTCTCTGGCTTGCGGTATGTGGGAGGTCAGACTAGATGGTCACAATGGTACGTGGGCTCCTAAATGACTTAGGTGCTTTTGAAAATATTACCCCATGTTTACATGGGAATAGCTCTGACTGGTTTTTCCAGCAGAAACTGGCTCAATCTACACATTGTCTAGTTCTAGTGTATCTCGTGCTATGCAATGAAATAATCACGCTGCTCTGGAAGCAATTTAAGAACAAGCAAATAAAAGTTTAATTTTTTGGAAGCAACTTAGCTCCACTCAAAGCTGAGCTCAAACAAGGCTGCAGAAGGAACGGGATGGAGAATATTACCAAGACTGTTATAATGCCATTATAGAAATCAGCGGTGTGACCTAATCTGGTTACAGAACAAACCACTGGTCATCTGAGAAAGGAACCTGCATCACTAGAGAGGGTACAAAGAAGGGCAGCAGGATTGAGCAAGGGACTGGAAAGGCTTTATGAAGAGAGATTGAAAAGCTAGCCAGTGTTTATCCCAATGAAAAAAAGAACACAAAAGAATGACTAGTCTAGAAGTGGGAGATTGGCAATAGAGTTGGGCCAAAAATGGATCTTTTGGTTCATTGGCAATTTCAGAATTTCAGAGAAAAAAACTTATTCCAGTTTGGAACAAAAATGAATATTTTCAGCACATTGAAAATTTGAAAAAAAAAATGGTGTTGATCGAATAAAACATTTAATTTCAGTTTTGGATCATTTTAAAACTTTTTTTATTAAAAAAAAAAATCAAATTAAAGGAAGTTTTGAAACAAAACATCAGATCAACCTGAACAATCAAAACGTTGAAAATGTGAAGATAAAAGGTTTTGATTTATTAACATTTTTGGAGGGGTTTTTTGTTGTTGAAATGAAAAATTTGGCAAAGTCAAGGCAAAGTTGCAAATCAATTCAGTGTCGCAGAATCCGCATTTATCGCTGAAAAAAATTCAGTGCAAAAAATTTTGCCCAGCTCTAATCGGGAGCTTCTGTTCTTGCTCTCTTGTCACCCAGGGATAAAGGGACAAAGGGACGTTCCATGATGTTAAAAAGTGGCAAGCTCAACACTGACCCACAGCTATAAATTTTCACCCACAGCCTGTGGAACTCCCTTCCACAGGAAGTGTTAAGGCCAAGAATTTAGTAAGATTGGCCATTTCTGTGGAGAACAAGAAATCCAGAGTTGGAATAGCTGAGGCTAATGCAAATGCTGGCTAGGAGATTAAACCTCCAGATTCAGGGCTTGAGGTGATTTCTTATCGTTAGGAACCAGGGTGATATCTAATGTGGGGTCAGGTTGTCTCCATCTGCTTCCAGATTTCTTGCCAGTCACTGACAGAGATGGGATACTGGACTAGAGGGACCTCAGGTCTGATCCAGCCTGGCAATGCCTCTTTTCCAGTCTGGACAGGAGTGTCAGAATGTCAGAGAGTTCAGAGCCATAAGGACCCATTAGATCATCCAGTCTAGGGGTAACTGGGTGAAATTCAGGGACCTCCTGTATAGCGCAGGCCCCTGAATTTCATCCAGTTACCCCTAGACTGAGCTGTAAAAGGGCAGCCTGACCCTTTAAGGGCCAGCAGGCCTTGGTCAGTTAGCCATGCCCTGCTACATCTATGCTGGGTGTGGGACTGAAAAAGAGACAAGGCCAGCAGTTGGGTGGCTGAGGAGGAAAGCAGCTGGGCTGAGCTGGAGCTGGAGCAGCTCCAAGGAGGCCGTCCTGGGGCTGGTGTTGCCGTAGCGTAGAGGAACAGGGAGCTAAAGAGAAGTCTAGGAGGGGGACATGAGGGGGACATGAGGTTCAAGCCCAGAGGGGGCAGAAGATGTTTCAGAAGTGTTTGGTTTTGTCTGAGTTCTCCTGAGGGACCCCCAGGGCAGCCCTGGGACCTGCTACTCTGAAGAGAAGAGTGCGAGTCCAATGAGTTTTGTTCCGTGTGAAGAGAGTTTGCGGCTGGCCCAGCTGGAGCTAGGCCAGGCGACTTGGAAGAGACCAGCTGGGAGTAGCCAGTTTAGGGCCTGACCAGTTACAGCTAGATTTGGATACCCCAGACGGGGTGGACTTATATTAATAGCATGGCTGGAGGGCCGAGTCATATCTATAGCAGCAAATCACTGCTACAGCAGGAATAGGCCAAAGGCTGACTAAAGGGATGCTAAGGCAGAGCGCTGTAATGCTAGATCTTATTGTGAGGGGCGCTCCAGGACTATGGGCCTCACACGGGAGCCCAGTGACTTTAGTTAAACCAAAGCATTTCAGTCCTCAGGAGACTAAAATGTTGTGAGGCCCCTGTGATGGCCGAGAATCGCTGAGGGGAGCAATGTTTGATAACTTGATAATAGGCTCTTCGGTGTCCCAGACAAAGGTCTGGCAAGATCCAATGACTCGAAGTTGTCTCCAGCATAGGAGACAAATTCAGACTGGAAATAAGGAGCACATTTTAACCAGTGAGGGTAAGTAACCATGGGAACAGCTTCCCAAGGGCTGGGGTGGATTCTCCATCGCTGACAATTTGTAAATCAAGGTTGGATGTTTTTCTGCTCAGGTTCAACCAGGAATTGTTTCAGGGCTGGCCTGTAGTCTGTGTTAGGCAGGAGATCGGGCTGGAGGGCCACAGCATTAGACTGTCGGAATCTGTGTTCGGTCAGAACATTGTCACCATGAGCTCAGCTTAGATACTTGCTGGGTTGGACTCATTTGGGCTTTCGGGGCAGGGCAGTGTGTAGACTGACAGTCATCCTTGGGAAAGCTCAGCACGCAGGGTTCTTTACTAGTGGAAAAAGGCATAAGAAGGAGCAGCGGCGTGGCTCCATTCAGCAAGGGGGCGATGTGGGATAATGGCCTGTGTCTAATGAGATTGGTGCAGCTGAGCAGACCAGCTTGGCTGTGCAGTATGGCAGCCCGCATGAGGTAGAATTGCCAACCCTCCAGGATTGTCCTGGAGTCTCCAGGAATTAAAGAGTAACCTTTAATTAAAGATTATGTCCTGTGATGAAACCTCCAGGAATGCATCCAACCTAAATTGGCAATCCTAGTATGAGACCATCTCCCTGGGGGTGCAGGTGACTTGCAAAAACAGCTGTTCAGAGACTCCTCCTCCTTCCTGCTCCGCCTTCGCTTCATTAACTCACTGGAAAAATGGCATATGGTAACCCGTGTGGCAGTGCGCATTGCTGCCTGGGCAGGTGTAAATGCCAGCTCGCCCTGCTGGGAACGCATGGTACTCCCGCCCTGATGGGAAGGGAGTGGAGTCTAGTGGTTAGAGCAGGGGGATGCTGGGAGTCAGGACTCCTGGATACTATTCTTGGCTCTGGGAGGGCAGTGTGAGGTCTGGTGGTTACAGTAGGGGAGGGCTGGGAGTCAGAATTCCTGGTTTCTATCTCTGGCTGTGGGAAGGGGATTGGGTCAAGTGATTGGGGATGGAAGTCAGGACTCCAGGGTTCTATTCCCATGTATGGGAGGGGAGTGGTGTCGAGTGGTTAGAGCAGAGGGGGCCAGGACATCTGGATTCTAGTCCCAGCTCAGAGGCTGAGTTTGTGTTAATCACTCACTGTTTTTCCCTTTCCTTATCTGCGCCATGGGGATCCCTGCTCTTTAGGTAAGCCCCTTTGTTTTCAGTTTAAACCGATTTTTACTGAAAAATTCCCAGGTTTTACAAAAAGTATTATTCACTTTTTTCTAATTTTAACCCTACTTATGTATCATTCAACTATATAAAAATAACTTGTTTTATTAAGAAAATACAATACATTGCATGAGATCTATATATTACGATAATACATTAGTCTGCGTGTATATGCAAAGCTACCTGTTGAAGTAAGTCTATGTATAAGTCTAGAAGATACACACAATAAACAAATGCAAAGTTTATTCGAATGGTTATTCAAATGTAAAGCTTTATTTGGGGATTTGAGATCTATTGTTTTCTTAAACTCCGAGGTGGCATTGTGTTTTGAGTTCTGTTTTAGTCCTGCAGCAAACCACACTGATGAATGGAATTCAAAATATTAATCTATTGAATACTTTCCCCCCATCTTTCCATCCACCAAAATAAAGCCCGATATTTACCCAGAAAAATTATTAATAGTTTTTTGCACTGGTTTTGTACCTGTTTTTGTTGTTGTGGTAATAAACACTGATAAATTCCCAGGAAAAATTAAATAAAATAAAAACTGAAAATGTAGGGCCCTATCCTTACGGTACAATTTCCAAAGGGACCTGAGGGAGTTTCGCATCCAATCCCTGGTTGACTGTCAGTGGGAGTTAGGCCCTTATTTCCTTGGCCCCTTTTGAAAACTGGGACAGTTTTCCATCAAAAATTGCGGTTTTGTTGAAAGGTCTGACAAGATCAAATGGCTGGATGTTGAAGCTAGTCAAATTCAGATGGGAAGTAAAGTGCAAATTTGTACCGGTGAGGGGAATTAACCAGTGGAACAACTTCCCAAGGGCTGTGGTGGATTCTCCATTGCTGGCAATTTTTAAATTGAGATGGGATGTTTTTCTCACAGATCTGCTCTGGTTCAACCAGGAATTAATTCAGGGCCGTCCTATGTAGGGTTACCATATTTTGTGCCTCCAAATGGAGGACACTCCACGGGGCCCCGGCCCCGCCCCCCGCCCCGCCCATGCCCCCGCCCCAACTCCGCCCCCTCCCCAAAGTCTCCGCCCCCTCCCCTGCTTCCCGCGAACATTTGATTCGCGGGAAGCCTGAAGCAGGTAACGGGGATGTGGGGGGGAGGAGGCGCGGCCCAGGCTGGCCCCCGGCGGCTCCAGCCTGGGTCGGCTCGGGCCCTGGGGTGCCGGCCCCGGCCCGCCCAGCACTGCCGGCCCCCGGCGGCCCAGAGCAGCCCCCAGCTATCCCGGACTGGCTCCCGGCCCCACGGCCCGGCGCACCCCCGCTACCCCGGCCCGGCGCACCTCCCCCCCGCTACCCCGGACCGGCTCCGCGGCCCGGCGCACCTCCCCCCCGCTACCCCGGACCGGCTCCGCGGCCCGGCGCACCTCCCCCCCGCTACCCCGGACCGGCTCCGCGGCCCGGCGCACCTCCCCCCCGCTACCCCGGCCCGGCGCACCTCCCCCCCGCTACCCCGGACCGGCTCCGCGGCCCGGCGCACCTCCCCCCCGCTACCCCGGCCCGGCCCGCGGCCCGGCGCACCTCCCCCCCGCTACCCCGGACCGGCCCGCGGCCCGGCGCACCTCCCCCCCGCTACCCCGGACCGGCCCGCGGCCCGGCGCACCCCCCCCGCTATCCCGGACCGGCCCGCGGCCCGGCGCACCCCCCCGCTACCCCGGACCGGCCCGCGGCCCCGGCCCCGCGACCCCGGACCGGCCCGGCACCGGCCCCGGCCAAAGAGGCCCCGCCGAGCCCTCCCTCCCTCCTGATTTTCCCGGACATGCCCGGCTTTTGGGGATTTCCCCCCGGATGGGGATTTGAACCCCCAAAAGCCGGACATGTCCGGGAAAATCCGGACATATGGTAACCCTAGTCCTATGGCCTATGTTATACAGGAGGTCAGTGGAGATTATCACATCTGAATACATCAGAGGGCTTAACCCCAGGGAGGGAGACGAGCTATTGAAGCTAATGGACAATTTGGCAGAAGGACAAATGGGAACAAACTGGCCAGGAATGAACTGAGGCTGGCAGTGAGAAGAAGGTTTCCAACTAAAGCTGGACAAATAACTGATTTTTTGGTTAACTGGCAGCTCTGAAAAATAAAATTAAAGAAAAAAGAACAGGAGTACTTGTGGCACCTTAGAGACTAACAAATTTATTAGATCATAAGCTTTCGTGGACTACAGCCCACTTCTTCGGATGCATATAGAATGGAACATATATTGAGGAGATATATATACACACTTTTTGCGGATACAGACTAACACGGCTGCTACTCTGAAACCTGTCATTAAAGAAAAAGTTAGTTCAGATCAAACTGAATCTGAAAACCTCAGCTGTTGAAGTCCATTTTGGGTTGAACAAAAAATTGCTGTACCTCTGCCACCGGATTTGGGTGAATGCAGTGAGACTTAACAAGCGCCATCTGTTTGGGTTTTGAAAAGATGGAGGGGTGATTTGTTTACAGTCTAAGGACCTTCTGGGGGAGAAAATCCCAGGTACTAACAGGCTCTTTAACTTAGTGGAGAAAGGCAGAGTAGGATTCGGTGGCTGAAAGTTAAAGCCAGACGTGTTCAGATTAGAAACAAGGCTCCAAGTTTTTTAACAACATTGATAATTAACCACAAATGCCCAAGGGAGGTGATGGAGTCTCCATTTCTTGATGTCATCAGATCCAGACTGGATGGATGCCTTTTTGGAAGATGTTTTAGGCCTTGTCTACACTGGCACTTTACAACGCTGAAACTTTCTCGCTCAGGGGGGTGAAAAAACACCCCCCTGAGCGCTGCAAGTTTCAGCGCTGTAAAGTGGCAGTGTAGACAGTGCACCTGCGCTGGTAGCTATGCCCCTCGTGGAGGTGGGTTTTTTACCGCACTGGGAGAGCTCTCTTCCAGCACTGGTGCCACGACTATGCATAGGGCCGGCTCTAGGCACCAGCAAAACAAGCTGGTGCTTGGGGTGGCACATTTTTAGGGGCGGCATTCTGGCGCGGGCCATGCCGCCCCTAAAAATGTGCCCCGGCCGCCCTAACTCACCTCCCCTGCTACCGCTCGCGCGCCGCTGCTCACCCTCCCTCCCAGGCTCTCAAACCCAGGAGGGAGGGGGAGATCCCAAGCAGCTGCGGCACGCGAAACAGCTGTTTCGCGTGCCGCGGCCGCTCGGGATCTCCCCCTCCCTCCCAGGTTTGAAAGCCTGGGAGGGAGGGGGAGGCCCTGAGTGGCCGCGGCGCACGCGCTGCTTCTCCCTCTCCCTCCCTCCCTCCTAGGCTTGAGAGCCTGGGGGGAGGAGGCAGGACTGGGGATTTGGGGAAGGGACGGAGATGAGGTGGGGCGGGGGGGCGGTAAGAAAAAAACGCGGGGGGGAGGGGGCGGCCAAAATTGTTTTCGCTTGGGGCGGCAAAAATCCTAGAGCCAGCCCTGACTACGCAGCCACATTAAAGCACTGCTTGGTAGTGAAGATCTAGCCTTAGTGAAACACAAGTGATTGGGAAAATACAGGGGGAACTAGGTAGAATTCCTTGCTCTGTGCTATACAGGAGGCCAGACTAGGTGATCTAACCGTCACTTCTGGCCTTAAACTCTATGAATTTATTAATAAATAGATCCCAGCTTTGGTGAATAATTGCTAAATATTACAATGCTCTTACTTGCCACTCTGCCCTGTTGATTTCCTGTGTATACTTTGTGGCTTATCTGACTTCATTTTTCCCAGTGTCTCTGGTTTGCACACAAAAATAAGTGATATGTTTACTATACAACAGACCTAAGGGGCAAACTTTGATCCCCATAGTAGAACCTCAGCTTCCGTCATTCTATTTCGCGTCTACCCCCATGTGTTAAGTTAATACGTAGGTAAAGGAGGCTACTGTTTAACTGGCCAGGCTGATGTTGTTCGGAAACGTTGTTCTGTATTCTCTGGCCAAGTAGGGCAAAGGCTATTGCTGAGTTATGGGATTTCACCCAGCTCTTCCCTTTTCACAAAATCAGTGACCATCACAATTTTTCCCAGGGAAAGTTTGGTTTTGCTCAAAAACCAACCTTTCCCCTCCCCCTCCCCAAATGAAAATAATTACCAATTTTAGCATTTTTCCGTTTCTCAGGAAAATTTCCCTGCCATTTTTTCCACCTTCCCAGTGAAAGTTTATTGCCACTTTTTGTTTAACAAAAATGCAGGGGTTTGGGGAGAAAACATGGGATTCTGTAATAAAAACCATATTGGGGAAGTTTTAGCGAAAGACAAGAAATGAGTTTGTTTCAGACTGGAAACAGTTTCAAAATGTGTCACAAAGCATATTCCCCTTTTTCAACTACTTCTGCATAGACGCGGGAGATTGTAAAGTCCTAATAGAACATGGAAGGTTACTTGTCTGCATGATGTTTGTTTTGTGTTTTTGCTTATCTTGCTATTATTTGTATTACAGTATCATCTAGAGACCGCAAACTGAGATTGGGGCCCCATTGTGCCAGGTGCTGCACAACCCCCCAATAACACCAAGTGTTCATAATTCAGGAATCAGCCTTCAAAAACGCATGATGGGGCTGAACATCGTGAGATTCTCATATAGCAAAAGGAGGGTTCTTTTGATTTGCCTTCTGGCTTTTGAACCTTTTGGGTTAATGGTTTCCAGCTTTTTTCTAGAACTCCAAGGGCTAGAAAATTGGTTAGTTTGGTTTTTGTTTTCTATGTGAAAGCTGTGATTTTCCCAGAAGCGTTGACTCCGGGAGCTGAGACTTTATAAGACAAACTCTTTATATTTTGAGACTTACAATAGAATCCCAAGTGTTTGCAACACCCCGTGATTTTCCCCTCTGTGGAAGCATTCTTTATTTGGCACTGGTGTGGCTGCTACTGGAATCCTGTGTCCAGTTCTGGTGTCTACAATTCAAGAAAGATGTTGATGATCTGGAGAGGGGTCAGAGAAAAGCCATGAGAATGATTAAAGGATTAGAAAAAATGTGTGAGAGACTCCAGGAGTTCAATCAGTTCGTTTCAACAAAGAGAAGGTTAAGGGGTGACTTAAGTCTATAAGTACCTACAGGAAACAAAAATTTGATAATGGGCTGTTCAGTCTAGCAGCTAAAGGTCTAGCAAGAGCCAAAGAGTGGAAGTTGAAGCTAGACAAATTCAGACTACAAATGAGGCACACGTTTTTAACAAGTAGGTTAATTAACCACTGGAATAATTGAACAAGGGCTGTGGTAGAATCTCTGTCACTGGGAATTTTTAAATCAAGATGGGATGTTTTTCTAAAAGATCTGCTCTCGTTCAAACTCTAAGTTCAGGGAATTTCAGGGAAGTCCTATGGCTTGTGTTATACGGGCAGTCAGAACAGATGATCATAGAATCTGATTTTAGTCTCTGTGAATGTATAGTAGAAGGTTGAGATCAGTCCTAGTCTTCCCACAGTGATCACCGCGACCTGCAACCAAGTATGAAAGCTACAAACCACCTTGGAATTGACCACAGTTTTAGTTACCGAAAATCTGCTAATGCCATCGGTAGAGACAATATTTTCACCTTTCTGGGTTGGGAACTGGATGCATAAATTTTTAAGGCCAGAAGGGCCCATTAGATCCTCTACTCTCATATAGCGCAGGCCAGAGAATGTCACCCATTTACCTCTGCATTGAGCCCACTAACTTGTGCCAGACTAAAGCATCTTTCAGAAAGGCTTCCAGTCTGGGTCTGAAGCCAGATGGAGACTCCACCACTGCCCTTGGGAGTTTGTTCCAATGGTTAATCTCCTGCCGCGTTAAAAATGTGTGCCTTGTTTCTAATGTGAATGTGTCTGGCTTTAAGTGCCAACCATTGGTTCTTCTTGGTCTGCCTCTCTCCACTAGATTAAAGAGCCCTTTACTACCCAGGATTTTCTTCGCATGAAGGTCCGTATACATTGTAATCAAGTCACCTCTTGATCTTTTGGAGAAGCTACCCAGCTGGCGCTCCTTCAGCCTCTCACTGTAAGGCATTGTTTTCCAGGCCTCAAATCATAGGGATGGGGCATCCTCATCCCGCCTTGCTGGCTCAGCTGGAGCCAGACGTCTGGCTGAATCTGTACAACCCTACTTTGCTTTGTATTCGGCGCAGAACGGCTAACGTACAGTAATGCGATTTCTCATTGCAATGCAGAGCTGTGCTTCTTAATAGACACACCCCCCATGCCATAAAACTGCCACTTAGGCATGTGCAATTGGGCATTCGACGATACAAGCTTGGCAGCCTCTTCCCCCTCCCCCGCAAAGCCATATTTTTGGAAACCAACAAAGGCCCATTAGCCAAACCCAGCTGATTGAAGCTAGATCCACTGTGCCCTTGGAGCAACTGCTCTGCTTGCCTATGCGTAGCTGGTCTGAGAAGGAATGAGCAAAGCAGAGGATGCATAAATATCCATGGAAGGCAGCTATTGGTCACACAGGGAGCTGCCTGCCTCCTGACAGGCATCCAGTGGCTGAGGGGTGCGTGTGGGGGTGTTCTGAAGCTTGCACGATGGGTGACCTATCTCAGCGCCTGCCTAGTGCTGTTGCACTGGGTCTGCTAACATTTGCCGATTGGTTTATAGATCCCCATTTCTCTGGTGAACTGTCTCAGTTCGGGAGCTTTAGGGGAATCGCAGCCACTTTGAATGGTCCTGTTTGCTCATCTGTAAAGATGACTCTGGTGTTTCAGGGATGGAGAGGCATTTAGCTACCACTTTGGTCCATTATCTGGGCTGGGGTCTCTGGTTGAAGGCCCCAAATGACTGGCATTAAGAAATGGATCATTGCAAAGCCCCTGTGTACAGAGAGTTTTCTCCTCTCGGCACAGTGATATTGACAGCTGATGCCGTGGCTCCACTGGACACATACGTGGCTACCTGGAATGGAAAGGTAGTGCTCATCCAATGGGCAATAATGGCACTGAATCCATCCACTGAGGCCTGGGCTTTTTCGTGCTGTCCTTATACCCTTCTGTCATCATGGAAGTGTTTAGTGGCCCTGACTGAGAACAGCGGCCCCAACATTGTGACAGGCGCTGCACAGACCCCAGCCAAGATCGGAGGGGCCCATGTGGTGCTGGGCACTGCATAGACCCCGACTGAGATAGGGCCCTCCATTGTGCCAGGCACTGCTCGGACACACAGTGAGAGGCAGCCCCTGCCCTGAAGAGCTCACATTCTAAATAGGCAAAGGGTGGGAGGGGAAACAGATGCCCAGAGAGGGGAAGGTCCATGGAAGCCCAGGGTCAGTGGCAGAGCTGGGAATAGAACTCCAGTGTACTGATGGCCAGTGCAGTGTGCAGCCCACTTGTCCTGCTCTGAAGAGCTTACAGTCGACACATGCACAGTAAAAAAGAGTGAGAGGGGAAACAGCTGATCCGTGCTGAGCCTCTGAGGTGTGGGATGAATGGCTGATGCCATTTGGGAGCAGGGATTCCAGGCTTTCAAATGGGCTAAATGATTGGTTTCTGCTCCTAGTGGTGGCTGATGTAATCACAGAAGAGATGCAGCATGGGAGAAGCAAGATGGCAGGTGGAAGGACATGATTTGAGGGTGAGGTTATCCAAACAGGAAGGGCTGGAAAGGAGTGTATCTCTCACTACTGCATTCTCAGCAGTGGGGCTAGGATAAATTTCAATTCCTGGTGCCCACATTTTTCTGAGCTCCAATGAGGTTAAAGGTAGAGGGTGTCAAATAACAGGTTGGGGTTTTTTTGTTAGCGATTCCAAAAAAATCAAGAAAATCGTGTTACGTCGAACTGAGCACAACATTATCTGGAATTTTTGGTGAATCGAAAAGTTGAAAAAGAAACTATCATTTTGGGTTGAACAAAACGTTTTGTTTCAAGCTTTTACAAAAAATTAAAGGAAATTTCTAAGCGAAAAGTTGTTTTGAATCAAAAGGTCAAAACGTCTCTTATTTGAACAAGTACATTTCAGTCTCTGCTGCACACATATGTCTAGGCCCGAGCAATGTGAAAAGCCTGCATGAATCGGGCTAATCTCTTGTAACATGCGTGTTCTTCACCACGTCCTGGACACAGCGATTTGTGCCCTGTCTCCCATACTTAAAAGAGCCAAGAGCAGCGATGTTTCACATGCTTTAAAAGGGCTTCTGGCAAATTCAGTCTGACAGGTGCAAACCCATTAGAGTTTCATGTCTGGCTCTTTATTGCAGTCGCTAGCACACGTAAATAGAAGCCAACTTTCAGGGATCTCCTGATCCAGGTGCCAGAGTTGGTGAGCCTGCTGAATGGATGATGGAAGCCGGCTGCCTTGGAACAAATTCCATGTTGCTTCATCGCTAAATCCCAGTTCCTTAAGAGGCAATGAGGTCTGGTGGATAAAGACAGTGGGTTTGGAGCCAGGACTCCTAGGTGCTAGTCCCTGCTCTGGCAGAGGAGTGGGGTCTAGTGGTTAGAGCAGGGAAGGATTCGGACTGTTCTGAGCTCCGACCTTGGGCAGGTCTCTGTTTCTGCACCCAGCTTTTGTCTATGTATATTGTAAGCTCTTTGAGGCAGGGACTGCCTCCGGTCTCTGTGCAGCACCTGGCACAGTGGGGGCCCTGATCTCGGTCAGGGGTCTGAGCAGCGCCCGGAGCCCCTCATTGTAGTCTTTGCAGTCCAGGCTTAATGGGGTTCCCCAGTCTTGGTCAGGGTCCAGGCAGAATCCAGCCTAACTGGAAAGTGACTTGGGTGATAAGAAATAGCTAGCATGGCTTTGTTGGTGTCACTAGGCCTAAATGAACCAAAGTTCCTCCATGTTTAACTCTAATCGACCTCAAAAGCCAGATGCATGGAATGTGTAACAACCAGTTATCGATTACAAACCTCCCCCCCCCCCCCCCAATACTGGTACCAAGCGGTAATAATGAGGCCTTTATGTTTCTGGCTGAAGAGGAGATAATAAATCAAAGGGAAACAGGACCAGATAACGGTTTAGAGGAGTGTTACTAACAAACTAGACTTATAGCCGCCAGAATGATTTAACTGCTCAAATGTATAAACATGGCTTTTGTAGAAGAAGGGAGAGGGAATGGGGGAAGGGGAGGGGGGGAGAGAAGAGAGGGGGGAAGAGGGAGGAATTTAGCTGTGAAATGTAATTGCTTGCTACTTGCTTAAAGTAAACTATTATAGGAGAAAGGGAGGGTGAAGGGGGGGTGGGTGAAGAGAAAAGTCAAGCTGCTGAA
The DNA here is from genome assembly GCF_027887155.1 of Malaclemys terrapin pileata. Taxonomy (NCBI): domain Eukaryota; kingdom Metazoa; phylum Chordata; order Testudines; family Emydidae; genus Malaclemys; species Malaclemys terrapin. Next base: position 30,104,653 of record NC_071511.1, on the reverse strand, counting down.
TGTATAAAAAGGGAAAACTGTTTGTCTCAGTGTGCTTGATCTGAGATGGGCCTGTCTCCTTGCACTGCTTTGAGATCTCAAATAAACTTTGTTTGCTTCTCCACCCTGGTGCGTTCATTGGCGTGAAGCACACCGGGCAACGAACCCCGCTGTTGCTGTCCTCGGGCCCTCTGTGCCGGCAACAGCTTTGTCAAGAACAAATCATGCCAAGCCAGCCTAAGTTCCTCCTTTCCTGGGGTTACGGTCCAATGGCGGGGGGGAGAGCAGTAGATGTCGTATGTTTTGATTTTAGTAAGGGTTTTGGCACAGTCCCACATTACAGTCACATAAGCAAACTAGGGAACTGTGGCTAGACACAGTTACTATGAAGTGGGTGCACCACTGGTTGAAAGACCGTACTCTCAGAGTAGTTATCAATGGGTCGCTGTCAAACTCGGAGGAGATATCTAGTGGGGTCCCTCTGGGATCATTTCTGGGTCTAGTTCTATTCAATGTTTTCATTGGTACCTTGGATAATGGAGTGGAGACTATGCTTATAAAATTTGCAGATGACACCAAGCTGGGAGGGGTTGCAAGCACTTTGGAGGACACGATTAGAATTCAAAACGAATTGGTCTGAAATCAACAGGATGAAATCCAATAAAGACAAGTGCAAAGCATTGCACTTAGGTGGGCATTTGATTTTTTCTTCCTACAAAACGGGGAATAACTGGCTAGGCAGCAATACTGCAGCAAAGGATCTGGGGGTGATAGTGGATCACAAATTGAATATGAGTCAACAATGTGACGCTGTTGTGAAAAAGGCGAATCTCATTCTGGGGTGTATTAACGGGAGTGTTGTATGTAAGACCTGGAAGGTAATTGTCCCTCGCTGCTCAGCACTGGGGAGACCTCCGCTGGAGCACCGTGTCCAGTTCTGAGCTCCACACTTCAGGAAAGATGTGGATAAATTCAAGAGACCAGAGGAGAGCACTAAAAATGAAAAAGGTTTAGAAGACAACCTGACCTATGAGGAAAGGCTACAAACTCTGAACATATTGTCTTGAGAAAAGAGACTGAGGAGAGACTTGATAGTCTTCAGATATATTAGGGGCTGCTATAGAGGACTGTGACCAATTGTTCTCCATGTCCACTGAAGGCAGGACAAGAAGTCATGGGCTTAATCTGCAGCAAGGGAGATTGAGGACAGATATTAGGAAAAACTTTCTGACTCTTAAGAGCAGTTAAGCTCTGGAACAGGCTTCCAAGGGAGTTGTGTAATCCCCATCACTAGAGATTTTTAAGAAAAGCTGGACAAACACCTGCCAGGGAGGGTCGAGGTTTAGCTGGTCCTGCCTCAGCGCAGGGGGCTGGATTTGATGACCTCTCAAGCCCTACACTGCTATGATTCGGTGAGGTCAGTGGCTGAGCTGTGAATAGAACCCAGGGGTCCTGACTCCCAGTTCTGAGTGTTATCCACAACAGTGCCTGTGTTTTGTGGGGCTTTTTAGTTGCAATTCTCTCTTTAAATTCCTATCCGTCATCCGTTTCTCTTCCTGGAATTCTCTTACGCTGGGTGAGGTTTTATAAAAAGCGTTGGATCTGTGCAGAAAAACCAAAGTAGGAAAGCAGATCTAAGGGAGACAGAATTGTACACGGTGTTGCTCCTGGCATGCCTAAAGCCTGGAGCAGCGAAAATCTTGTTAAGAGAGATTTGGAGGCGTTTGCAATCACTTTCTACCCTCCTGACTCCCAAAGAAGCCAAAGGAAACCAGTGCTGGGCTTTTCTTTTTATCTGTGTTTTGTACTTAATTAGAGAAAAGAAGGCGCTTTTTGCTATTTTGCCTCCAGGAGATTAGGCGATTTGCTAACAAATTATTTCCATCACCGTTTGCTCCACGATGAAGCTGTTTCCTGGCCCACTGTGTGGCTTGGCGGAATGCTACCTGATGGGGGAAAGCAGTGACTCTGAAATGGATTGTGGATCATGGTGGTTATGATACTACTGCCAACTCTGGCCATATTTCAGAGATTGTTAGGCCAGAAGGGACTACTGTGATCAGCTAGTCAGACTTCCTACATAACAACCCATAGCCGGTCCTGAATTAATTCCCATTTCAACTAGAGCTGAGTTCTTAGAAAAACTTCACAAGCTGATTTAAAAATGGCCAATGTTGGTGAATCCACCACATCCCCTGGTAAATTGTTCTAATGGTTAATTGCCCTCACTGGGGGCGGGGGGAAAAGTGCACCTTATTATTCCTTGTCCAAATTTGTCCAGCTTCAAATTCCAGCCATTGGATCTTGTTAGACCTTTGCTAGACTGAAGAGCCCTCTGTTATCAAATATCTGTTTCTCCTGTAGGTACTTATAGACTGTGATAAAGCCAACCCGTAACCTTCTTGGTGTGTTTTCTTAAATCCTGGAGGCATGTGAGCCTGTCAGTTTTTCATTTCAAAACAATTTCTGTCCATTTGGTTTAGGGAGAAAAATTGAAAATGGGACCCCTGAAGGCTAAATAAAAATAACCGGATATTTATTCTTTTAAAAAAAATCTCATGCTTTTTAAGCTGATCTCAAGATTTTGAGGGGCCTGACTCATGATTAGTGCCTTACCAAATTCACTGTCCATTTTGGTCGATTTCACAGTCATAGGATTTAAAAAATAGTAAATGTCATGATTTCATCTATTTAAATCAGAAATTTCATGGTGTTGTAATTGATGGGATCCTGACCCAAAAAGGAGTTGTGGGGCGGGGGTCGCAAGGTTATTGAAGGGGGGGATTGCGGTACTGCTACCCTTACTTCTGCGCTGGTGCTGGTGGCGGCGCTGCCTTCAGAGCTGGGCAGCTGGAGAGCGGCGGCTGCTGGCTGGGAGCCAAGCTCTGAAGGCAGAGCCATTGCCAGCAGCAGCGCAGAAGTAAGGATGGCAGGTATGGTATTGCCACCCTTACTTCTGCTCTGCTGCCTGCAGAGGTGGGCCCTCAGTCAGCAGCCGCCACTGTCCAGCCGCCCAGCTCTGAAGGCAGCATAGAAATAAGGGTGGCAAAACCATGACCCCCCTAAAATAACCTTGTGACCCCCTCCCCCGCATCTCCCTTTTGGGTCGGGACCCCCAATTTGAGAAACGCTGGTCTCCCCCGTGAAATCTGTATAGTACAGGGTAAAAGCACCCAAGAGACAAGATTTCACACAGGAGTCCAGATTTCACGGTCCGTGTTTTTCATGGCCGTGAATTTGGTAGGGCCCTACTCATGATTTTTGAATGTCTGGGTTTGCAATGCTGGGACACCTGATGGCTGTAAGCTCCGGGCATGATGCGGGGGCTCACACAGTCACTCCCCGTGCCTGGTAAAGTTTGCGGTTGGCGCAAAGCTCGTCAGAGGGGGGAAGAGCAATGGCGAAGGGGTCCGTTGCACAAAGGGAGCTGGGTTGCTGGGAACCTAGGCTCATTTGAACAAGGAGTGCTCAAATACAGCCTGAGGCAAGGGCGTACCTCCAGGCACAAGGCTCCAGAAAGGACTCGGTTCTCTAAACCAAATGACCGTGAGCTCCTGCTGCAATGCAATGGCTGAGATCGCAGATCCTGGGGTGGATCAGCAGCGGGGGGTCGAGCAGGAGAGGGAAGTGGCATCACCTCTGTATGTGTCGTCTGTGACTGTGATACTGCGTCCAGCTCTGGGGTGCGCACTTCGAACCACTGCAGAGAAAGAGCCACAAGAACAATCCAAGGGCAGGAAAACCTGCCTCCCAAGGAGAGGCTCATAACAATGCACCACTTTGCCCTACGTGTTGCTGCAGAGAAGTGGGGATCAGTGCCTATCCCCTTCCAGGGAGTGGGGAGCTTGGGTCACAGAGGGACAGCACCTAGCCAGTCTCTGTAGCCAGTTCCCCCACCCTGGAGCCAGATCGAAGCCGGTACCCCCTAGAGGGGAAAGGCCCCATGTCCTATTTCCCAGTCCCCACCCTCCATAGCCAGCCAGTCCCCTGCCATGGACCGAGATTGGAGCTGGTGCCCTCTCAAGGGGAAAGGCCCCAGCTCCCATTCCCCTCCACTCTGTTCTCTCTCACACACCCAAGCCCTGACCATATTATCCAGACCAAGCTGCCACTTTGCCTTTGCTGTGTTAGCATCTTCTTTGTTCCACTTGTCTCATTTCCAAGGACCCGACTGGGGGGAGAAGCCAGCCCAGAGCCTGACGACACCTGAAAGCTAATTTTGGGCCCGTGCGTCGGAGGCGCGATTGATTCTTGGCTGTAAAAATAAATCTGCTGCTAAACGCCTGGTGATTTTTTTTTTTTTTTACCACTTCCCTGTTTAACCGCAAGGCGCGTGCTAGCTGCAGACAGGTTCCTCGGGCTGTTCACAAAGAGCCCTTTGCAGCTATTTAAGTTGAGAACGAAAGGGCCGGGTGCATTGCTGCCCTCCATTTCCCCCATGCTCCCTGGGTGCCACCCAACCAGCTGCTTCTATTTCAGGTCCTCCCTGCAGCTGCTCCCACCTGCTGAGGGCTCTTGTGTGGCCCCCCGACCCCGCCATTCTCCCTTCTCTCCTACCAGGGGCCACTCTTCTCCCAGCACTACGGGGGGCCTGATCTCAGTCAGGGTCTGCGCAGCACCCAGCACAAGGGAGTCCTTGATCTGTGGATTTGTGCCGCTGACGGGGTCCCGGACTTGGTCGCAGTTGTGCAGCGCCTGGCACAGTGGAGGCCCTGATTTTGGTTGGGTCCTGTAGGCGTGGCTGGAACGCACACAATAATTGAGATGAAATAGCATGAGGGTCACTCTGAATTCAGACCCATTCATCCTAGGGCAGAATTCACATCCATTCACCTCTAAGGCACTAGTCCCAGTGAGATCATCTCCTCGGCTGCAAATAGCCCGTTTGCCTCTGGTTAGGTGGGGATCTGGCTGCAGGAGGCCACTGTTGGGCAGACGTCTGGCTGCTGGGAGCCCTTTCTCTGGTATATTCATACCCCCAATCACTAGCAGGGGGTTCTTCTCCCAGCCCTGCCCCTGCTGTCCCTGGTGTCCAGGAGCCTTTGCAGAGGGTTACCTGTTCTCTACACGTGCTGCCCTTTGCATCACCCTGACCTGCGCCCCTGCGTGTGTCTCCCCAGATGCTGCAGCTGTGTTTCATGAGAGGGGGCCTCGGGTTCCTGGGCGCCAAGCGCCTCTCCCTGATCCATGCCGCCTTCCAGAGCACCCAGCGGGTGGAGTACAAGCCCATCAAGAAAGTCATGGTGGCCAACAGAGGTAAGAGATGCACCCTGCCCCCATTGCTGCCACCCCTCCCAGCAGTGGATCCCAGCAACTCCTCTGTGGCCCTGCTGCCATGCTAAGGCCCCATACTGTCCCATGATCATGACCCCCCACTAAAGGGGCAGAGGGTGTCCCCTCCCAGAGAACCAAGGCTGGAAGCAGGCCCCCTTCCATACTGATCCCAGCAGCCTTGGGTCAGGGAGCTGAGCCCCTCCTGCCCTACACTGAGTCTCCTTAGGGTGGGGTTGGTACTGTCCTCCAGGGCAGTGGGGGTGGGAGCAAATACTCCATTGAGATGCCCTGGGTCAGCCACCCCCTGGGAGCGATCAGCTCAGGCATCATTGACATGCCAGTCACACTTGGGGCAGCTCCCCACTCGCAGTGTGATTGGCTCAGGCTCTCTGCAGACTCAGGCAGCCGGTTACACTCCTTTGCCTCCATGCACAAACCCCTGTGGGTCACTCTTTGGTGTGTGCATTTGCAGGGGAAATTGCCATCCGGGTGTTCCGAGCCTGCACCGAGCTGGGGATCCGGACGGTGGCCGTCTATTCCGAGCAGGACACAGGGCACATGCACAGACAGAAGGCGGATGAGGCTTATCTCATTGGGAAGGGATTGCCCCCAGTCCAGGCGTATTTGCACATTCCTGACATCATCAAAGTAGCCAAGGTATGAGAGGAACGTGGGCGGGGGGGGTTACAATTAATAATTAATATTAAGTGTAATCGTGAACAATCATATTAGGACTGTCACACGATTAAAAATTAATTGCAATTAATGGGGATATTAAAAAAGGTCACGATTAATCGTAGTTTTAATCGCACAGTTAAACAATAATAGACTCCCAATTGAAATTTATTATAAATATTGGTGGATGTTTTTCTACATTTTCAAATATATTGATTTCAGTTACAACACAGAATACAAAGTGTACAGTGCTCACTTTATATTATTAGTTTGGATTACAAATATTTGCACTGTAAAAAAGATAAACAAAAGACATAGATTTCAGTTCACCTCATACAAGTACTGTAGTGCAATCTCTATGGTGAAAGTGCAACTGACAAATGTAGGATTTTTTTTTACATATATATACACCTCTACCTTGATATAACGCTACCTGATATAACGTGAATTCGGCTATAACGTGGTAAAGCAGCGCTCCGGGGGGCGGGGCTGCGCACTCCGGCGGATCAAAGCAAGTTCAATATAACACGGTTTCACCTATAACGCGATAAGATTTTTTTTGGCTCCCGAGGACAGCGTTCTATCGAGGTAGAGGTGTATATGTAATTATTATATAACACAATAGTTATATTGTTGTATGTTGATTAATTACTAATAATTCATATAAACAATGTAAAACTTTGGAGCCTACAAGTCCACTCCGTCCTACTTCTGTTCAGCCAATCGCTAAGACAAATAGTTTGTTTAGATTTACGGGACATAATGCTGCCTGCTTCTTATTTACGATGTCACCTGAAAGTGAGAACAGGCGTTTGCGTGGCACTGCTGTAATATAAAGTGAGCACTGTACACTTTGTATTCTGTGTTGTAATTGAAATCAGTGTATTTGAAAATGTAGAAAAACATCCACAAATATTTATAATAAATTTCAATTGGTGTTCTATTGTTTAACAGTGCGATTAAAACTGTGATTAATTGTGACTATTTTTATGTAGTTAATTTGTTTTGCATTAATCGCTTGAGTTAACCGCTATTAATTGACAGCCCTAATTATGATTAATAATTACAAATTAGATTGGATTGGAGGTTCGGCTGGGAGTTCTGTTCCTGACTCTGGGAAGGGAATGTGGTCTGGTAGGGTACAGCGTAGGGAACTGCGTGCCAGGACTCCTGGGTTCTATTCCTGCCTCTGACATTCGACTGGCCCATCTCCATGCCTCAGTTTCTCTTATCTGCTGGGCACTTGAAGGCCTGTGGGTTTTAAAGAGCCAACGCACCATTTTTCTAATGCCTCTCCCCCTGTGTCTGTGTCCCTAGGAGAATGAAGTGGATGCTGTGCACCCCGGCTACGGCTTCCTGTCTGAGCGCGCGGACTTCGCCCAGGCTTGCAGTGATGCTGGAGTACGCTTCATCGGCCCCAGCCCAGAGGTGGTACGCAAGATGGGTGACAAGGTGGAAGCCCGCGCCATTGCCATTACTGCAGGTAGGGGGCGCTCTCCCCTTGCAGCCAGTGCTGGCCCCAGTGTGGTGCTAGGGGCTGCTGTGCTGTAGGGCATGGGGTGGGAGGAGCAGCATGGGCTGCATTTCCTTGTAGGCAGGGCTGACCCCTGAGTGGCACTAGGGGGCGCTGTGTTGCTGGAGGTGCTGCATCTCACATGGCTCTGCCCATGACTCACTGTGTAGGCAAGCCACTCTCATTAAGTTTATTACAGTAGTGCCTAGAGTCCTCGACTGAGATCGGGACCCCGGTCATGGTGGGCACTGCTTTGACCCCACCTGAAAGCAGGGCCCCTGTTGTACCAGGTGCTGTACAGACATACAGCGAGAGGCAGTCCCTGCCCTGAAAAGCTCATGTTCCAATTAGACAAAGGGTGGAAGAGGAAACTGAGGGAGGACGGGATTTGCTCAAGGTCAGTGGCGGAGCTGGGAATGACATGCTGTATCTGTTCTCTCCTAGGGGTCCCTGTGGTGCCAGGCACTGACTCCCCAATATCATCTCTCAATGAGGCCCATGAGTTCTCCAACAAGTATGGCTTCCCTATCATCTTCAAAGCTGCGTATGGCGGAGGCGGACGGGGCATGAGGGTCGTTCGCAGCTATGAGGTACCATTGATTCCAGAGCAAAGACACACCTGCCCTTAATACCCTTCTGGCTTCCTGGCCTCAGCTTCTGGGGCTGAGTGTGTCAGTGGCTTCTGTTCCTGTGGCTGGCGCAAGTGCAGCTACTCTGATTGGCTGGCCCGTTGATGGCGCGAGAGCCTTCTCCTATGCATCCCAGGTGAAAATCCCCCAGTCACAGTGCTGGCTTCCTGTGTCCCTGTGCCAAACCACTGGGCCCCAGAGCCGTCTCCCACGTATCATCTGCCATCTCTGCACCTCCTTGCCAGAGGACAGCTACCTCTCTTTAATTTCCCCTCCTAGAGGTCAGCTGGGGGATGAAAACAGATGCGGTATCTTAGTGCAGTTTCAAGATAAACCCTTTATTGAGAGTGGAAACTATATACAGAAATATGATAAAAACTTCCTGCTATGCTCAGGCTGCAGCCTGTGCCAGCCCTGCACTGGGTTGCTTTGTCTCTGCTCCCAGCCTGAAGCGAGCCCTAGGAAATCCCAAGGCTGCATGAAGAGTGTACAGGAAGTGTGACATCTCTACACTGCCTGGAGGACTCACTCTATAGCACAGTAGAGAGGGAGGTGTCCTAATTTTACCCTTTGCTCCAAAGTGGATGATAGCAGGGACTGAACTGGGGTGACCAGATGTCCCGATTTTATAGGGACAGTCCTGATATTTTTCTTATATAGGCTCCTATTACCCCCCACACCCTGTTCCGATTTTTCACACTTGCTGTCTGGTTGCCCTAGACTGAAGGGACCTTACGTTCCCTTTATATTGGGAGCATGGGTGCTGGAGTGGGAGGCAGGATGCCTGGGTTCTGTCCCTGGTTCTGGTGTGGAGTTGGGCAGGTCTCTCTTCTTTTTGGTGCCTCTATTTCCCCTCCCACCCTTTGTCTTTTTAGACTCTGAGCTTTTCAGGGCAGGGACTGTCTCTGTGAAACACAAGGGAAAATGGGAACCTCAATCTCATAATTTGCCAAAGATCACCAGTAAATCAGTGGGAAAACTGGGAATAGAACCCAGACTCCCAGCCACTTATACCCCAGCGGCCCAGCCTACCAGACCACAGTCCTCTCCTAGAGCTGAGAATAGAACCCAGGAGTCCTGAGTCCTAGTCAAATGCTCTATTCAGTAGGCCACACTGCTGAGTCAATCTCTCACCTATCTGCCCCTTACAGGAGCTGGAGGAGAATTACACCCGGGCATTCTCGGAGGCGCTGTCTGCTTTTGGGAACGGGGCTCTCTTTGTGGAGAAGTTCATCGAGAAGCCAAGACACATTGAGGTCCAGATTCTGGGTGAGCCCTAATATCCCTCTTCTTGCCCAATCCAGCCCAGGATGAACTGGCTGACTCGGTGCAGGGAATGGGACGCAGGGTCTTTCCCCTCTAGGGGGCGCTGTCTCTGATCCAGCCCCACGGCTGGAGGACACTGGCTGGGTGTTGCCTGCCTGGAGGCTCTTCTACACGTAATCCAGGGTCCCCAATCCCTGGAAGGGGATCACCATTGACTTTCCTTCTCTGCAGGGGACAAGTATGGGAATGTGGTGCACCTTTACGAGCGGGACTGCTCCATTCAGAGGCGGCACCAAAAGGTTGTGGAGATTGCCCCGGCAGCTCACCTCGACTCCCAGCTCCGTACCAAACTCACCAATGATGCCGTCAGACTGGCCAAGCAGGTACGAGTCACCCTGGAGATCCTGGGGCTGGGAGAGCAGGGGATTGCAGGTTGGGATAGAGGGGTATTGGCAGAGCTGTGTGTGTGTGCAGAGCCCAGGGCTGGGATAGCACGGGGCTGTGGGTCGGGACTAGGGGAAGGGTGGTTGTGGTTTAATTGTTTATTAGGAGCCTTTGCAGTGTTAGAAGCTGGAAATGGGCGACAGGGGATGATCACTTGATGATTACCTGTTCTGTTCATTCCCTCTGGGACATCTGGCATTGGCCACTGTCAGAAGACAGGATACGGGGCTAGATGGACCTTTGATCTGACCCAGTGTGGCTGTTCTTATGTTAACTTTCTGGTATCATCTGTTTCACCACTGACCCTTTTTGAAGTACAAAATTGTTTCCTTTCCATCTCAAAACATTAGCTTTCTTCAGGAGGGCATGTAATCTGGTAACTAGGACATTGGGCTGGGAGCCAACACTTCTGGGTTCAACTCTGGGAGCGAAGTGGGGCACGGGGGTTAGAGCAGAAGGGGTTGGGCATCAGGACTTTTCCCCTCTTTGTGCCTCAGTTTCCCCTCAAAGTCACTGTCAGAGCTGAGGATAGTCCTGATTCCCCACCCCCTTGCTCTGACCACTAGACCCCACTCTCCTCCCAGAACTAGGGATAGAACCTAGGAGTCCTGACTTCTAGGCCTTCCCTCTGCGTTAACCCACTAGACACCACTCAGCCGGGAATAGAATCCAGGAGTCTGCAAATCTACCTCGTTATCCACCTTCAGAGCCCTCCTCAAAACTCTCCTTTGCTGTGATGCCTACAAAAAACGTGCCAGTGGTTAGGCTGTTGGTGTGCTGAGCCCGCGGCCCATCACGCTGCCCAGGACTGTCTCACTGCTTACTTGTACTTGCCCATCTGGTTCCATCCATCTCTTGTCTCTTGCCTTATCCTTAGGCTGGGAGGCAGAAATCCTCTTTTTGTTCTGTGCATTTAGCACACTGGGGTGTTGGTTCATGATTAGGGCTCCTAGGCACTGCTGCAATTCAAATGGTAAATAACAAGAACCCTGACCCCCAGCTCAGTGCCCTTGTCCAGTAGTCTCGAACCGGCCCATGCTGACAGCTCTCTGAGTTCGGGAGCCCACATTATGGGTTGGGGCCTATCTGTCCATCTCTGTCACCCACTGTTTGGTAGCCGAGTCCTTTGCAGATGCACTGGAGAAGGAGTAGCTGAATCCGATAGGCATTAAGAATGATGGATCTTGACAGAGCCGGGGCCCGCTGTATGTCTTAATTAGCTGGTGTTCATTCCCAGAGCACCTGATTTTGGTTGTGGGGACTTGATGGCTCAACTTGCCAGCCTGATTGCATCCTGCATGGCTATGGTGTGTGGCCAGGAATCCTCTTCATTATTAGGTGTATTACGGTGGCGTCTAGAGGACCTGACTGAGCTCAGGACCCCATTGTGTCAGGCGCTGCACAGACCCGGACTGGGATAGGGGTCACCGCTGTGCTGAGTGCTGCACAGACACTGGCTGATATCAGGGGCTCCTTAGTGCCAGGCACTGAGCAGACACAGAGTGACAGCTCCTGCCCCAAAGAGCTCGCAGTCTAAATAGTAAAATAAGGAGGGGAAACTGAGGCAGTGAGTGGGGAAGGGACTAGCCCAATGTCAAGGGTCTCCACATGCTACCATAATACATATAGTAACACTACAGCTCTGATTTCCTCCTGCAGGAGGTGGTGGTGGAATGTAGAAACTTAAATCCATTGGCTCTGCTGTATGGGAACACACCTCTTGAATGTCCGTTGAGAACCCCACTAGGATGCTCCTAGGCTCTGCAGTTTAGTAAAGCGTCACTGCAGCTCTGAGCCAGACTAACTGCAGCGGGGAACTGGGGTAATGGAATCTGTCAGCTGCCCCCAGCAGAGCAGTGAGCTCGGAGTGTGTGCTCATGTGTGAGATGTTGCCCCCTGCTGGAGATAATGAGGCTGGTGTGAGTGTGTGTGTAGTTTGGATTTCCCTTTGTGCATGTGTACCAACATATGTGTGTGTGCACAGTTTGGACTTCCCAGTGTGTGTGTGTGTGTGTGTGTGTGTGTGTGTGTGTGTGTGTTAAATGTGAACTTTATCCAAGCATCAGGACTCCTGGGTTCTATTCCCAGCTGTAGGAGGGGAGTGGGGTCTAATGGGTTAGAGTAGAAGGGGCGAAGAGTCAGGACTCCAGGGTTCTCTCCTTAGCTCTGGGAGGGGAATGGAGTCTAGTAGTTAGCAATGGGGGGCAGGGAGCCTGGACCCCCAGGTTTTATTCCTGGATCAGGAAGGGGAGTAGAGCCTAGGAGTTAAAGCAAGGGGCAGATTTCAGCAGCTGGATAGGGTGTGTTGAGGTTGAGGGTGCCTTGTGTCTAAGAGGAGACAGGAGCAGGTTGAGGCTTCATCTTCATGGTGGTGAACCATATTCAAATTTCTGCAAGGCTAGGGTTTTTGTCCCAACAAGCAGCATGAGATGGGGCAAGGGCATCTTGCAGATTCTGTCCTGGCAGTCGTGATGGATGGCATCCAGACTGCAGCAAGGGAAACTGGGAGTTAAGATCAGTACCATCCAGACAATGGGGTTGGGGTAAACACCCCTTGGGATGCCCAGAACCACTTTCTCCTTCTCAGGGTGTTCAGCTCAGGCTCTCTGCAGACTCAGGCAGGTGTCATCACAAAAGAGATAAAAGATCAGGATGAAATTTTGAATCATAACATGTTTTCAGCACAAAATGTCCTTTTTGTCCAAAATGAACATTTCATAAAGTCACAGATTCCAAGGCTATCAGGGAACATTGTGATCATAGTCTGACCTCCTGTAGAGAATACAGGCCAGAGACCTGCCCCAAAAGAATTCCTAGAGCAGATCTTTTTTTTTTTTTTTTTTGGAAAAACATCCAATCTTGATTTAAAAATTGTCAGTGATGGAAAATGTACCCCAGCCCTTGATAAGTTTTCCTAATGAATAATGGCTCTGTTAAAAATTGACACTTTATTTCCAGTCTGAATTTGTCTAGCTTCAACTTCCAGCCTTTGGGTTGTGTTAGACCTTCGGCTGTAGACTGAGGAACCCATTGTCTAATCTCTGTTCCCCATGGGAGTACTTACAGCCTGGGGTCAAGTCATCCCTCAAGCGTTTCTTTGTTAGCTAAATAGCTTGAGTTCTTTGAGTCTCTCACTGTGAGGCATGTTCTCTAATCCTTTAATCATTCTCATGGCTCTTCTCTGGGCCCTCTCCGATTTATCCACATCCTCCTGGAGTTGTGGATACCCAAACTGGACACAGGATTCCAGCAGACTTTGCACCAGGGCCAAATACAGAGGCAAAATAACCTCTCTAATCCTGCTCGAGATTGCCCTGCTTATGCATCCAAGGATCTCATTAGCTCTTATGGCCACAGCGTCGCACTGGGAGCTCATGTTCAGCTGATTCTCCATCACGACCCCCAAATCTTTTGCAGTCACTGCTTCCCAGGATAGAGTGTACGTATGGCCTACATTCTTTGTTCCTAGATGTATACATGGACATTTAGCCATATTAAAACGCATATTGTTTGCTTGTGCCTGGCTTACCAAGTGATCCAGATCCCTCTGTATCGGTGACCTGCATTCTTTCTTATTTACCACTGTCACGGAGTTCCCGGGCGATGCTTTGGAACAGCTCCCCACAAAGCCAGTCAGGACTTTGGGGAGCCTTCTTTTCCTTTGAGCAGACCGTCTTTAGGGCAAGAAGCTTTCACGGCTTTACCTCCTGGATTTGACCTTGGAGCATTTAGCATATGCCCCTCCGTGCGTTTTTCACAATGAGTCCGCCCAGGCGGGGTCCTGGGGAAGCCAGAGGGTTCTGCACCCCCACTTTGCAATTAGACGTGACTCTTAGCCAGACAGTAAAACAGAGGTTTATTAGATGACAGGAACACGGTCTAAAACAGAGCTTATAGGTACAGTGGCGAACGGGACCGCTCGGCCAGGTCCATTCTGGGGTTTAGAGAGCCAGACACCCCCGGCTGCACTTCCTTCCCCTTTCCCAGCGAGCACCCAACTGAAACCCCCTCCAGCCCCTCCTTCTCTGGGCTTTGTCTCTTTCCCGGGTCAGGAGGTCACCTGATCTCTTTGTTCACCTTTAGCTATTTCCTTGCAAGGGGGGGAAGGGCCCTGGCCATTTGTTGCCAGGGAGACAGAATGTTAGTGATTTATGCACACTGGCCTTTATCCTTCCACCTAGAGACTTAAGAAATGCCTAGGGGAAACCGAGGCACCCACACAGTATTCAGAGAAAACATTAAGAACAGTCCCACTTCGTCACAACGACTCCCCGCCATTTTTGTGTCATCTGCAAACTTGGTCAGTGATGATTTTGTTTTCTTCCAGGTTATCAATAAAAATGGTAAATAGCGTAGGGCCAAGAACCGATCCCTGTGGGACTCCACGAGGAACACTCCTGTTTGATGACAGTTCCCTGTTTACAATTACATTTTGATTCCAATCAGTTAGCCAGCTATTAATCCATTTAATGTGGGCCATGTTCATGTGATATCTTCGTAGTTTTTTAATCACAATGTTGTACGGTCCCAAGTCAAATGCCTTACAGAAGTCTAAGTGTATTACATCAACACTCTTACCTTTATTAAGGAAACTTGTAATTTCATCATAAAAATATATAATTTGTTTGACAGGATCTGTTTTCGATAAACTCCCATTGAATGGCATTAGTTACATCCCCGTCCTTTAATTCTTTATTAATCGAGTCTCGTATCAGCTCCATTATCTTGCCCAGGATCGATGTCAGACTGACAGGTTTATAATTACCTGGGTCATCCCATTTACCCTTTTTATATATTGGCACAACATTAGCTTTCTTCCAGTCTTCTGGAACTTCCCCACTGTTCCAAGACTTATTGAAAATCAACATTAATGGTCCAGTGAGCACCTGAGGCAGTTTCTGTTGAACTCTTCTGGCGTTTTGTCAAAAAGCTAGAAAGGGAAAGTGTTAAGGCCTGGAGCAGGACCCATGACGCTAGGCTCTGTACAAACCCTGAACAAAATCCAGGCGAATCAGTCTGGTGAACAGAAGATGCCAGGTGCTCATAGCAATGCAGGAGGACTGTTGAACCAATCATGGTCCCTTTTCCCCCAGTTGCTTGAAAAATTTTGTATGGGACAGTTTTCCATTGGAAAATACAGTTTAGCTGAAATCAACAGGTTTTGCAGCAAGCTGTAAGTTTCAGCGAAATCTTAGCACTTGGGTTCAATTTTTATCATTTTGATATTTCAATGTATTTGGTTTATACTAACAACAACAACAACCCCCAGCTCTTCACTACAGCTTTTAATCCCGTGATCACAAAGCGCTTTACAAAGGAGGCCAGTAGCATTATCTCCATTTTACAGATGGGGAAACTGAGGCACGGGGAGGGGACAAGACCGGCTCAAGGTCACTCAGCAGTCCCGTGGCAGAGCTGGGCATAGAACCTACAAGTCCTGAGTCCCAAGCCAGTGCTTTAGCCACTAGGCAACACTGCCTGTTTTTTTGGACTTTACTATTATATAAAAATATTGTATTTAATTTTTATTTTTAATTTAGGATTTAATTCTAATTTAGTGCTAATTTTAAAATTATATTTATGCATATTATATTTTATATTATGTCAGATATATATTACATTTAATAATGCCTAATATATACTATTTCATATTTTGATATCATCTAAGACCAAAAACGAAATGAAACGATAAAATGGAAATAGATTGATTTGATGGCCTCAAGTCCAAAGGTTCCAGGATTTTCGTTCTGCGGGAAATTTTGAAAATTCGCCTCCGAACGAACAAATAAATAAATTGCGGAATTCCCCATAAAATGGAAATTCTGGTTCCCGAAAAATTCCAGGCCACCTCTAGTGATGTGACACATGCTCAACTTTGGTAGAATCTGGCTGGGGAGAGGGGTGTGCAGAAAGTCTGGGAGTCAGGACTCCTGGGTTCTAGCCCCAGCTCTGGGAGGGGAGTGGGATCTAGTGATTAGAGCAGGGGGGGGCTGAGAGTCCGGACTCCTGGGTTCTAGTCCCAGCTCTGGGAGGGGAGTGGGGTTTAATGGTTGGAACAGAGGGGCTGGTTTTATTCCCAGCTCTGGGAGGGAGTGGGAGCTAATGGTTAGAGTGGGGGGTGGGGCTCAGGAGACAGGACTCCTGGGTTCTACCCTTAGCTCTGCTTTGTTTTTTGGGAACGTGGGCTGGCAGAAGGAGCCCAGGGTTCCAGCACTGGGAGAAGTGATTTGTGCTGTTACTGCCGAGCGTTGTGACAGCCGGCTCTGAGTGGTGACATTTAGCAGCTGTTGTCTAAGCATGTCCCTTCCCCCTCTGCACTGAGTCCCCATTGTTCCTCTGTGAAGTGAGTAATTACTAGACTTCCTAACGAACTCAGTGCACCTCCCACTTGCTGACGGTGTGACAAGTTGGGGCAGCAGCTGTTGAAATCGACACCCCCAGTATGAAACATTCATGGACAGCCAGAACTCCTTCTATTCCTGACTCTGGGAAGGCAGTGGGGTCTAGTAGTTAAAATAGGGGGGTGGGGCCTGGTTTCTATCCCAGCTCTGGTGGGTGATGGAATCTTATGGGTAGAGCAAGGGTGGCTGGGAGTCAGGATTCCTGGCTTCTATCTCCATCTCTGGGAGGGAAGTAGGGTCTAATTGTCAGAGCAGGGGGGCTGGGAGTCAGGACTCCTGGGTCTTATTCCCAAGTCTGGGAGGGGAGAGGGATCTCGTGGCTGATACCCTGTTTCCCCGAAAATAAGACATCCTCCGAAAATAAGGCCTACTTACAGTTTTGCCTCTCGTTGTAATATAAGGCATCCCCCCGATAATAAGACCTCCCCGATAATAAGGCATCCACCGATAATAAGGCATTTTTCATTTCTGAAAAATAAGACATCCCCTGAAAATAAGACCTAGCGCATCTTTGGGAGCAAAAATTAATATAAGACACTGTCTTATTTTCGGGGAAACAGGGTAAGAATGTCCCCTTCGGGATTTACAGTCCTGCCACATGACTTTGGAAGACAGGCAGCCATGAAATGCACCAAGAGAGCATAAGTATAAGCCTCACTCCTGAAATTACCAGTGCCACCTCCATCTCTTATTATGGAAAGACAAAGCCAGCGGCGGAGCTGCTGCTGGGTTTAATTGTCTCCCCCTCCAGACACCCGCTCTTTGTTGGCATCTGGACCTGCACAAGACTCCTTGGCAACCTCGTGACAACCAATCCATGATCTGCTTTAAGCCACGAGTTCGGCAGGCTGGGAGTCAGGACTGGTGGGGTCTATTCCCAGCTCAGGTTGTGACAGATGCGGGGTCTAGTGGTTAGAGCAGTGGGACTGGGAGTCAGGACTCATGGGGTCTGTTCTCAGCTCAGGTGGTGAGGGGAGTGGGGTCTAGTGGTTAGAGCAGTGGGGCTGGGAGTCAGGACTCGTGGGATCTATTCCCAGCTCAAGTGGTGACGGATGCGGGGTCTAGTGGTTAGAGCAGTGGGGCTGGGAGTCAGGACTCATGGGGTCTATTCCCAGCTCAGGTGATGAGGGGTGTGGGGTCTACTGGCTAGAAGACATAAAAAAGCAGATTTTTCCCTGTTATTCTGCATCTCATCAAGATCCCAAGTGTCATTTCCTGTTTGCGCTCTCCCCTCTCCCATCTAATTGAAGTAGGCAGCAAATGTCCCTAGTGGGCCACTGGAGCTTCCAAGCCTCCCGGCATGTGCCCCCACTCCCTCCTTGGCATAGCTATCTGGGTGCCTCCTGCCTCATAGGTGCAGATGCAGTCGCTCGGCAAGATGCCTGGCACTAGGGGGCAGTGTTTGCCCAGCAGATGCACACAGTCTGTGGGTTCCATGCATCTCTGCCTGGGAGTGATGCATCTGAGCAACATCCAAAGCCCTGCTGGGTTATTTTCCTTCAGGGACAATGAATCGCAAATGACAGGATAAAATAACAGGCTGGGAATCAGGACTTACGAGTTGATGCTCCTGTTCTGTAAACGAGCTCCTGGTTGTTATGGCCACAACAAACTAACGGAGCCACTTGGAACGCGGTGGATTGAGGTTGCTAAGAGCACTAAAGGCACCTGCCAATAATGGGCACTGCACAGACTCTGAGGGGAATTAGGGGCCCTATTGTGCCAGGTGCTGCACAGACATGAATCAAGATCAGGGCCCCCATTGTGCTGGGCGCTCGACGGTGATCAGGGTGTAGCCAGTGGAGGCTACAAGGGCTTTCACTGTGCCCCGCACAGCACAGCTACAATCTCAGACGAGGCCTCGGAACTACCAGACAGAGCACTGAGCAGCCCCTGTCCTGTGTGGCGTCATTGCCCTGGGCACAGAGCACGCTTGGCGGAATCGGCTGAGAACTGCCTTTCCTGGCTGATGGATTCTTCTTTGCGGCTTGATTAAAGCCCGCGAGGCTGCTCACCCTGATTTCCTTTTGCCTCTCAGACTCCTTCACGATCAGGGCTCTGAAAACAGGCTTCTATTTACTCCTCATCGTATTTAGCTTTTCAGCCAGTTCCTTCTAGTTCAGCCTCATCCCTCCTTGCTAGTCAGCGAGAAGGATTTCAAGTTTCCTTCCCCGGTAGAGCCAGCCTTTTTCCTCTCTGCTTCCCCGGTCAATAAAGCAACTGTGTATGCCTGTCCTGGCCAAGATTGGGATCCCCAAGGTGCCTGCTGCTGCACAGACCCTGACTGGGAGCAGGGCCTCCATTGCACCTGACGCTGTGCAGACCCGGCCCGGGAGTGGGGCCCCAGCAGGAGCGCCGCCAGCTTTTTTGCCGCCCTAGGTGGCGGAAGGTCCCGCCCCCGAAATACTGCCGATGACCAGGGTGGCCGAAGATCCGGCCGCCGTGGTTGCCGCCCCCCAAATGTTAGCGCCCTAGGCGACCGCCTAGGTCACCTAATGGGTTGCGCCAGCCATGGGCCCCAGATACAGATACAATCCCTGCCCCAAATTGCTTACAGGCTAATTTAACTAAGAAGGGGTGGGGAACTGAGGCACAGAGAGGGGAAGGGACTTGGCCAAGGGCAATGGTAGAGTGGGAAATAGAACCCAGGAGTCCTGAGTGCTACATTCATTCAACCTGTCTAGATTGTGTCTCCATTGTGCCTGAATCTATGTATTCCTATGGCCCTTCTTTCACAGAGAGGAGGCATGTCCCAGTGGTTAGATTATTAACCTAGGATTTGGGAGATTGGTTCAGTTTCCAGCTCTGCCATGGACTCCCTGGGCCGCTCACTTTGTCTGGGGCTCTGTAAAACCGAGATAATAGCACTTCCCTTCCTTCAGCCTCATCCAGGGATCTGTGCGGCACCCAGCCCAATGACGCCATGATCTGTGTCGTGTCTGTGCAGCACCCAGCACAATAGGGGGCCCCGATCATACAAAGCCGGGCCAGGAACAGTGTCTACATTGCTACATTTGCATCCGGAGCCAACCCAGCCCAACACTGAGGTGTCTCTGGCAGTGTCTGCAGAGCAGCAGGTTCAGTGGGGGATTCCTCTGGAAAGAGACATCAGAGGGAGCAGATGAGATGCCAGCCACAGAGCGGGGCCATTGATCAATCTCCTTTACGTTCCCAGATCCCCTTCAAACCCCAGCTGCTTTCACGTCGCCTTGGCTTCATTGCTCAGCCACTTCACTGCGCCTTCACTGTGGGCTAGCACAGCCACCATGCCCCATTAGGGTGCAGAGCTGGGTGCTCTGTGCAAATAAGACAGTGCCCTGATTTGCATATTTGAACATACATCATCTCATTTGAATACATCCCTCCCCCAGCCTTTCTACCTGAAATAATAGGGAGCTTGGGAGCAGGCTCCCTGAATCAGGAGGCTCCTGGGTCTGATCCATGCGTGTGCAGTGCAGGGATGGCTGTCCCACCAGCTGGGTATGCAGTCTCGGGTGCAAGGGCTTCTGGGAGTGCAACCCGGCATTCCTGGTGCTGCTGCAAACTGCGGGGGATGGTGCATGGCCTCATGTGCCCGCCACCTAAGGCAGGAAAGGACCGACATCACAAAGACCTAAATTTGTCTCCTGCAACTCCAGTATTGGTGGGGTTATGGAAGCTCCCAGAGGCCCTGACTAAGATCGGGGGCCCCATCGTGCCAGGTGCTGCACAGACCCTGACTGCAATCAGGGGCCCTGTCTTGGTGGGTGCCACACAGACCCTGAGTGTGATTGGGGGCCCCGCTGGGCTGGGTGCCACACAGACACACCCTGAGTGACAGTCCCTGTTCTACAGAGCTCACAGTGTAAAGAGAGCGTGGAAGCAGAAACTGAGGTAAAGGGGCTCGGTCAAGTTCACCCAGTAAGTTGGTGGCCCAGTTGGAAGAGAATCCAGGAATACAGGCTCCTAGCTGCCCCGTTGCTCTAACCACTAGCCCCCACACCCCTCTCAGAAGTGGAGATAGGACCCAGGTGTTCTGACTGCCAGCCTGGCAGCTAGGGCCGGCTCCAGGCACCAGCCGAGCAAGCTCGTGCTTGGGGCGGCAGATTTCAAAGGGCGGCATTCCATCTAATTCTTTTTTTTGTTGTTGTTGTTTGTTTGTTTTGCGCTTTGGCCGCCCCTGCAGGTTTTTTCTTTTTGATTTGCTGCTCCCGCCACCCTGTAGGGGGCGGAGGAGGGGAGCGCCCTGCAGCAAGCCCGGTAGGGCAGCCCGCGTCCTTCCCTGCCTGCCGACCGGAGCGGCACGGAGCCCTCCCAGCAGGCGGCGCAGCGGGAGAGGCCGCATGGCAAGCGCCCCGCTTAAGGAAGCCGTGGCCGCCCCCCCCAGCCGGGGTGTGTACTTCACTGCCCGGGGTCTGCAGGGCCGGGAGTCCCCCTGCACCCACGCTCCCACTGCCCCGCAGGTATTTTTTTGTTTGTTTGTTTTTATTTTTTCTTTCTTTCGCCGCTCCGGCAGGCGGGCCAGTTTGTCGTCCTCCAAGCCCGCCGCTCCGGCCGGGGGCAGGTTTGTTCCCCCCCCTTTGCTGCTCCAGCCAGTTTGTTCTCCCCCCTCCCCCTTCGCGGCTCTGGCCAGGGGCAGGTTTGTTTTCCTCCTCACCTCCCTCCCCCCCCGCCCCATGCTGCTCTGGCCGGACAGGCGTTTTTTGCTTTGGGCAGCAAAAAAGCCAGAGCCGGCCCTGCTGGCAGCCTTATCTAATGTCTATTCTGCATGTCGCTACCCTGTCTTTTCTCCAGCTGCTGATGCGCAGGAAGCTCCAGCCTTGCTGTTCCCGCTCTTAAACCCACTCAATCGCCTCGTAATGTGCTTTCATTTAATGATCAAAATGATATTTGATTAGGCTGCCTGTACTACATTTTTTCTTAAATAGATAATTAAGAGATTATTTCCCCTCAAGTTCGTTAGCAGGTAATTTAAGCTACAGGAAACACAGATGCATTTCCATGTGGAGCATCTCTTTATAGGAATCAACAGACGATTGGGGTGTTGCTCATGTCTCGGGGTGGGGTGGAGGAGTCAAATCCTGGTGCTAATTTAAAATAGAGGGAAGTAGGATGCTGCTGATCTCCACTGTTAGAGCACTGGGCTAGGAGTCAGGACTCCTGGGTTCTGTTCCCAGCTGTAGGTGGGGAGTGGGGTCTAGTGGTTAGAGAAGCAGAGGTGGGAGTCAGGACTCCTGGGTTCTGTTCCCAGCTGTAGGTGGGGAGTGGGGTCTAGTGGTTAGAGAAGCAGAGGTGGGAGTCAGGACTCCTGGGTTCTAGTCACACTCCTCTCCCAGAGCCAGGCATAGAACCCAGGAGTCCTGATTCTCAGCCTCTTTTTCTATAACTACCAATCTCTGCTCCGGTCCCAAAACTGGGTATAGAACTCTGGAGTCCGGAGTCTCACCATAGACAAAAGGGGGGTGGGAAAACAAAGGCACAGAGCAGGGAAGGGACTTTCCCAAGGTCACACAGTAGGTCAGTGGCAGAGCCAGGAGTAGAAGCCAGCTCCTAGTCCAATGCCTGTGTCACTAGCCCAATGTCTTTCTTAGCCAGGAACTCCTGTGATGCATGAGCCATGTTCATCTGGGGCTCTCCCTTCCCCAGATGCTCCCTGTCTGATCTTCAGCCACAGCAGGGGTAGAAAAACCTCCCCAGTCCGATGTGAGCCAGCGCCAGCAGGGAGCAGATTAAGGTGCTCTTTTTACACTGCGTTTACATCACTGGGGGTGGGAGTGGCATTGGTAGCGCAGGGCAGTAAGAACAGTTAGCTTGGCACGGCCCCCGAGCATTGGCGTGTGACCCCGGCACATCGGAAAATAACCGCACGGTGGGGGGAAGTGATTCCAGTGTTCAGACTGGGAGGAGGCAGGTTGTGAAGCATGGTTGTAAACCAGACGTTGACCGCACTTACCAGGGTCTTCGCCCAGCCGTCTGTGCTGGCACAGGGGTGTGGGACCATGCTCCTCCCACAAAATAAGCCCCACCTACTCAAGACAGCAGAGTGAGCTGGGATTCACAGCGTTATAATAAATTTCTGGTACCGCCATGGGGCCCTGACGGAGATAGAGGTTCCCTTTGGGCCAGGTACTGCACAGACCCTGACTGAGATTGGGGCTCCCATAGTGCCAGGTGCTGCACAGACACAGTGAGAGAAAGTCTCTGCCCCCGAGAGCTCACAGTCTAAATTGACAAAGGGTGGGCAGGTAAACTGAGGCAAGCAGCGGGGCGGGGACTTGCAGTAAGTAAGTAGCAGAACTGGAAATAGAACCCAGGTGTCCTGCCCTCCTACACTGCTCACTCTAGCCCACTAGACCCCGCTCCCCTCCCTTAGCCAAGAATAGAACCCAGAAGTCCTGCTTCCCAGCCACACTACCTCTTTAAGGGGGAAAAATATCATTGCTGTCCATGCCTCTTAAAATTCAGGAGCCGCCGAACAGTTAAAACATCTTTAATGAGCTCCATGCTTCATTATCCTCTTTACGGCTGTCTGGCGCCCGCTCCCCCCTGCCCTGCGAAGATTGAAGTGCACAGTTAATCCATATTCTCTGGTCTGTGTTATTTAATTCCTGGCCTTGCACTGACCCCCCCCTGGTTGCTCCATTCAAGGATTTTCCCCACCCTCAGCTCCCCTTGAACTCCCAGCTGCCACAGCTTGCTGGCTCCCTGTTTAATTAGCAAGCATGGGTTGGATCAGAGATGCTCTCTCTCTGAAGTCCTAGGAGAAGGTCCCGGTCCTGTCAGTCTAGCCCAAGGTCACCCCCAGGGCTGTGACAAGGCCAGGCAGATTTTGTATCTGTAATTCATCGCCTGGGTCTTAAACAGTCCAGGGAATGGAAGAAAAAGAACCTGGGGGCCTGACACCCAGCCTGATCTCCTGCTCTTACCACTAGACCCCTCTTGCCCCCCAGAGCTGGCGATAGAAGCCAGGTGTCCTGACTCTTAGTCTGGCACGCTGGCCACTCCTCCCTTGTTTTCCAAGCGCCGTCTCAGCGTTTGCCACTGCAGCGCAGCATCTGTTCAGCGGGACTCAGCGATGCTACGGTTAGTCATGTTCCTCGACATGTCCCCTGCTCACATGCGTCGCCCGAGCGGCTGGTGCATCTGCGAGAGACGGGCAGACACAACAGCCACGTCTTCTGTCCTCGCGTCACCTGGATCTCTCTCACACACACACACACACCCCCCACCCACCCACCCCTTCTTGATTTTGTCCCCTGCTCTGGGAAGGGAGTGGGGTCTAGTGGGTTAGAGTGGGGAGCAGGGTCTGGGAGCCAGAACATCTGTGTTCTAAATTCCTGCAGCTGGGAGGAGAAGGGGAGTCTAGATGCTGGAGCTGGGGGGGCAGGAGTGAGGGCTTATGGATTCTGTCCTCTGCTTTGGGAGGGGAATCTAGGGGTTAGAAATGGGGGCTGGGAGTCAGGACTCCTGGGTTCAGTCCTCAGCTCTGGGAGAGGGATCACCGTGAAATTTCATATTTAAATAGCTGAAATCATGAAATTTACTATTTTAAAAATCCTATAACCATGAAATTGACCAAAATGGATTGTGAATTTGGCAGGGCTCTATCCATGAGGGAGCAGTCGGCGCTTGCCACCTGGCACCCTGCATCTCAGCTGAGACGAGGTTATCTCTGCTGCCCTTCAGTGGGATTCACCTTTAAACCTATTGCTGGGGGGGTGGGGTTCTTGGTATTGCAGTGTGAGGATTACCCCACAGTCCTTCAGGGGTCAGGGGAGCTTATGCCAGACACCTGGGTCCCCTGCAACCTCCTCTGCCCTGCTGCTGATCATAACCATGTGGAGGGCAGAGCGTGGGACCTCCTTCCCAGCCATTGCTGGGGGAGATGCCCTTGTCATGGGGCCTGTGTTCCATCCTCACCTTTGTGAGGGAGAGGATTAAGCGGAGTATGATCAGCTGCTGGCTTCAGGGCAGGGCTGCTCTTGTGTGTCTGGGCTGCGCCTGGCACAATGGGGCCCTGATCTTGGCCAGGGTCTGTGCAGCATCTGGCACAATGGGGATCTCAGTTAGGTATTACTGTAAAACCGCTAAGAGGGCCCCAAAGAACTCAGTACCCCCTTCCCATGGCATAGATAGTGGTAGCCTCGCTCTGTTCCAGTGGCTGGGTTCCCCAGAGAACGGCGTGTTTATTTCTGATTGAAGTGGGGAGGGATGAGGACTCTGCAGCGGTGCTTATTGCCAGGCTGAAATTACCCACTTATCCTAGGGCCCTTGGCTGAGAGCTCTGCTTCCATTATGGCTAGTTAATGTCTCTCCTGTAAGGAACCGTTCATCCAGAGAGGCAGGCCTGCTAACTTTGTCAGCGTTCCCGGAGAACCCTTTGTAACCTGAAGTGGAGAGGCAGGTTAGCTGATCCCACTGCGGCATAGTGGCTGGAGCACTGCGCTGGCAGGGAAGAGACCTGAGTGCTAGGCCTGCCTCCCCCGTGGACCTGATTCCCCTCCCACGCTTTGTCGAATTAGACTGCAGGTTCTTTGGGCCAGGGAGCTCTTCTCGCTGGCTGGCCCCCATCCCACTCAGGGCCTCGGCTGGAATCCCCAGAGTAATGAACGGTGCGAAGCAGGGGGGTGATCGTCAGCACCTCTGGGCACAGGCTCTCTCGTTTCACAAGGGGGCTCCCGGCACAGCACCTACCCCTTGAATGGCCTGCCAGCAGCTGCTAGGCATGTGCCAATCCTCCAGACTTCCCCTGTTACGTTTTATCCGGACCGCCCTGGATTTAACAGAGCGTACCTCTGTCTGCACGTCGCCTGCTGGGATGGAGGACGCAGCAGCTGGCAGAGAAAGCACTGCAATTGCTGCAGTCACACTAGACGCCAGTGCTAGGGGGAAAGTGACACAGAGAGAGAAATTGTCTTTCCTTCCATCCCCCTCTGTTTGCAAAGCGACATTAACCCCTGTCCCAGTCGTGCCACAGGGATTCCGAGCTCTCCCTGGCAGCAGCCGTGAACCTTTCATTACCTGGGATCCCTGGACAGAGGCGGGGAAAGAAACGGTTCTTGCAAATAGCCTGGGTTCAGTCCAACGTGAATGCAAGCAATGTGTGCTCCGCAGGGCGCGTTTGAGTCACATCGGATAAGGCAAAGGGAAGCTGAGCTGGGAAGAGGTTGAGAGGCCCAGGAACGGCACAGATCAGTGGGGGACAGGGGTTGCGAGGAATGGCTTTGAAAGCTGCGTCCCAGAGGAGGCGTGGGCCACTGGGCAGAGAGTGAGGAGGATGGGGGGAGGGCTGGTGGGGGGGTATCAAAGGGAGGAGGGGGAGATTGGGGGGGGGAAATCTGTGTGCCTGTGGTTTCACTGCAGCAAACACACATCCCCGAGCCCAATGTTTGGCTCACCAGGGGTAGCTTAGTGGATACCAGAGTAACAGTCCCATCTACTCAATATCCAGCCGCCACCGCCAGCCCGGATCGGACCAATGGGCCCGTCTAGCACTTTCTGCTGCCCCGGATCAGCCTAGTGACCCATCTAGCCTGGTAGCCCGCACTGTTCCCCTGCACACGAGCAGGTCAGTGGGCCCAGCTGTGGCCGTATCCCCTCTCCAGCAGGGGCCAAGTCTCGCTGCTCCATAGGAAGATGCAAGAAATGCTCTTAATGGACAATGGACAGCAGGAAAGACGCTCAGCAGGAAGGCTGTGGCAGAGAGGATAGAGCACTGGGCTAGGGGTCAGGACACATGTGTTTTCTAATCCCAGCTCTGCTATTGACCTTCCCCTGTCTGCGCCTCGGTTGTCCAGCTAGGGTTGCCAACCCTCCTGGTTTCGCCAGGAGTCTCCCGGAATCGGGCTCTATCTCCCGGAGGCTACTGAAGCCAAACGGGGAGATTTTAGGCCGCTAAAAGTCTGGCAGCACAGCAGGGCTAAGGCAGGCTCCCTGCTGCTCCCGGAAGCGGCCAGCATGTCCCTGCAGCCCCTGGGGGGAACCAGCAGGTCTCCGCATGCTGCCCCCACCCCCAGCGCCAACTCAGCGGCCAATAGAACTGCAGCCAATGGGAGCTGCGGGGGGCAGCACGTGGAGCCACCTGGCCTCCCCCACCCCAGGAGCCATAGGGATGTGCCAGCTGCTTCCAGGAGCAGTGCGGGGTCAGGGAGCCTGGCTTAGCCATGCTGCGCTGTCGACTGGGAGCCGCCCGAGGTAAGCGCCACCACCCCTCACCCCCTCCTGCACCCCAGCCTGCTGCCCCAGTCCTGAGCCCCCTCCCAGAGCCCAGCACCCCCTCCTGCACCCCAAACCTCTTCCCACACCCTAACCCCCTGCCCCAGCCCTGAGCCCCCTCCCACATCCAAACTCCCTCCCAGAGCCTGCACCCTGCATCCCCTCATGCACCCCACCCCCTGCCCCAGCCCAGTGAAAGTGAGTGAGGGTGGGGGACAGTGAGCAACAGAGGGAGGGGGGATGGAATGAGCAGGGCAGGGTTTTGGAGAAGGGGTTGGGGCAGGGGCGGGGCCTCAGGGAAGGGGTGGGGCAGGGGGTGGGGCAAGGGTGTTTGCGTTTGTGTGATTAGATAGTTGCTAACTCTATCTCCAGCCCACCCTTTGCCTGTTTGGACAATAAGCTCTTTGGGGTAGGGACTGTGTCTCTGGGCAGCATCCAGCCCGATGGAGGAGCCCCTCCCCTTCCCTCCCCCCCCCCCCCCCCCCCCGCTCTTCATCACAGGGGCTAGGCTGGATGAGGAGGCCCTGATTCCCAGCCAAGTTAATATGAGTAGTTCCAGCTTTTCCTCCTGTCCCAAACTCTGCTCAGCTGTTCCCAGGGATGAAAACCTGGCAGCCAGCGGTGTATGAATGTTACATTATGGCTAATCACGCGAGCTACATTAGTGTCACCTCCCGGCATCTGAAATCTCGCTGCGCAGCATCTTCTGGAGTCAAGTGCTTTGGTTGGGAGAGCTGGGATCTAATTAAGAGCTGTATCCTAACGATGTCTGATTGCACTCAACCAGGATTGGGCTGCGATCCAGCCAGCCAAGCCACCCTGAGAAGGTGTCACATGCTAACCACCAGGGACAGAATGAGGCCACAACAGCCACTCACCTGTCTGCTTGTTTGTCCCTGGGATGCCCTCCCTCACCCATCTCCTGGGGGTGAGATCCTCATCCCACTTGGCCGAGAGGGACCTTGCCACTTGCATCCCCAGAGGCAGTCTCCTTCCCCCACCAGAAGCAGCTGCAAGGGAAACAGAACCCAGGAGTCCCGACTCCCAGCCCTCCTCTGTCCACTCAACCCCAGTCCCTGCACAGAGCCAGGAATAAACCCAGGAGTCCTTACTTTCAGCGCCCCCACCCCCTGCTCTAACCACTAGACCTCACTCCCCTTCCAGCATCAAGGCTAGATTCCTGGAGCCCGGAGTCCCAGTCACCCTGCTCTAACCACTAGACCAGAGTCAGGACTAGAACACAGCGGCCCTGTTTCCCAGTCCTGTGCTAACCCAGACCGCGACTGCTCTGTATATATTTGCCACTGAGAGGCACAGTTAGAATGCTCAGACCCTCACGAACCCCTTATCTCCTTGCAGGTAGGATATGAAAATGCCGGCACCGTGGAGTTCCTGGTAGATAAACATGGCAAACACTACTTCATTGAGGTGAATTCCCGGCTTCAAGTGGAGCACACAGTGACAGAAGAGATCACAGAGTAAGTGACGCCTCTTACTCCCCACTCTGCGGTGGTGGGTCACCTTCTTAGCCGTCTAAACAGAGGGATATGGAGTAGGAGCAGGGAGGTAGTATTAGCTCTGTATATGGCATCATCTGACAACTGCGAAATGACTAAAAACTGGCTAACTCATTGATCTCCAGCGGGAGAACCATCATCAAACGGGGATATATCAAGTGGAGTCACACAGGGATTGATAGGTAGACACTGAAGTGTGCATCATTAGGGTTCAGAGGTAACACCCAACAGAGATAATTACGGGTCAGTTCCCTCCTGTTGGAGCAATCCTCTCAGGCTCTCTGCAGACTCAGGCTGCATCAGTGACACTCAGGGCAGCTCCCCCTTCTCAGAACGATTGGCTCAGGCTCTCTGCAGACTCAGGCTGGTGTTGCTGCATCGGTTACGCTCCTGTCACATTTTGAAGGTTTTCTCTGGAATTATAAGCCAGGCTGACTTTTTTTTTTTTTTTTTTTTTTTTTTTTTAATGAAAGCTGTGATTCTGGGGTGGTCATCCTGGCCCTCCTCTCTCACGTCTGCAGCAGGAGTATTTTATATACTACAACCTATGTACCCAGCAGCTCACTGTCAGGGCCAAGACCTATCTCCTGCCCCACACAGCTGATGATCCTTGCAAATAAGGTAGACACAAAGCCTTGGACGAGAAAGGTGGACTGTGGAGGGGCTTGGTAGTTGGGGAGCGATTTGAAGTGGTGCAGGGGCACCTGGCAAATGCAGAGGGGCAAGGGGGCATGCCAAGCCAAGGGGCATGGACCAGCCATTGGGAGGAGGGGATGAAAGGATGGAGGAGTGTGGGAATGTTGTGTGTGACATATGGGATGGAGCGGGGAAGAGGGTGCACTGAATCCAAACGCTGCTTGCTGCCCCATCTGAGACCAATAGGCCCATCTAGTTCAGCCTCCCATCCTGCCGTCCCAGATCAGACTAATGGGCCCAGCCAGTCAGGTATGCCCCAGAACCTGTCTCTTCTACTTGGGCACAGGGACGTCTTTCTGTTCTGTGTTTGTACAGCACCTGGCACAATGGGTCGTGGCCCATGACTGGGCCTCCCAGTGCTAATGCAAGCCAAATTCCATCAGCATATAACCTATAGACTAGAATAGTCCTGCACCGTGGCTCGTAGCCTTGTGTGATATGCTCCGGAGAGCTGAGACCACATCTTGGTTGCTGTTGTATGAGCAGGCAGCTCAGCAGGTTGTTAAAGGTGGATGTCGCGTTTGCAGTTAGATGCAGACCAAGTCATGGGGCTGAACTCGCAGCATTCGCCTCCCCAAAGCCGGGGCACGTTTTCACGCACACAGCTTTAGACTCCGTGCTCTAAAGGAGCAGTGGGAACCCCCGCACTCCGCCTGGGAGGGAAAGAAGTAAATCCTTCTTCCCAGCTTGGCTGGTGTTTCAGCAGAGCTGCCACCAGCAACGTCAGAGGCTCTAAGGCGTGGGTGTTCCCAATTCACAAGTCAGATCATCTTGAAAATCATCAGGTTGGTGCAGAAAAAAATCCGAGATCCCTGGAAATATCACCGCACTGGCTTTAAAAATCACCACCTCGGCTTAAACATTATGAGCTTGGCTTAAAAAAACCAGGAAGAAGGTTCTTTAAAATCAGGAAATTAGCTTAGGGAATAATGAGATTTTTGAACATTCATCTTGTTTTTTTAGTTTTCCTTCTGGTTTTGGAGCCCTTAAGGTTAATCTTTTCCAGGTTTTCTCCCTGCTGCGAGGGTTAGAAAACTACTTCCGAAAAGAAAAAAAAGTTGAGTTTCTCACATGATCATGACTCCAGGAGCTGGTGCTTTAAGGAAAGAACTAAATATCATGAGGCTCAAGAATGCTGGGTGCCTGAGTCATGCTATGTGCTGAAATTGGGATTCCCCTGGCGTACTGTTGTTTACATAGAGGGTTTGGCCAATTTTGATTTGAATTTTTCATTGTTTATAGCGACAGATAACAGCGATGTTTATTTTAAAGCTTTTTACAATTTTTATTGATGGAAATGTTCCCAGTTGCAGGAAATTATGGGGAGGGTCACAGAGTGGGGGAGTGAGACAATAATTATTGAATGACAGGAGACGCTGAGATTTAAAAAGTCAAAGCTTCCTAGCCGTTAAAACACAAATTGTCAACATCGCATGTCCACATAGACAAAGTACATCTCCTTAAATCAAACTTGAGTACGTTTCCAAGCAACATTTTTCTTACACTGCCCGTCTGAGGCGAACTGAGGCAGCCGCCTCAGGTGCCAGACTGTGGGGGGGCGCCACTAGGACCCAGAGTGTAGAAAATTGTGTCTGCTGCTGGTGCATATGTATTCTCTCTGCTCTAGAGGCACAGAGATGGTGGAGTGCTCTGCTGGAGGAAGGAGGGCACAAGAGCCGTAACAGGCAGGCAGGAGGAAAGGTGAGAGGGAATAACAGAAAGCAGCAGGAGCTGCAGGGAGAGAGAGGAGGAGCCTCTTATGTACCTCTCTAGCACCGCCAGGAGCCTGGACTGATTAACTCCAGCTTCTCATGGAGCTTCCTGTTTCCTGCTGCTTCCCTGAACCCACTTGAGGAGAACAGGCAGTCAACTGAAGTAGTAGGAGCCAGTAAGGCCCTTAAGATACTGATATCTTCCCTCACTCAGGCCCTGATACCAGCCTGCTTATTTGTCCCCTTCAGTTGAGTGTTGAGAGCCACTAGAGCTGGCACAGAACAGCAGTCATGAGTGAAAGAAGAAAACGCCCCTCAGGGGCAGCATTCAGAAAAAGCAAGCAAACAAAGGAAGCTTTTCTGTCTAAGCAGGAAGGAGCTCTCCTGAGATACATAGACACAAATGTTCATGGTGAGCCTTCCGGCCCCAGGGAGGATGTGCATGGTGAGGAGATGCCTGATCTTCCAGTTAGTCAGAGTGCAGGTTATCTGGCAGCTACTGCAGCATCCATATCTCCATCTCAAATGGATGTAATCATGCACATTCCTGAAGAAAAGTGTAGATCAGAGAAGAGTGTGGTGGAGGCGCAAGAAACAGCTGCTGCTGAGTTTAGTTCCTTAAGTCTAGATGATCCAGGACTGTGGACCCACTTGAGCAGTAGCCTAAGGGACTTCCTTGTACTGCATGGGCCATAGCAAGTGAAAAACTTCATGTTCCCCAAAGACAATGAAAATAGAAGTTTCCATCCAACACATTACTGGTGTGAAATCCCCAATGGTGACAAAGTGGAGAGGCCATGGCTTATGTACTCAAAAACCCAGAATGCTGCATACTGTTTTTGTTGCAAACTCTTCCAGTCTAATGTTCCAGTCACATTGGGTTCTACAGTAACAAAGGACTGGAAAAATCTGGCTTGAAATCTTGCATGCCATGACAAGGCAGCAAATCACCAGAGAGCATTCCATATGTGG
Organism: Malaclemys terrapin pileata; assembly: GCF_027887155.1. Classification (NCBI taxonomy): domain Eukaryota; kingdom Metazoa; phylum Chordata; order Testudines; family Emydidae; genus Malaclemys; species Malaclemys terrapin. The sequence goes on along the minus strand of NC_071511.1, from coordinate 30,073,381 downwards.
AAAGAGCTTGAGATGAGTCTAAGGTTAAAGGCCATCATAGATGATCAGCATCAAGAGAAGATTGCATCAGAGTCTCTTTACTGGCAAAATGTTCTGAAAAGACTCATTGCCATTGTGAGAATGCTTGCTACCCAAACCTAGCACTGTGTGGCACTTCAGATCAACTGTATGTGCCAAACAATGGAAACTTCCTTAAAATTGTGGAGCTGATGGCGGAATTTGATGCTGAACTCCAGGAGCATCTAAGCAGAGTCACCACCCAAGAAATGTACACACACCACTACCTTGGAAAAACAATTCAAAATGAGATCATACAGTTACTGGCAACAAAAGTCAAACAGAAGATTGTGGCAGATCTGAAGTCAGCAAGATATTACTGTGTTATTCTGGACTGCACACCTGACATCAGCCATACGGAACAAATGACTTTAATGGTGCGTCTTGTAACAACAACAGAACCTAGTGAAAATGTCCCTGCAATGGTGACTGACAGAGAGCATTTTCTAGAATTTATTGACATTGATGATACTACAGGAGCTGGTATGACAAATGTGCTTCTTAAAAAGCTGGAAGATACAGGAATTGCAATAGCTGACACAAGAGGCCAGGGCTACGATAATGGTGCCAACATGAAAGGAAAGAACAGAGGAGTGCAGACACGGATCTTAGAGTTAAACCATCGAGCTTTTTTTGTCCCATGCAGTTCTCATCCATTGAACTTGGTGGTCAGTGATGCAGCATCAGCTTCTAGTGAGGCTGCTGAATTTTTTAATGTAATTCAAAGCATCTATGTATTTTTCTCTGCATCAACTCTTTGATGGCAAATTTTGAAGCAACATCTGGGAACATCCTCTCTGACACTGAAACCACTGAGTGCCACATGATGGGAAAGTCTAGTGGAGGCGATAAAGCCTATCAAACACCAAATTGGGAAGATAGATGATGCCATAGTTGCCATTATGGAGGATTATGCTATGACAGGAACTGTTTGTGGGAGTACAGTGGCAGAGGGAAATGGAATCACCATTCAAACTTCAAATTTCTGTGTGGCTTAGTGTTGTGGCAGGACATACTGTTTGAAATAAATGTTGTAAGCAGGAGACTCCAAGGTGTAGACCTTGATATATCTGGAGCAATGGAACAACTGGACAAAGCAAAGTCATACCTACAGTCTTACCGGTCAGATGAGGGATTTCAAAACGTTCTGAAGAGTGCACAGAAGTTGGCAGAGGAACTTCACACTGAAGCTATTTTCCCATCCATTCAAGAATACAAGAGTCACCGAAGAAGACGACATTTTGATTACGAGGCATGGGATAATCCTATAAGCGACCCCAAACAACAATTCAAAGTTGAATTCTTTAACCAGGTGCTAGATTGTGCAATGCAGTCAGTTCAAGAATGTTTCATGCAGCTCAAGGAGCACAGCAGTATATTTGGGATGTTGTATGATATTCCAGAACTCCTCACTTTACCCGAAGAAGACCTACACCAGCAATGCAGGGCACTAGAGACAGTGTTGACACATGATGACATGCACGATATTGATGCAAGTGATTTAGGTGATGAACTGAAAGCCCTTTCAAGATACATTTCAGCAGGATCAACGCTAAAGGCTGTTCTGGAATATATGTGCACAAATAAGATGACCACCCTCTTTCCAAATGCTTTTGTTGCTCTGCGCATATTTCTAACACTTCCTGTAACAGTTGCCAGTGGAGAACGCAGCTTCTCCAAGCTGAAGTTAATAAAAACACATCTACACTCCACAATGACACAGGAGAGGCTGGTCGGCCTTGCAACCATCTCAGTAGAGCATGAGCTGGTCCAGACTGTGGACCTTCAGGAAGCCATTCAAATCTTTGCAACCAAGAAGGCCTGGAAAGCACCACTTTGATTATTTGAACAGATAAAAATGCCAGTGTTTACTATGCAGACAAGAAAAGTTACATTTGCAGTTCAGGCGTTTGAAAGTTGTGTTGCTTAAAATTTTTGACCAAGGCATTTTAAGTTGTCAGTTCTCCTTTATTGGGGTAGGTAGCAGAGCAGTACCATGAGAGGAGTAGAACAGGAAGAAGGCAGAATTGAGACCTTTTGGAGTTTTGGCCCAAGCGAGGGGGCATGGGGATGTCATTTGAGCTCCCCGCCTCAGGTGCCAAAATGTTGTGGGCCAGACCTGCATCTGTACATTTTGACTGTTGTGTTTGGAAGTATTTTTGCATCGATTTGTGTGTGTAGTGAAACCGATGTTTACCGACATTTATGGATTAAAAATCTCATCCTTTCAAGCCTATTTCTATAATGGTAGCAATCCAAAGGCCCAACTGAGATCCCCACTCCCATGTGCTAGGCACTGTACAGACCCCCCCGACCAAATTCGGGGCCCAGAACGCCGCACATATAATTGCTCAAAACCCATGCATAAATAATGAAATAAATAATGAATGATAAATAATTACAGACTGGAGGAAGGATGGTCCAGTGGTTAGGACACTAGCTGAGGACTTGAGACACCAGGGTTCACTTCCCGCTCCACCACAAACGGGCAAGTCACTTAGCCTCTGGGTGCCTCGTTTTACCCATTGTACAACAGTGATCTCTGCTCTGCCCTGCCTACCCGGGGAGTCTTGGAGATAATACATGAGGCGCTCAGACTGTGTAGAGATGGGGCCATGTAAGTGCCATTGATAGACCCCACCATCGAGCCCCGAGAGCAAAGAACGGCTGCACAGTTATTGAAACCCCAAGCACATTGTCACCTTGTTCAGTTCATCAGCACTCCTAGCAGAGCGACGTCTGGCCCCCGTTACAAGGCCTTGCCACACGAGCAGGTGAGAGACAGCCCAGACTGCAGCCAGAGCGGGATCCTTTCTGACCCTGCCGGCTAGCGGGTGCCTTGCTACCAGCAGCCCCCACCACATTGTCTGCGCAGGTGAAGGCCTGGAGGTCACGCACCAGGATGAGATGTCATCTTGCTGTGATCTCGGCCAGGCGTGCTCAGCAAATCAGATGTGTGCTTCTATCTCAGATACTTATCTTGCCCCCCCATAGCCCCTGGCGCTTCTCTAATGCATTATCCTCACAACCCCCGGGGGAGGTGGGGCAGGGCTATTACCATCATTGTGCAGATGGGGAAACTGAGGCACAGAGCAGCCAAGGGCCAGCTTTGCAAAGCTCCTTAGGGGCTAGACCCACAAAAGGATGTAGGTGCCTAAGTCCAACATCTTGGTGCCACTGAGAATTCCCAGCCCCCTGCTCAGCTGCTGCCTAATTCCCTGCCAATCAGCATGCACAAAACCATCGACTCCTGATGCCACACCACAGCTTACAGGCAGTTCAGAGCCTCGCACCAGCCAAAACCCCAGCGGCCCTGAAGCAGGATTCTCACACTGTGTGTTCCCCCGCTAGCTTGCCAGCGGCCCCTGATCCTGTAGGTGTGCTCTGAGCATGCTCAGGATTAGGCCTTGTGCAAAAGACAGCATGTGTGTAAGGCCGGCCCAGAATAGGTAACAGTCCAGTGGGCTGGGCATGTACCTGGGTTGTGGGAGATGCAGGTTTGAATCCCCACTCTGCCTGAGCCCAAACAGGGACCTGAACACATCTTTCCACAGCCCTGCTGAGTGCCAAGCTCTTGGCCATCTGAGGGCAGGGCTCTCTGGTTCTCCATGAGAAAGGGCCGCCCTGTCTTAGGCACCTAACTCCAGGAGAGGGCTCACAGATGAGTGAGGTGCTAGACCCTGAGCCCTGCCCCTTTCCTCTGCATTTCACTCCTGGCGCAAGGCGTGGGGCACCTGACTTGGAGCCAAGAATTCCACTCGGCCGCAGGCCCCGCCCCGTGGGCACATTCAGGCTTAGACACTGCAACCCAGAAGAACCTCTATGAATCTAGCCCCTCGTGTCTGGTCTGGGGTTTGTGACGGAACCCAAGTGGCCCTGTGCTAACACCTGAACTGCTGCACCATCCTTTTTGCGTCCCGCAAAATGGGTGCAAATGAGGCCAGGACAATTTGTGGCTTCCTGAACGGTGGCGAATGTAGCTCAGAGTGGCTCAGGACCAACATCCAGCTAGTGCAGCAACCTGTCTCTGCCAGGCCCCAGCGCTAGATGGCATGTTTTAGACACACACCAGATACTGGACTTAATCCAGGGCGAGCTGGGGGAAATGGAATGGCCTGTAACAGACAGAAGGTCAGACTGGATGCTCTGAGGTGTCTTCGTGCCTTACAGTCTATGGATCTAGGCTGCACAGGAATGCCCCTTCCAAACCTTTTTCCAACTCGGGGTCGCTTGGGAAGCTGGGCTCATTCGAAGAAGGTGCATTTTCCTACAGCCAGAGGCAAGGTCGTGTGTACAGGGACAAGAAATGTCAGCTGGACTTACTGGGTGGGGAGGGGGAGCTGTGCCCTGGGACTCAGGGACTCTGGAAAGGAGTCAGATCCTGGTGAAAACCAAGTGACTGTGAACTCCCAGTGTGAACGGGGGGCCGAGATTGAATGCAATCCTGGGGTGGATCAGCAGGCGGCATTGAATAGGAGCAGGGAGGTGACCTCACGGCACCAGTGATTGGGATGCTGCGTCCAGCTCTGGAGTGTACTCATTGAAACATCACAGAGAAAGAGCCATAAGAGGGATCTGAGGGCTGAAAAACTCTGAGACTTCTTAGCTGGGTCTGATTCTGACTGGCCCAAGCCCCCTGGCCCTTAAAGGGCCAAGCACCCTATTATAGTCTCATAGACGTGAAGAAGGTGGCAGGGCTGGATTGCAGTTGTGCAGGAGTGGCTAGAACACTGTGCCTGCTCTGGAGCGACTGGGTTCTACTCCCTGCACTGCCAATGAGCGTGTGCAAGTCATTGCCCCATCCTGAGCCTCAGCATCTGCTTTTGTAACAAAGGGGTAACGACAGCTCATCTCACTCCTGGGCAAGGGATCCTGTATAAACAACCCCTGTGTCCCACCCCAGAGGCGGCTGCATCTCAGCCCCAGGCGAGAGATCCTCTATAAACAGCCCATGTACCCCACCCCAGAGGCAGCTGCATCTCAGCTCTGGGCGAGGGATCCTTTATAAACAACGCACGGGCCACAGCCATTCTAGAGAGAGAGTCTCTTGGCAAAGCCAGGCACTATAATGAATGTGAAGTTGTTATCAATTAGCTGGCAATTGGGAGATTAGGAATGGGAAGCGGGGGAGGGGGCGCTGTGTGTTTCCAGGGGCATTAACAATGCCATAAATCCTCGTCAGCATTGGACATATGCCACCAATTACAAAAATTAGCTCTAATTAGTGGGACGCAGCCTCTGGTTTCACAGTTCCCCAAGCAGCCGTCTCTGCTCCCAGGGAAGCTCCAGCCAGGCCATGTGTTCTGCTGACAGCTTCCAGCCCGCTTCGCTACAGAGGGGCCGGTGTGTGCCTGGCTGCCTGGGGGGCTCTGGGGATTTCTCTCCCCAGGTTGTCTGGCCTCAGGGGCCTCCTGGAGATAGGTACATACAGGGCATGCAGATCATGGTCAGGGCAGTTTCCGAACCACGACATCTCCTCCACTGTTTGCCGAGTTGATCTTAGTTTGAGCTGGTGCCCTAGAGTGCCCCCTGCTGGAAGAGGCTGGGACTGGATTAGCTAGAATCTCCCCCACAGCCAGTGCTCCTGCCCTGCTCCGTAAAGCGCCCCCTGCTGGGACAGGCCGGGACTGGAGGAAGCAGGAGCTCCCCCACAGCCAGTGCGTCTGCTCCCTACAGCGCCCTCACGGCCAACGCTCTCACCCCACTCCCTCCAGCGCCTCTCCCCTGAAGATGATGCTCCTGGTCACAACTTGGAGAGCAACGAGGAAGGATTGAGGGGTGGTGTCTTTCATTTAAAGCTGAGGGGTGTCTGGCCATGGCCTCATGGCTGAGGGCGCTGGCATGGCAAGGAGGAGGCCGGAGGCATCCGCGCGGTGAACGTTCCTGTGCTGGACTTGGGAAGCAGAATCCCTTTGACGTTCCAACCCAGGGAGCTGGGCTGAATATAAATCGCTTAGCCTGGGTGGCTCCAGCAGCTACAAGGGGGAGTTGTTAACACTTCAGGGCTGGGATGAGGTTTTAGCTCTGCAGACATGATTGAAGTGCTGCATGAACTCCCTTTCCCACACACCCCTGGCCAAGCCACCTCCTCCCTGCACAGTGTTGCCGTGAAGTATTTGACTGTCAGAGAAATGGAGGCATGGAAGGATAAAGAGTTGGAGAGGATATAGGAGCCAGGAGTCCTGACTTGCAGTCCCCCATTCTAACCACTAGACCCTCTTTCCCTCCCAGAGCTGCGATAGAACCCAGGAGTCCTGGGTCCGAGAGACCACCCCCACTAACTGCTCGAATTTGCAGCATTTGTGGCATTGTTTGGTGGCTGTCAATGTAACTTGGCTCAGCTCAGGTGCTGTTGCACTGTTGTATACTAGGGTTGCCAGAGGTCCAGTTTTCGACTGGAACACCCTGTCGAAAAGAGACCCTGGCAGCTCCAGTCAGCACCACTGACCGGGCCGGTAAAAGTCTGGTTGGCGCGGGGTTGGCAGGCTCCCTACCCGGCTCTGCGCGGCTTCCGGGAAGCCGCCGGCATGTCCTTCCGGCTCTTAGGCATAGGGGCAGACACAGGGGCTGTGTGCGCTGTCCCCGCCCTGAGCACCAGCTCCGCAGCTCCCATTGGCCAGGAACCGCACTCCCAGCTGGAGCCCTCACCCCCTCCTGCACCTCAGCTCCCAGCCCCAGCCCAGTAAAAATGAGCAAGTGAGTGAGGGTGGGGGAGAGCGAGCGAGTGACAGAGGGAGGGGGAGAGCAAGTGACAGAGGGAGGGGGGATGGAGTGAGTGGGGGTGGGGCCTCAGAGAAGGGGCGGGGCAAGGGTGTTTATTTTGTGCAACTAGAAAGATGGCAACCCTATTGTATACACTGGGAGCAAATCAGTTTAAATGAGATGGATGTCAGGCAGTGGGCTCTAACTGCTAAGAGAGTGGACTGCGGGGTCAGTTCCTAACTCTAGAAGGGGAGTGGGGTCTACTGGATTGGAGCAAAGGCGGACTGGGAGCCAGAAATCTGGGTTCTATTCCTGGCTCTACCACTGCCCTTGGGGAAGTCTATTTGCCTCTCTGTGACTTAGTTTCCCTGCCCACCCGTTGTCTATTTCGGTTGTAAGCTCATTGGGACAGAGACTGTCTCTCATTGGGTGTTTGCACTACTGTGGGACCCAGTCTTGATCAGGGTCTGTGCAGCGCCTGGAATCTACATGTCACTGCAATACACACCATGATAATAAATGTGAATGCTGTGTCCAAGCCACTTCTCTCCTAGCCCTTGGGCCGGAGGGGAAGGGGGGGGGGGTTCTAGCTGTAGATAATAATGAGAGAACCCCAATCATGCCCCATTGCTGCTCCTGCTCCCCCACCCACCCCACCGTGGATTACAGACCGGTAGAGCCGTGCCTAAAAATAGCCATGTAATGCTCTTGAAATCGGCTCTCTCTTCCTCCGCCCTCGCGTGCGTCCGGCTCTCCATTGTGCAGTGGTGGGCACTGCTGCTTGCAGTTAGAGAAACTCTCCCACCCCCTTCTTGCTTTTATTTTTCAGTCTGGTTTTCTTCCTGAATTGGGGGGGGGCAGCCCCCGTCTGAGAATCCAGGCTGATCTATGGGGCTGGAGAGCCTGCCTCGCTTTTTTCTTTGCTTCGATTGTCTGCGAAAGAGGTGGCGGGAGGGGGAGCAGGAAGGTTATCTCTGTCTTGGGTGGCTGGGGGAGCTTCTTGGTGATTTTTTTACATGGACCCTGTCACCTCCTCTAATCACCAAACTCTGCTCCTGTCCCAGAGCTGGGGAGAGAACCCAGGAGTCCTGGCTCCCGGCCCCCCTACTCTAACCCACTAGACCCCACTCATGGGTGAGGGCTCCTGGGTTCTATTGCTGGCTCTGTCAGGGAAGTGAGGTCTAGTGGTTAGAGCAGAAGGCTGTGGGGGTCAGGACTCTGAGATTCTACTTCCAACTGTGGGAAGGGAGTGATCTCTAGTGATTAGAGCAGGAATTGCTGGGAGTCAGCTGGCTCTGGGAGGGGGATGGGAGGGTGGATTAGAGCAGAGGACCTGTGAGCCAGGACCCTTAGGCTTTCTTCCCTGCTCTGCCATAGACCTCAGGCAAGTCACTTAGTCTCTGTGTCTGTTTCCCCCTCTGTACACTGAGGATAATGGTGCTTCCCCACCACACAAGGGTATTGTGAGGGTTGGTGCATTGCCAGATGGCAAGGTGCTGGCACACGACAGGAACTGGGGCCAGGAAGGGACTTGGTTAGATGGCAGCAGGGTTTGAAAGTCAAAGCAGTTCTCTTCAGGTCTGAGGCCTAGTCCTTGCTGGCTGCCAACAGAGTCAGGGTCCTGGTATCAACAGGTTCTGAGGTTTTCTGACCCTTCTGAAACTTCTGGGGACAGTCTTTGTCAAAGACCCAAGACCGGGCTAGATGGGCACATTGGTCTGATCTGGGGGTGGGGAGATACCAGACTGGATGGCCCCCTAGATCTGATCCAACCCAGCAGGGATCAGGTTAAGAGGGGGTCAGATATCAGGTTAGATGGACTCATTGGTCTGATTCTGCACAACAGTTCCCACATTCTTAGATAGTACTGGGGGTGGGGTGGGGCCGCTGCCCCCTTCTGGAGAGAATCAGGCTGGGGTTGGTGTGTCTGCCCCCTGCTGGAGAGAATTGGGCAGCTGGTAGGTGTTGTGTGCGTTGGTTTTGCGGGCGCACGCGGTAGGATCCTCTCTCTCCTTTCCCAACTGTGCCCTTGGAAAGTTTCCATCTGTTCTTCTTAATTCTCCAGCGCTGGTACAAACGAATTGGTCTCTCCTTAACAGCAAAGGTTGCTCAGGCTTAACTGCTATGTTCTGAGGTCAGGGCCAGACACACAGAATGTACTGTGTTCATTATCCGGCCCAGCCATCCAAAACTGCCGGCCACCTTGCACCTGGCTGGGGCGCTGCAGCGTTGGCAGAGATAATTTTGCCTCATTTCTTGGGGGGAATCTAATTTGAGGTGGCAGGAAATCCAGAAGCAAACCGATCTGGTGCCACTGAAAATCAATGGGGCTGCTGCAGTGTAAATGTAATCGACGGCATGCCATTCTAGGTGTACTGTGTGCATATTGCAATATACTGCATGCATATATATGTAGCTTCCAAATCTAATATGCTGCCTGCAAAGGTCATTTATCACATGCCAATATATCTATATACTGCATGCAAATATAACATACAGTATGCATATGTAATATACTATGTGCTGATGTAATAGATTGCATACCTACACACACACACACGTATACTGTGTTCGCACTGTAATATACTGCATGCTCATATATATGCAGCATGCAGATCTAATATACTATGTGCTTATTTAATATCGTGCAGGGGTTCTCAAACTGGGGGTCAGGACCCCTCAGGGGGTCGTGAGGTTATTCCATGGGGGGTCGCGAGCTATCAGCCTCCACTCTAAACCCCACTTCGCCTCCAGCATTTATAATAGTGTTAAATATAAAGAAGTGTTTTTCATTTATAAGGGGAGGGGGTCACACTCAGAGGCTTGCTGTGTGAAAGGGGTCCCCCAGTACAAAAGTTTGAGAACCAGTGATAGAGTGCATCAAAATATAATGTACTGTTTGGATAGTTAATATCCTGTGTGCATATGCAATATATTGCATACAGATATATAGATTGTGTACGTATTTTGAGTGCCTGTTAAATATAGTGCATGCATATATAACATGCTGCATGCAAACCCAGTACATGCATGTGTAATTTGCTTCACGCCCATATATATGCTGCAGGTTTATGTAGTATACCTCACACAGTTAGGTATTTACAGCATGCAAATATGCATATGCTACATGCACCGGTAGTTTACTGTAGGCACAGGTAATTTTCTGCATGCAGATGTAATATACTTTGTGCTTATTTAATATACTGCATATAGTATATTATATATATTTACTGCATGCAAATATAATCTATATTACATGCATATGTAATATGCAGAGTGCCTGTTTAATGTCGTCTGTGCAAGTGTAATATGTGGCATACAAATATAATATGTTGCATGCCTGTTAAATATACACTGCATGCACATTTAATAAACTCTGCATATGATCCCCATGTGTGTCAGTGCCTGGAGCTCGCTACAGACGCTGGCATTTCCACTGAGATCCCTCGCTATCACCTCAGCTCCAGGGAGCTGGCTGAGGAGTCTGAGCTGTATAATTGCTTGCATGCTTTGGCACACGCCAGACAAATTACTCTCCCTTGAGATCAATACGCCATAAAAATACACAAAAAGCAAGTATATTTACGACCTTCCCCTAGAACGATTCTTTCTAAACGTGTGGTTTGTGTTCAGTTCCTTGCTGCATCACAGAGGCAATGTACTTTGTTAAAGCAGGTGGGGGTGGGGCTGGGAGCCAGGACTCCTGGGTTCTATCCTCCGGTCTGGGATGGAAATGTGGATGTAGTGGTCAGAGTGGGGCGGACTGGGAGTCAGGACATCTAGGGTCTATTCCTAGTGCCAGGGAGAGAGTAGGCGTCAGTGGTTAGAACAAGGAGTACACTGGCAATCAGAACCTCCTGGGCTCTGGTCCTAGCTCTGCCGTTGTCCTGCTGGGTGACCCTGGGCAAGTCCCTTCCCTTCTCTGTGCCTTGGTTTCCCCTCCCCCCCTTTGGAAGGTCCTTGGCGTAGTCTTTCACTGTCTGTGCAGCACCCCCCACAGCAGGGGCCCCACCCTTGGTTGGGGTCTGTAGAATCTACCGTAATACTCCTCATAACGAGCAATGAGGATGTCGGAGCACTTTTTGATTTGTGTGACTTGCTGGCAGCCTGTCTGATTTCTCTTACCACAGGCCTTGCTGTCACTCCAGCGGGTGCAGTATAAAATATTTATCACACGAACACGCAACGCTATATTAAAGCCTTTGCCGAATCTCAAGGTCCTTTGCTGAAACGACACATCAACCACTGCAGCTCTTCCTTTGACTCGCACTGTCCCAACAGGGCTCTCTGTTCTCTACAAACCTCTTGTTTGTTGCAAACTGCCGCAGAACCTCGAAGCTGCGCATGTTGCTTTTGGCTGGGCTTAGCCGATGTCACCTCTTGTATTCTTGATCGCCCGAGATCTGACACCGGAAACCTTGTATTTATCCACATTAAAGGCCATTTTGCCCTCTGGCAGGGAGGAGATGCTGCCAAGAGTCTGTTTTTAGAGCTAGAAGCGATAGGAGCGGAAGCTGGGAAGATTTTCTGCTGGTTGTCCCAAGTTTGGATCATACTTCAGTCTCCACTGCTCCTGTGCTATCCATTAGAAGACCTCCTGCTTCTGTCTCACTGACACAACTTGAGATGTTGCCAGAAATAGTGCCACCTGCTGTCTCCTACTGTAACAATTGTAATTGTTTCCTCCGATCACTATAATTATCCCTCACAGCCCAGTTTATAACTTCAGAGCAGTTACCATTGCAAAGACCTGGCAGGCTGGCCAGACCTGAGACTCCCAAGAAACTCCGGGCTGTTTGCTAAGCCAACTTTCAGGCTAGGGTTACAGCACCTAGCTGGGACCTTGGAGATCTGGGGTCAATTCCTGGCTCCGTGCATGACCTTCCTCGCTCTGTGCCTCGGTTTCCTCATCTGTAAAATGGGGATCACATTTCCTTTCATCTCAGTGGGCATTGTGAGGTTATATCAAGAGGTATGGTTTTGAGGTGAGGCCACTGGAGTGGGAGTCAGGACTCCTGGGTTCTAATTCCTTGTTCTGCCTCTAACCTGGGGTAAGTCTCTTCTCTTTTCTCTGCCTCAGTTTCCCCTCCAGCCTTTTGTCTGTTTAGACTTTGAGGTCTTTGAGATAGGGACTGTCTTTTCTTGTGTGTCTGTGCAGCACCAGGCACAGCAGGGTCTCCCCGGTCTCAAGCGGGAATATGTGCAGCACCCAAAACGGGGGCCCTGATCCAGCACAGTGGGTCCCCCCAGCTCAGTTACCCATTACTGCAGTACAAATAAATCCATTTGTGGTTGCAAGGTTCCCATAGTATAGCGACAGGTGCAGATAAAAACTGAGCTAGATGGCAGCGGATTTACCCTGTAAAGAGCTTTTGAATCCTGCTGTCAGTGCTCAAACAGCCCACCTTTCAAGGCTTCTTTAATAGGAGACCTAGTTTATATTTATTTTGCTAATATGTAGCTAGATTTATAGCCACGCTGGGGCCAGTGTGCAGGCTGCTTTTACGACGCGCTTAGCTCTTTAAATTGAGATATTTGCATATTTATCCTGTAACCTTTAATGAACATAAAAAACTCCAACCTTTCCCAATTAATCACTGCGTTAAAAGGCCCAAACAGCAATCTAAGGACTGTTGGGCCTGCATAAAATAAATAAATCTGGCTCGGAACCAATTTGTCAAGAGGAGAAGAGGCTAAATAGCCTTGTCAGGGAATCACTGATAAGGGATGAGAGGAGGGCCCAGGGAGAAGCCATGCCATTCACGCACAATGGACTTCCCCATTATATAAAAGCCCCTTTGTGCCATTCAAGTACACCCTGCTCTAACCATTGGATACCACTCCCCTCCCAGAGCTAGGCTAGAACTCAGGGGTCCTGGCTCCCAGGCCTCTGAGCACTAGACCCCACTGCCCTCGAGATGAGGATAGAACCCAGGCGTCCTGCGTCCCAGCTCCCCCAAGCCAGTAGACTTGACTCCCCTCCCAAATCTGGGGAAAGAACCTAGGTTCCAACTCCTCTAAAACACTAGACCCCACTTACCACCCAGAGCCAGGTGCAGAACCCAGGAGTCCTGGCTCCCACTTCAAAGTTTTAGCCACCAGAGCCAGGTGCAGAACCCAGGAGTCCTGGCTCCCACTTCAAAGTTCTAGCCACCAGAACCTGCTGCTCCTCCAAAGGCCTCCCCCCTCCTGTTCTCTCTGCAGGGGGGCCTGGCTAGAGGCAGGGGATGTGGCACGCTGGCACTAATTCATTTTAATTCCAGCTCTACCAGGTCACCTTGGGCTAGTCACTTAACCTCTGTGTCCTGCTGGGGAGGCCCTCTCAGCCATTCCCAGCCTCCCTAGGGGGCTGTGAGACTTAATTGCAGCTGTAAAGCACTTTGAGATAGGCTGCTGAATTATGGAGTGCTGGCAGCCATCTCCTGCCACCTCTTCCTGCAACAGCTGTAATTTTATAAACAGCCCCCACACTCCACCCCAGAGGTGGAGCACCAGGTGAGGGACCTCTGTATAAACAACCCCCCCCCCGCCCCACCCCAGAAGCAGCTGCATCTGAGCACTGGGTGAGGGATTTATAGATTCCACGAAGTCTGACCTCCTGTGTAACACAGGCCATAGAACTTCCCCAAAATAATAAGAGGTCCCTGTATAATCACACACACCCCTGGCTCCACCTCAGAGTGGCTACATCTCAGTGCCAGAAGAGGCACTGAGATGGATAAACAGCTCTCAGGCCATACCCCAGAGGCATCTGCAGCTCAGCCCACTATGCCCCTCATCCAGATCAGCCCAAAAGCCCCATATAGCTTGGTATCTGCCCCCCCCCCCCTCCACTTCCTGCACTGGACACATGATAGGCATGTACATTGTGTGATTGCGGGGCAGCATTAACCTGTGTCTGCTCCATGCTCCCATAGATGGCCCCACCTCAGCTACAGCAGCCAGGCAGCTTTGTTGTTGGCATTGTGCGGGGCAGCTGCCTGTCTTTGGGAGATAATGCTATTTGATGGGCATTTATTCATGGCGGGACAATGGACCTGGCTCCCTCCATGAAGCTAAGATTTCTCTAGCACCTTTCAGCCGGAGCCCCCTGCCCTATCAGAGCAATCCATCTTTCCACAGCATAGTTGGAAATCCATCACAGACAGCAAGCTGGTAGGACTGGGATTAAGGCCGCCTGGGTTCTATCCTACCTCTGGGAGGAGAGTGGGTTCTAGTGATTAGAGCAGGGGGAGCTGGGAGTAAGGACTCCTGTGCTCTCTTCTCAGTTCTCCAACAATGATGGACAAATCCTGTAACCTTTTTTTGCCTCAGTTTCCCCACCTGGTCAATAGATATTGTTTCCCTTGTGTGTGTGTGTTTGTGGGGTGGGGCGGGGGGTCAGTGGAATGTGATTCAGGGGACTCATCTAGCCTGGCATCCCATCTCCAACAGCAGCTAGCATCAGCTTTGTTAGGGGAAGGTGCAAGACACCCCCTCATGGGGAGCGATAGAATAACTGCCCTCTAGGGAAAATTTCCTACAAAATTTCTTCTAAAAACAGCTGCCACACCCCCAGAGGCGGTCACATCTCAGTGCCAGGTCCTTGTATAAACAGCCCCTGTGCTCCACCCCAGAAGTGGCTGAATCTTACTTAGACTGAGGGTAAGTCTACACTGCAATTAAAACCCCCAGCTAGCCTGTGCCAGCCAACTCAGGTTTGGGCTAAAGGGCTCTTTAGTTGCAGTGTAGATATTTGGGCTCAGGCATTAGCCGGGACGCTCCCACTTCACAGGGTCTAGGGTCCAGGCTGTAGCCCGTGCCTGAATGTCTACAGTGCAATTAAACAGCCCCTTAGCCTGAGCCCTGCGAGCCTGAGTCAGCTGGCCGGGCCAGTCACGATGTCGAACTGTAGTGTAGACATCCCCGTAGAGTCTCCTGTGCCTACTGGCACAACGCATTTCCCCACAGCCATCTGTCCAGACCAAGGTGTTTGACTCCATTGTAAGTTGTCTTCATGATGGCAGCATCTTTTTCTATCATCCTGCAGCTGGTCATTCCTTGTCCTCCACTCCTTCTCGTTCCTACAGCTGGAATCCAGTCCAAGATGTACCTTGTGCTTCTGCCAAACCACCATAGCCAACTCTGCCCAATTACTGAGTCCCCACTGTGCTGACTGTGTGGCAGAGCACTTCCACATTGGTTACACGATCTCGCCAATCAGTTCCCAACAGTCTTCTCAAACCAATGACATGCACTTCCTGACATGCACTTTCACCATCCGTCATAGTTCCAAACCATACGGTACTGTTGGGAGGACAATAGTGCTGCACAGTCTCATGTGAGTGCCAGATGAGGGATCCTTGTGTAAACAACCCACATGCCCCACCCCAGAGACAGCTGCATCTCAGTGCCTGGCAAGGGTTCCCTGTATAAACAGTCCCTGTGCCCCACCCCAGAGGTGTCTGCATCTCAGCGCCAGGCAAGGGATCCCTGTATATTAAACAGTCCTAGTGCCCCACCCCAGAAGCAGCTGCATCTCAGTGCTGGGTGAGGGACCCCCTATGTAAGCAGTTGCCTTAAGCTTTGGAGCAGAGTGGGGTTAAACCAAACCCAAAGCTCTTGATGGGTCTTTAAATTCCTACTAGTTTCACTCTAGATAGTTCCCTTCTCCACACAAAAGTTCAGTCCCCTTGTGGAATCCTGCTTAGCTCTTCATCTCAACTGTGTCTTGTGGCGGGGAGTTCCCCAGAGTAACACTGCTCACTTCTGAATTTGCCACCGTTTGCTGGCTGCCCCTTGTTCTTACATCATGTGACTGGGGGATGAGCAGCTGGGTCTAGTGGGAGCGTGTACCCCAGTCTAAGGGTGGGCTGCATATGAAGTGTTTCCTGTAGGTCACTTTGGAATGTGCTGCCTTCCCACTTCGCTTGCTGTCTCCGTTACTAATGAGAATTGTTACTAGTGGGTCACACGCTTCATAGCTTCTGTCGGCCGAGTGCTCTGTCTCCACCAGGGCCCCTGGCATCCCTCCATTCCCCACATTGCTCTCTGGGTGCCACCTGCCCAGCCCCTTCTATTTCAAGGGTTCCCTGCAACTTCCTCCAATCTCTCCCCTGCCAGGGGCTCTGTGTGTCCCTCATTCCTCCCCATTCCCACCTTTTCCCCATGGGAGGGGCCCTGTGTGGTTCCCCTCCCCCCATTCCACGGTTCCCATTCTCCTCCCTCATGGCTAGGGTCTGCCTCCCCTCCCCACATTCTCCCATTCCAGGGTTCCCTATTTTCACCCATGGTAGGAGCTTGGAATGACCCAGCATTACCCCATTCCCCCATTCCCTTCCCCGCCAGGATTCTGCATGCGCACATCCTCCTTCCCCCATGGCAAACCCCCCCCATCTGCCCCTCATGCCAGGGCTCTGCATGCCCCCAATCCTCCTTCCCCCATGGCAGGGCCCCCCCAATCTGCCCCCTAAGCCAGGGCTCTGCATGCCCGCAATCCTCCTTCCCCCATGGCAACCCCCCCATCTGCCCCCCCATGCCAGGGCTCTTCATGCCTGCAATCCTCCTTCCCCCATGGCAGCCTCCCCTCCCAACCTTCCCCCCCCCCCCCCCGGGTTTGGCATGCCTGCACTCCTTCCCCCATGGCAGAGCCCCCCCAATCTGCTCCCCCGCCGCCAGGGCTCAGCGTGCCTGCACTCCTTCCCCCATGGCAGCCCTCCCCCCCAATCTGCCCCCATGCCAGGGGCTGTGTGGCCTTCCCCTCCCCTCTGGGTGTCACTGTGTCACACTCTGTTGGGAGGGTGGGCAGAGATGAGATGGGGGAGTGTTCTGCTGGGAAGCCTGAACTGATGCCAGCAACCAGCTGGTTGATCCACAGACAACAGCAGAGGTGCTTGAAGCTGGGTGTAACAGGAGGGCCTGGCCCTGCTACACCTGTGCGAGGGCTGGACTGAAGCCGGGGAGAGCCCAGCACTGGCGAGGAAAGCAGATGGGCTGCTTCTCTCTGGGGTAAGGAGCCTGGGGGAGAGCCAGGAGCTGGCTGAGGCTGCTGCAATGGTAGGTGGGTAGAGCTGGCCTCAGTTGTTGGGAGCCCAGGTGGCTAGACAGCAGAATAGATGGTTGCTGCTGGGCCCTGCCTGAAAGGAGGAGGGCTGGAGGTTCTCTTGTCTTAGAGCTGGATGTAGGGCTGAGCTCCCCGGAGCGGCTTGGCTGCAGAGCTAGGTTACCTCTGCGGGAGAAGTAGTCTGAAGAGCGTGATGGGAAAGTGCTGGGCTCTGGGGAGCTCTGGGATGGTCAGGCTTGTACCCTGGGACTGTGCTGAAGGGCTGTGAGGGCCTTCACATGTCCCCCATACCCTAGGATCCAGCGGGTGCTCGCCACTGCTCCTAGGGCCTTCCCTGAAGGATGGGAATGGCTCAGAGGTGGAGTTCAAGTTATGGTGTGACAGACCGAGACGTGCTGTTGAGTTTGGTGTAAGCTCAACCAATTACTTTTTATTTGTATTATACCTCCCAGAGCCGTGGTGCTAGGCGCTGTACAGACCCAGCATGGAAAGATGGCCCCAGTCTCAAAGAGCTTCTGGGCTAAGTATAAGAGAAGAAGCACTAGGTGGGGGAGCACGAAGCAATGATCAGACAGTGCTGGTCAGCCCAGCGGGCTGTGGTCCAGAGGTGCTAGAACTAGGGGAACTGGGGGTGTGGCAGCACCCCCTGGTTTGAAGTGGTTTTCATGATATTCAGGGTTACA
The DNA here is from genome assembly GCF_027887155.1 of Malaclemys terrapin pileata. Lineage (NCBI taxonomy): Eukaryota > Metazoa > Chordata > Testudines > Emydidae > Malaclemys > Malaclemys terrapin. Next base: position 30,055,897 of record NC_071511.1, on the reverse strand, counting down.
GTTTGGTTCAATGGCTCTCAGCTCCCCCACTATATGCATTATTCTAGCGCCCCTGCCATGGTCTCCCTTGTTCTAGCATTTTGAGGCAGGGTGAATAGCAGAGGGATCTTGTAGTGAGGAGTTCCCCAAGCCTGTTTGGTGTTGTGTCCTCACAACTGGAAGGTGATAATAGCTGCCATCCAGGAGGTCTTTGATTTATAGGCCTGGCTACAGCTGATAGGTGTGCTAAGCGCCTTTCAGACTAAATGGAAGGAAGAGCAATTAATCTCCTCTTTGAAGTGAGAGCTGGAGAAGTGGAGCACTGCCTCAGACAAGGCTGATCAGAAGCGAAATTGTGTAGTCTCAGGGGTTTCTGATTGCCGGTTCCGGGGCTGGGGTGCTGAATGGTTGCAGCAGCGTCTGGATGGGAGAGCCAAATAGTGAGCAAGGCAGTCACAAGAGTGACTCTACGTGAGAGACAGGGCTTCTTGGGCACAGGACTGGCTGGAGACTTGTGTGGGGATTTCAGACCAAGTCAACTACCAGCTCTTTGTTCCTCCTGTGCTCAAGGAACAAAACTTTCTCTGTATGCTTAGAAAATGAACAGGATGGCACCAAAGAAATAGCGGACTGGGACCATCTATTTCTTCTCCAAATGGGAATAATCTGGCAAGCCCCTGGCTACCAGCAATCAGCCTGGGATGAAGAGGCACCAGCATTAAGCATTTCCCATTGATCGTTCCTGAATTTGCCACCTTCCTGGCACATTCCCTGTCCCCTCATTTCTACATTTGGAAGCAGGGTGAACGGCAGTGGGATCCAGTGGCCATGAGTTCCCCAGGCTAATGTGATGAAGAAATAGATCCATCCGAAATTTTAAAAACACCCTTTTGAGAACTGAAGTTGGATCTTCCTGAGATGCCTCAGGCTTTGCCTGACCGAAGGGTGGGCGCTGGGTCCAGAGGCTGGGAACAGCAGCTGCCCTGTGCCAGGAGAAATGGAAATGATTAATAAACCATAATAGCAGCAATTCACATCATCTGTTTGTGTGACTGGAGGAGCAGGGTGAAATTGTTAATTAATTGCTGTGATTGCCACTCTGCCAGTGCCCCTCAATCCCCACCCACAGCCCCCTGCGGTCCCAGCCCTGGGCTCCACCCCCATGAACTCTGCTAATGCTCCTCAATCCTGACCTGCAGCCCCCCCCCCCCCCCCACTGGGATTGAGGGGCACTGGCAGAGCTGGGGGTGGAGCCTGGGCTCGGATAGCAGGGGGCTGTGGGTCAGGGTTGAGGGGCACTGGCAGAGCTGGGGGGGTGGGAGGCCAGAGTAGGAGTTTGCAATGCAATGGGGGGCATTGTCCCATAGCGTTCCATGGACATCATATCCACTGCTGCCCCCTCCCCCGCAGTCAGCAATTGCCCCAAGGGGCTGTTAATTAGGGGCTACGGTCACTCTCCAGATTCCCCTGGGAATGGAGCGTCCCCTGCCTTGGCAGAGCAGGCATCTGGCCGAGCTGAGAGTGTGAGCTGCTTAAATCAGAGCTCGCCTGCCTCCAGCTCCAAAGAAACCAGACTGTTACGCTCCCCCCATCCCATGCCATGGCTTGAAGCCTGGCATCAGTTTCCCAGCTGCTCTGCCTGTCTGTACTGCATGGGGTGGTAACCCCAGCAACAGTGCTGTCAGTCACCCTATATTTGGCAGGGGGGGTGGGGGGAACAGCACTGGATCCATTGCCCATGAAAATGAGGGACGTGATTGGAGAGGGGCAGGTAACAGGCAAAGCTACGTCATTGAGCTGCCATTGCCATACAAACTCACACACCCCAGCTCTGCCGCTGCCCCTCAATCCCGACCCACAGCCCCCTGCTATGCTAGCCCTAGGCTCCCCCACAGCTCTGCCGGTGCCCCTCAATCCCGACCAACAGCTCCCTGCTATGCTAGCCCTAGGCTCCCCCACAGCTCTGCCGGTGCCCCTCAATCCTGACCAACAGCTCAGGGCCGCCCAGAGGATTCAGGGGGCCTGGGGCAAAGCGGCGCTTGTACTCACCCAGCGGCAGCGGGTCTTCGGCGGCATTTCGGTGGCGGGGGGCCCTTCAGTTGCTCTGCGTCTTTGGCAGCACTGAAGAACCCACCACCGAAATGCCTCCACACACTCGGAGCGACTGAAGGGCCCCCCCACTGCTGAAATGCCGCCGAAGACCCAGACCGCTGCTGGGCCAGGGCTCGCGGGGCATTTCGGCAGCGGGGGGGCCCTTCAGTTGCTCTGCGTCTTTGGCAGCACTGAAGAACCCCCCCGCTGCTGAAGACCCAGACCGCCGCCGGGCCAGGGCTCGCAGGGCCCGTGCAGGGCCTGGGGCAAATTGCCCCACTTGCCCCCCCCCCCCCGGGCAGCCCTGCAACGGCCCCCTGCTATGCCAGCCCTAGGCTCCCCCACTGCTCTGACGGTGCCCCTCAATCCCAACCCGCAGCCCCTTGGGGTCCCAGCCTGCTGGGATAACCCCCTCTGACTCAGCAGACACAGTGTGGTATAGTAGAGGTGGCCTTGGGCTAGGTCTTGGGACTTGTGGGTCCTGTATAGAGTCCTGCCACTGAACTTGGGCAAGTCCCTTTGTCACTCCCTGCCTCAGTTTCCCCTCTCACTCCTTGTTTAGATTGCGAGCTCTTTGGGCCAAGGACTGTCTCTCGCTGTAGGTCTGTGGAGCACCAGGCACAATGAGGCCGTGATTGGTTGGGGGTTTCTGGGTACAACTCTAACACTAATAATGAAGTTGGCTCTCTGCTGAGCGAAAGCATTTAAAATTTCTGCCTGAGTTCAGGGCGTCTGACTTGTTCAGATTAGAAATAAGGCACCAGTTTTTAGCAGTGTGGGTGATTAAACATTGGAGCAAACTCCCAAGGGAAGTGGTGGATTCTCCAGACTGGCGGCCTTGCTGGGAGATGCTTAGGCAACCCAAGTGGCTGGGCTCAATACAGGGGAACTGCATGTCAGTCTGCCTGTGCTACACAGGAGGGCAGCCTAGATTGTCTCATGGTCCCCTCTGGCCTTAACTCTGGGAGTTTCTGGCTCTGTTTTAAAATAGCTCCTTTATTGTAGCCATGTGCCTCAGTCCCAGCCTGTGGTTAGAGCTGGGAGACAGGGTGCCCTAGTTCTAGCCCTGACTCTGGGAGGACAGTGGGGTCTAGTGGGTTAGAGTGGGAAACATGACTCCCACCCCCATGCGCTAACCCCTTAATCACAGACCTGGGAAGAGAACCCAGGAGTCCTGACTCCCATTTCCCCCCCTCCCCCTCTTACTAGGCCCCACTCAGAATCTCTCTGTCTATGTGAAGGCAAGATCTGAGCTGCCTGGGGTTAGGTCACAGGCAGGTGCATTTAAAACAGCTGCGTTTATAACCCAGCTTTGAGTTCATGGATCATAAAATATCGATCACCCCATAACGTGTGCATGTTGCAGGGGCTGATGGTCTGTTAGAGCCCTCGTCAGGCGTTTGTCCTATTGACTGAGTGTTGAAGGCTCGCTTGTCACTTTGATGGCGCTGTAAAAACCTCAATCCTTATCGTTATGATTCTGTTATTGGTCACACACCAGGACCCTGCCATGCTGGAGGCTGTCCAGACCCTAGCTGAGATCTGGGCCCTGCTCAGACACATGGTGAGAGACAGATCCTGCTCCCAAGGCTCACTGTCTGAGTAGACAAAGGGTGGGAGGAGAAACAGAGGCACGGAGAGACGAAGGGATTAGCCCAAGGGCAGTAGCAGAGCCAGGAGTGGAACCCAGAGTCCTGACTCCCAGGCCAGTGTTGTTGAACTAGGGCTAATATTCTAAAGTGAGACCTCTGATCTTGACCTGAAGACACCATATGCTGGAGTATCTGCTATGTCCCTGGGTCAGCTGTTTAATGGTTAATCCCCCTCCCTCTTAAATATCTGCACCTGATTTCCAGCCTGTTTGTCCAGCTCCAAACCAATCGGTAATGGGGGGTGGGGGATTTGCCCATTCTATCTCCTAACGGTCCGTAGGAGGGTATTTTGGTCCTGGGCTCTAATCCGCGGGGAGCAGGTTCTGGAGAGCAGAGAGCTCTTCGAGGCAGAATGAGATCCCTTGGCTGGGAAGTGAAGCTGGACCAATTCAGGTTAAAGTGAGGCCAGATGTTTTTAAGTGGAAAGGGGATTCACCATTGAAACACCTGACCCAAGGGATGGGGTGGATTCTCTGTCATGTGGAGCCTTTAAATTGAGACTGGATGTGTTTCTCTGAAGCATTCGGGATCGGCCACAGCTGGAGACAGGGCCCGTGTGCTGAGGTGGTTCAGCGACTCCTCTCTAGCTGCCTGGCTGGTGGGTCTTGCCCAGATGCTCAGGGTCCAGCTGATCACCAGATTGGGGGTTGGGAAGGAATTTTCCCCTGGTCAAGATTGGCAGGGACCTTGGGGGTTTTCACCTCCCTCTGCAGCATGGGGCAGGGGTCGCCTGCTGGGATCCGCGGGGCGTGACTCACCTCAGCAATTCCCTGCAAGTGCAGGGGCCTGGGGTATTGGAGGCCCCTCAGCTCCCCTGTTCTCTGCCTGGGACTCACAACAGGCAGGGCTCCTGAGGATCGAAATATGTCTAACTAAAGTCTTTCTGCTCAATTCAGGGGGAACTGGCTGAGATAGAATTGCCTGTGCTAGACAGGATGTCAGATTGGATGATCTATTGGTCCTTTGTGGCCTAAAACTCATTGAAACCCAAAAGCTGAGCTCTAGCTCGCCCACCAGCTCTGCGCTGGAGGCAGGAGTGACTGGGGTAGATTCTCCTGAAGGTCAAATTGGGTGAACTGGATGGTCCCGTACAGTTTTGAAACCCAGAAGGAGCCGAGCCCAACAGAACTGACACATTTTGTCAGCTGTTAGGGGCAGGGTTGATCTTTGTTCTGTTTGTACAGTGCCTAGCACCAGGGCATCATGGTAATCCAGATAACGCCTCCCTCTCATCAATCAAACCTCTATAGAATTTACCATGCTAGGCCAGAGCTTATGTTGTAGGCAGAGCCCTGGCAGTGAGGGGAGTGTATTTTGTTGGTGGAGCTCAGCAGAATATTGGGAACCCTCCTTAATTCCAATGCAAGAGATCAGACCGGATTAGAAGAAGGTTATTAAAATCTATTCACCATCCTGAGAAGTAGCTGGCCTAAGCATGTGCCTTGATAGAGCTGGGTGGAATTCGTCATGTGAAACGCTTTTCAGCAAACAATGCACATTCGGTAACACTAAAACATTTCATGAATTTCTGTCTTTTTTTTGCAGAATTGTTCATTTCTGGAAAGAAATCCCCCAAATTAAAAAATGTTGAAAAGGCCAATTTTGGAGGGAGAAGGGGAATTCTTTACATTCAGAACAGCTTTTCGTCTCAGATTTTCCTTTAATTTGACTTTAACATTTTCAAAAAGTTCAATTGAAATAAAACTCAGGAGGGCGAAGTGGCAGGGGGGTAAGGAGAGGAAATGATTTTGGTTGAACAGAACATTGTTTCGACAAAATTGAAGTGAAAGTTTTAGTTCAACCCCAAACAGATTTCTTCTCCATCTTGATTTACCAAACAATCAGTTCAGACTGAATTTTTATTTTGCTATTTCAAACTAGCCAAGGCACTGGAAAATCTGTGTGTTGGGGTTTTTTTTGCTTTCTTTTTTACCCAACTCGCCAAGCTAGAGAGGATCGGGGACTTGAGGATGCCTTGATGTTAGCTGTTCTGTTTCTTTGGTGTACTCTTCGTTGTGTTGTCTGTCCTGAGGCTACAATGTAGCTGGTAGAACTTGTTCTTAGGAATGATTGTTCCTTCAGTTTTCCTTTGTCCCTCTTTGGGATCTTGCAGCCACCCCAAATTTCTCCCTCAGTGGCCATTGAGCTAAACTTGGCATATTTATAGAGCCCTGCAAATCTGCAGATATCCACTCGCGGATCTCTGCTTTATATCTGCGGATCATTTTTGCAGATTGGATGCAGATACAAATTTTGTATCTGTGCAGGACTCTACATATTTAATGCTTTAAGATTGTGAGTATTAGCTCTACCTTCAGTTACGAGTTTCTAAAGGCTCAAAATCAAGAGGCAAATAAACCCTCCAAATTTTTTTTTAAGATCGCTTGATAATTAAACCAAATGTGATTTCTCCCCCCCCCTCCCCCCAGGGGGGGAAGGAGGCCCTATTTATGACTTTGAATGCTTGAACTTGGCTCTATGGGACTATGTAAAAACAGCTCCCTGTCTTCTGAGCGCTCCCACTCAGGCATGTTCAGAATTGGACTGGCTGGGGCCTGCAAACTGGATTTAGGCCTGGCTTGTGCATCACACAAGCGCCATCACTGGCTAAAATCCCAGCTTTGTGGCCCCGGTTCAGCAAAGCACATCGAGGGCAGCTTTCAAATGCCTAAATGGGAGTTACTTGCCCTATTGAAAGTCAATAGGATTTAGGCTCCTAACAGCCTTTTTAAAAAGGTCCCATAAGAACTTGTAGTTAAGTACCTGCTTGAGTAATCCCTTTGCTGTTCAACACAGCATTTAAATGCAGGCTTAACTTATGATTGTAGGTAGTATTTCTGTAGCATCCGGAGGCCCTCAGATCACGGGAGAGGGGCATCGTGCTGGGCACTGCACAGACCCGGGGCCCCGTCATGCAGTTCAATGCACGGGTAGGCAGTGAGAGACAGTCCTTGCCCTGAAGAGCAATAGACAAAGGATAGGAGAGGAAACTGAGGCACTGAGCAGGGAGGGGACTGTCCTGCCACTCTGTGCCTCGGTTTCCCCTTTTGTATAATAATGGGGGTGCCAATCCTGGCCTGTGTTTGCCAGTGACTTTGAAACTGGTGGTTAGAAAACCCTGTGTGATCCCAAAGGGCAATAGAATCCATGCACCCGCAGATCCCCAGCTCTGTGGGGACAGTGGGGGACACTGGAGGAGGAGAGGCTATGGCGGGTGATGTGGGATATGATGCGGGGCCCCATGTGAGGTAACAGACTATGGGGATCAGAGGCCCCAGTTGGGGGTTATTTGGGGACACTTGGGCTCTATGGAGGAGGTTAGGTTCTGGTGGACACTGGCACTGCTGTGGTCAGTTGAAGGTTAACACAAGCTCTCCTCCTCCGCTCTCTTGGCAGCGTGGACCTGGTGCATGCCCAGATCCACATCGCGGAGGGGAAGAGCCTGGCAGAGTTGGGCCTGCGGCAGGACAGCATACGCATCAATGGCTGTGCCATCCAGTGCCGCGTCACCACCGAGGACCCCTCCCGTGGCTTCCAGCCCGACACCGGCCGCATTGAGGTAGGACACCGCCCCGCTTCTGTGCGGGGGCCGACCAGGCTCAGTTTGGCGCCTTGCTGGGGAAGGGCAGAGTGCAGATCTGCTCTTGGTTGGAGAACAGTTTGACTTGACATTGAAAAGCGAAAATTTTCAGCCCAAACCTGGATGATTTGTAAAGAAACAATTTGGCCCCAAACGGGGAGACTTCTGGCTGAAAACTGCTGAAAATCCAGCACGCTTTCCCCAGAACTGTAACATTTCCAGCCAGGAACTTCCAAATTCTGAAAGGCGTCTGGCCCCACACTGGTCAATTTTCAGTTTTTAATGAAAAATCTACAATTCTGAGGCTGGTGGAAACTTTCCGTGGGATTCTCTGTATGTGGGAAACCTCATTTTCCTTCCTAAAAAAGCTTTGGGGGAAATATTCTCCCCAAGTGATGGATGCTGCCAGCAGCATAGGGGTGTATGTGAGAAGAGGAGAAAGTGAGGGGGCTGTGTGTGTGTTAGAGGTACAAGGGGGTGTTATCCTCAGTACTGTGTGTGAAACTCAGTCTGGAGACAGATTTTAATCCACTGGCAAGCATGTGTTAAAGTCCACCTCTGTGTCTGATCCATGGAAGCTAGCAATGGGATCTAGTGGTGAGAGCCAGCTCTGGGATGGGAATGGGAGTGGGAGTTAGTGGGTTAGAGTTGGGGGGTGGGGGAGCGGCTCAGAGTCAGGATTCCTGGGTTTTATCCCTGACTGTTGGAGGCTTCAGCATGTGAAGATCAACCTGCTAGTTTCCTTCTTGGCGGTTCGCATTCCCTGGCATTGTGCTAGATTCTCTGGGGCGCTGGCGATAAACAGAAGCACTTGTATTCCGTCTGCATGACAGGCTGCTCCATTCAAACCCCGGGCGTGGGCGTTCGGCTGTTCAAACTCCCTGTTCCCTTCCTAACGACGCGACAGCTCTTGCCACTCAAACTAACAACTGGGGATCACTGCAAAAGAGTCTGGCACGGATACACCCCCCTGGCAGCAGGAGAGGAGGGGCTGTGAGAGCCCCACCGATTCTGCTCTCTTGACTGGGCTGGGGAGTAGAAAAGCGGGGGGCTAGGATCCTTGCCTGAGCATGTGTGTGCATTCAGATGTGCTGGGAATGGTGGGAGTGTCAGTAGGGGCATGGTGGGTACCGGGAATTTGTTTTGTAGGAGTGGCGTAGGCCCTTACCCCAGGGTTGGATGGGTAGGGCTGTGTGTGTGTTGGTGGGGACCCTTGGATTTCCCTTGGGGAAGGGGCAGCAAGGGGATAGCTTGGCTCTCCAGGTGGTGTACACGCTTTGTCGATCCATACTACACAATCACAGGGTGGCAACTAAAATTATTAGAGACCTAGTAAAACTCCTGCAAAGAAAGATTGACTAGATGGGGTTTGCTCACTGTAGAGAGGAGATGAATTCGAGGGGACATGTTTAAAGTCTGTATAATAATATTCAGTGTTACAGCAGTTAATGGCAGTAGCTAATTTTGGAGGCAAAACTCATACTCCAAGGTTTAAACCAATCTGTGACTGGTAAACAGTAACACAAATAATTAAGTGCCCTGCAGCCAGGTTGCTCATAGACTTTTTTAAGGCCAGGAGAGACCCTTGGCCATCTTGTCTGACCTCCTGTAGGACACAGACCTGCAAAATTCACCCAGCTCCCCTTGTATTGAGCCCAGTCAGTTGTGTTGGACTAAACCATCTTCCAGAAAGGCACCAGTCCGGATTTGGAGACACCAAGAGCTGGAGAATCCACCCCAGCCCTTGACAGTTTGTTCCAATGGTTACTCATCTGCACTGTTTTCTGTGATAATTGGACCAGCCAATAAGTTGGCTGCAATATTGAAAAGGCCGATGAGTCAAAATGGCCACATTTCAGGGGAGCGGGTCAGTTTCAACAAAGCTTTTGATAGAAACCTGCTGTTTTTCTCTTGGCTCCCCCGGCTCCTTGGTGGCCTGCCTGGCAGGGAGCTTGGAAGCTGGGGCCTAGCGAGCTCCCCAGCAGTGTAGTTTGTTTCGGAAACACCAGAACGTTCTGTCTGTGGGAATGTTCTGGTGTTTCCAGAACAAACGATTGTGGAATTCCACTTCCGCAAAGTTCTGACGTTTCAGTTTTCGGCCTCATTCAGGACAAAAAGGTGATGGAAACCCCAGTTTTTTTGCCAGCCAGCTATACTGCTTATTCTCTCTCATTTGATTATTGTTTGTGTTATGGTAGCACTCCTGTTGTGCCGGGTGCTGTCTGGATCCTGACTGAGTTCGGGGCCCCTTTGGGCCAGGCACTGCACAGACACCCGAGAGACAGTCCCTGCCCTGAAGAGCAGGAGAGAGGAAACTGAGGTACAGAGAGGGGAAGGGACCTGCCAAAGGTCAGTGGCAGAAGTAGGAATAGAACCCAGGAGTCCTGACTCCGAGTCCAGTGCTCTGTCTGCTGCCTCCCTTCATTTTGGTCTCCAAATGAGCTGTCACTCAAGATCCTGCTTAGCGGGAGCCTGGAGAATGTCTAAACCTCCCACTTTGCTCCTGCAGTTGGATTCATCGTGCGGCGAACGTGGCATTATCTAATTCCAACCCTGCCATGCTTTCAGGGATCCCACTCTGAGCAGACGCTGTCTCGTCTACTGCCTTCCATGCCTCGTTAGCCGGCCTGGTCGGCCGCTCTTCTGGACACACCGCTGTCTCCCACGTTGATTCTCGTTAGCTGCTCTGTGGGCCAGTGGTTTCAATTTCCTGCTTTCAGCGATTCCCAGAGCTTTTCAGATGCAGCCACTTATTAGAACAAGGGGCCCTGTACCATGGAGCCTGAGTCTTCTAGACGGAGCAGTTGCCTGGTTTTATTTATAACCTACCTTAAGTGCTTACCTGGACACCTGTTACCATAATGTCTCAGCACCTCGCAATCTCAAAAGCATTTACCCTCACCACACTGTGGGAGATAGGGAAAGATGAATGATCCCCATTTTACAGATCGGGAAACTGAGGCCCAGAGAGGCTGGATGCTGGTCCAAAGTCTCCCAGAGAGTCTGTGGCAGAGCAGGGAATTTCATAGTTTAAGGCCAGAAGGGATCTATAGATTACCCAGTCTGACCTCTTGTCTATCTCAGGCTGTTCAATTCCCCCTGTATTGAGCCCCAAGACAGTAGTTAAACCAAAGCATTTCAGCCATCAGGAGACTAATCGGTTGTGAGCCCCAGGCAGGGAACAGGAGAGACCAAAGGGCTCCAAAGGCCCCTGCGCTGAACCATGCCCAGCTGATCTCAGCAGGTGACCTGTGCCCCATGCTGCAGAGGGAGGTGAAAACCCCCAAGATCTCTGCCAATATGACCTGGGGGAAATTCCTTCCCAAACCCCAGTCTGATGATCAGCTGGACCCTGAGCATGTGGGTAAAACCCACCCACCAGGCAGCTAGAGAGAGGATTCTGGCCCATGCCACCCAGTGACCCATCTCCAGGAGTGGCTGATCCCTGATGCTTCAGATGAAAGCAAAATCCCTACCCCCACCCCCCAACCCACAATACATCTGGCCAGCTGTGCATGGGTGGGAAAAACTACTTGAATCAAAATCTCTCAAAACACAGGCTAGAACTTCTAACCCAGGGATCGGCAACCTTTGGCCCACGGCCCACCAGGGTAAGCCCCGTGGTGGGCCGGGCCGGTTGGTTTACTTGCTGTGTCCGCAGGTTTGGCCGTTCCCGGCTCTCACTGGCTGCGGTTCACCGTTTCAGGTCAATGGGGGCTGCGAGAAGCTGCAGCCAGCACATCCCTTGGCCCGCACCGCTTCCTCCAGCCCCCATTGGCCGGAACGGCAAACTGCGGCCAGTGGGAGCCACGATCGGCCGAACCTGCGGACGCGGCAAGTAAACAAACAGGCCTGGCCTGCCAGGGGGCTTACCCTGGCGGGCAGCGTACCAAAGGTTGCCGATCTGTGTCCTAACCATTGGGCTATCCTCGCTCTCTCAACTGATTGCCACGTATGCTGCAGTGTTTCTTCCATTGTCAGGCTCTCTGCAGATTCAGGCTGCTTTCCTGCATCAGTTACACCTGGCGCACATCCCCCACCCCTCTCAGAGCGATCGGCTCGGGCTCTCTGCAGACTTAGGCAGGCATTGCTGCATCGCTTGCAATAAGCACAAGGCACCCGTTCATCCACTTGCTTGGCGGCTTGCTGGAGTGAAGTCTTTCTGCAGTACCACACTCCGTGCCAGGATTCATCTAGCTCTGGAATGCCCTTGCATCTCTTCTCTCAGCAGCGTGAGCCACCCACCAGGATGTCGTGACTTCTGCTAATTTAACATCTCCTCCGGCTTCTGCTGGGTGCAAAACAGCATCATCAGCAAGCTCCACACAGGACTCCTGGGTTCCGTGTCTCACTGTGGGACGGGAGTGTGGTCTGGGGGGTTAGATCAGAGACGGCTGGAAGCCAGGACTCCTAGGTTCTGTTCTCTGAGGTCAAGTGATGCGAGGCGGGGAGATGAGAGCTGATCTGGGTGAATTTGGGATGTGATCCAGCTGGCTTAGACTCCCTGTGGTCTGGGTCTGAGCAGGGAGCTTATCGGCCTGTGCTGTTAAGGTTGGCTGGCTCGGCAAATTAGCCAGCTCTCTGCCTTGACCAGTGTCCTTGGCCTGGAGCGCAGCGCCGCTAGCTCGGTATCTGCTAGCAGTTTCTGTTCCGTCTCACACGCAGCCGGTTCCAGCTCCGATTGAAAAGCCCTGGGGATTAAGGAGGAGACGCGTGCATCTGCAGCTGTCTCTTAATCATTAACTAGGAGTAGGAAATAATATTATAGCAAAGTCTGCAGATCCCCCCACGAGCAGGGCCCAGTTGGGCTGGGCTCCGCACATACACAGTGAGGGACTGTACCTGTCCCCCAGATCTTATAATCTCATGGACAAAGGGTGGGAGGGAAACACAGGTACCAAATGGGGAGGGACTTGCCTCAGGTCACACAGCAGGTCAGAGACAGCTCTGGGAACAGAAGCCAGGAGTCCTCCTGACTTCCACCCCCCTGCTCTAGCCATGGGCCCCCTCTCCCCTCCCCGAGCCAGAAAGAGAATCCAGGATTTTGGCTGAAATCCCCTTTGTTGTAGCCATTAGACTATACTCCCTGCCAGAGCTCTGGTGGGATGTATGGGGGGCCAGGCCTCCTGGGATCTATACTCTAGTCAGAGTAGAAGGGATGGTGGCCAGGACTCCTGGGTTCCTCTCCAATTGTGGGAGGAGAGTGGGGGTAGGGGTTAGTGCAGGAAGTCCAGACGCAGGTAGTGAGTGTGATTAGACTCTGGGCCCTATCCCAGCCCCTGCCACCCCCACTGTGTTCTCAGCCCTCCCTACTCTACCCCCCACCCCTCGCAGCACTCACTCGTGACCTCCTCCTTCCTGCAGGCTGGGTGATTGAGCTCAGAGGGAGTTAGCTGGGCCCTGGCCGCTGACCTAAGCCACTCTCTGAGGAGGTCTCTGCTGCTCCACACATCAGAGCTCTGGAGGGCGGGACAGATTCTTGGCGTGGGAGGCAGCATGGTCCAGTGGATGGGGGCTGGGCTGGGAGCCAGGATTCCTGGGTTCCCATCTTGCCTGTTGAGAGGGTTAGAGCAGGGCTGAGCTGGGATTCAGGACTCCCGACTCCTTACTTGCTTTGTGCTTCTATGGGCCCAAAGCAGAACGACTGTGAGCTCCCTTTGGCTGCAAGGGCAGTTGGGGAGTTGAGCCATCAATCACGTCTGCTTTACTGAGCCGAAATTCTGCCCGGCTTCCCCTTCGCCTCAGTGCTTCACCGCTGCCTTTCTGCACAGAGCCAAGGGGGTTGAGGCGGCTGGGCTGCTGCTTAGTGCCTGCGAGCAGGAGGAAGGAGAAGGTAATTGACACGGCACAGAGTAGCGCTCTGCTCCGTGGTAGCAGGGTGTGGGCTGGGGGTTGGCCAGGCTGATCCGGCCCGTACACTGTTTAAGCTGGGATGGAGAGCGCTTTTGAAGTGCAGTGCAGGTTGGGGAGGTCTGTCTGGCAGCTCAAATGGCAGAGACTTCTGTCAGGGCTTTGGTCCCTTCTGTTACCCTAAAAACATTGGAAGGAGCAACTGTGCACTTATAAAATCACAGACATGTGGGGCTGGAAGGGGTCTGGAGAGGTGATCTAGTCCAGGCCCCTCCACTGAGCCAGAACCAAGTAAACCTAGACCATCCCTGACAGGGGTTTGTCCAACCTGTTCTTAAAAACCTCCAATGACGGGGAGTCAACTCCAGAGCTTAGCTGCCCTTTGAGTCCGAAAGTTCTTCCTCATATCTGGCCTAAATCTCCTCCCTTGCTGCAGATCGAGCCCATTATGTCTTGTCCTACCTTGAGTGCCCATGGAGAACTGTTGATCCCTGCCCTCTTCGTAGCAGCCCGTAACATACGGGAATACCTTTGGCAGGCCTCTCCTCAGTCACTCGGTTGTCTCTTCTCAGGGCTAAACAGGCCCATTGTTTTTTCTTTTCCTCACAGGTCAGGTTTTCTAAACCTCTTCTCATTTTTGTTGCTCTCCTCTGGACTCTCCGGTTGGTCCTCATCTTTCCTGAAGTGTGGCACCCAGAACCGGACACAGTACTGCAACTGAGGCCTCACCAGTGCCGAGCAGAGCAGGGCAGTTACCGCCCAGGTCTTGCATACAACACTCCTGTTAATACACCCCAGAATATTTAGCCTTTTTTGTGACAGCATCATCTTGTTGACTCCTATTCAGTTTGTGATCCGGTATAACTCTGGATCCTTCTCAGCAATATTACTGCCTCGCCAGTTATTCCCCATTTTGTAGCTGTGCATTTGATTTTTTCCTTCCTATGTGCAGTGCTTTGCATTTGTCTGTATTGCATTTCATCTTGTTAATTTCAGACCAGGTCTCTAATTTGTCAAAGTTGTTTTGAATTCTAAGCCTGTCCTCCAAAGCACTTGCAACCCCTCCCAACTTGGTGTCATTTGCAAATATAAGCCTACTCTGCACTCCATTATCCAACTCATTAATGAAAATAGTGAACAGAACCAGGACTGACCCCTGTGGGATCCCACTAGATATGCCCTCCCAGTTGGACAGTGAACCATTGATAACTATTCTTTGAGTACAATCTTTCAACCATTTGTGCACCCTCCTTATAGTAATTTCACCTATGCTACATTTCCTTAGTTTGTTTATGAGAATGTCACTTGGGAGTGTGTCAAATACCTTACTAAAATCAAGATACATTGCGTCTACTGCTTCCACCCCATCCACTAGGCCAGTAACACTGTCAAGAAGGAAATTAGGTTGGTTTGGCATGATTCGTTCTTGACAAATCCATGCTGGCTATTCCTTATAACCCCATTATCCTCAGGGTACTTACAAATTGATTGTTTAATAATCTGTTCCAGTATCTTTGCAGGCGTCAAAGTTAGGCTGACTGGTCTATTATTCTCTGTGTCCTCTTTGTTCCCTTTTTTTAAAGTTAGATACTATGTTTGTCCTTCCCCGGTCCTCTGGGACCTCACCTGTCCTCCAGGAGTTCTTGAAGGTAATTGCTTCAGCTAGTTCCTTAAGTACCCTAAGATGAATTTGATCAGGCCCTGCCGACTTGAATACATCTAATATCTCTAAATATTCTTTAACCCATTCGTTCCCTGTTTTGGCTTGTGTTCCTTCCCCTTTGTTTTTAATATTACTTGGGTTGAGTATCTGCTAAGTAGAGGACCAGCACTTTCCTTCATCTTTCTATTGGTCCTAATGTATTTAAAGAGCCACTTCTTGTAGCCTTTTATGTCCCTTGCTGGGTATAACTCATTTTGCGCCTTAACCTTTCTGATTTTTGTCCTTACATGTTTGTGCTGTTCTTTTGTGCTCCTCCTTAGCAGTTCCTCCACGTTTCCACTTTCTGTGGAATCCACTGTTTAATTTACATTGAGGTCTTGCCTAGCTCTAATCAAGCTGGGTGGGAAGGCCCCCCTTCATGCCAGGCGCTGCACAGACTAAGGGAGTTAGGCACATGATTTCCATTGCCTCTCCAGAGGAGTCAGGCACTTACCCTGAACGCTTTTGTAAAGGCCATTAGCTGCCTATCTGCATCTTTAGACACTGTAATACCACTGTGAATCAGGCCTGGTTCCTCCTGCAGTGATTTAAATGGGAGTTGGGCACCTCAGTGCCTTCTGAGGAGCTGGGCTTAAGTGACTTCAAAAATGTTACCCAGCGGCTAGCTCAACTCTCCATTTTGGGCTGGAGGCAGGAATGGCTAGGGGAGTTCTCCAGCCTGTGGTATGTAGGAGGTCACACTGGGATGATCAGCATGGACTTCAGGCCTATGGATGTAACCATCGGCCACGGGTCTTGCCTCTGCTGGGCTATAGTTCAGGACCAGAGGAGAAGCGGTGTGTGGGGACAGCTGGATGTTGGAGAGGGGGCTGAGAAGAGCCACCACAATGATCTGAGGGCTGGAAAAAATGTCTTAGCGTGAGAGACACCATCTGCTTAGCTTCTCGTAAAGAAGAGCAAGGGCTGACGTTTCTCCCCTTCATGGGGAGAAGATCCCAGGGTTCTTCAGCCTAATGGAGTGAAGCCAAACCAGAACCCTGGTCTGGAAGTTAAAGTCAGACACGTTCCAAGGAGAAATCGGGCACAGCGTTTTAGCAGTGCGGGCGCTTAACCAGCGGCACAAACTCCCAAGGGAAGGGGGTGGGGGTTCTTCTCCTGAGTCTCCAAATCCAGCCTGTCTGGAAGATGCTTTAATGAAACACAAGTGACTGGGCTCAATAGAGGAGGACCTGGGTGACCTTCTCTGGCCTGTGCTATCCAGGATGCCAGAGTCCCTTCTGGCCATAAATCTATGGATCTATGGACTTGACAATCCCAGAATTATGCTTGGAAAGCAGCTGAGCCCCTGCGAATAGATGTATTTCAGTTCACATCTGCTCCCTGAGCCTGGAGTGCAGAGCTAGCTAAAGAGCCCAGGCTGGATTTGGCATCTGCTCGGGAATCCTGGCGGCTGCGGCTGTGTTGTGTGTGATCGTTTTATTAGCGTAAACGCTGCAGACATACACAGTCTGGCGAGGGCTCCTCCACTCGCAGGCTGAGGCTTTCTCCTCCGAGAAGGGGGGGCTACCTTCAGCACTTAGCAGAGGTGAAGTGGGGCATACTGGGAAAGAGAACTCTCAGTGGTAGGAGGGGTGAGTGGGTGTCTTAGAGGCAGTATGGTGCAGACTACTGGACAGGGACTTGGGAAATCTGCCCACCTCTACTATGTGACGTTGACATAGCCCTTCGCCTCCCTGTGCCTCGGTTTCCCCATCTGTAAAACTGAGCAAAATGGCATTGATCTCCTCAGCAAAGCACTTTGGGATTTCTGGCTTTAAAGCACTAAAGATAAAAGGCTGGTCCCTAGGAGTCCCACCAGTTTCCTCCATCTAAACCACACGTTTGACTGCTGTTCGAGATCCATGCCGGGGCTGCGGCACGGCATTGCTGATCGCTAGCATCACTCCCAAGTTCACCTCTCCCTCCAGCTGGGTAACTCAGCCACAATCCTGCTTGCCCTGGGCTATTGAAAAGCTCCAATTTTTCTGAAGGCAATGGGTTTTTCTTTCAGACTTTGCAAGGAAAAGGGTGTGTATGTGTGTGTGTTGAGGGTGGGGACTGTTAAACTGATACAGCACAATACCGACAGTGCCAAAGAGCGCTTTGAATGATGTCTCTAAACAGCAGAACAAACTCCTTGCTTGGGTGCCTTTTCCGACTGTTCCATTTGCAGGCGCTAGTCCCCTAGGCAAGGGAGTAGGATAGGAAGATGCTATGGCATTCAGGCTGCTGCTTTAATTTGGTGGGTTTTTTTCATAGAACCATAGAATTTTATTTTATTTATTAAGACCAGAAGAGACCATTCTGCACGTCCAGTCTGACCTCCTCCTGCACGTCTTGCTCTTGGTCTCAGGGTCCAGCTGATCACAAGATTGGGAGTCAGGAAGAAATTTCCACCTGGTCAGATTGTTAGGGACATTAGAGGTTTTTCGCCTGCCTCTGCCAGCATGGGGCACAGGTCACCTGTGGGGATCATCTCAGCAATTCCCTGCCATGTCAGGGGTGTCAGGAATGGGAGGCCCCTCGGGGTGCCGTTCCCTGCCTGGGGATCACAAAAGGTTAGTCTCCTGAGGACTAAGATTTTGAACTCAATATAAGGGAGTTTAGATCAAATTGAATGCCCTGTGCTGCACAGGAGGTTCAGATTAGATGATCTGATGGTCCCTTCTGACCTTAAATTCTGTGAATAACACAAGCCAGAGAATTCCCTGCCCCCTGAGCCATTCCTGGATCCAGCATAGATCTGATGGTCGAGCTAGAATTTTTAGAGAGGGGTCCAAATTCCACTGAACAACACCAAGTGATGGAAAATCCACTCTGGCCCTGGGTGAGCTGTTCAATGGTTAGTCTCTCTCCCAGTTAAAAATTGGCACCTTGTTTTTGGTCTGAATTTGTCCAGCTTCTGCTCCTAGCTGTTGGGCTGGGTTCTGCCTTTGCAATGTTAAGGGGCTGTCTGCTCTCCAGAATCTCCTCCCTGCATCGGTAATGAATCATGATCATGTTGTTAGCCAAATGGGCTCGTTTCCCCCTGGAGCTGCCCAATTACCCCAAGGAGGCACGGGAGTCGAGAAGACGGCTTCAAGTTCTTTATTGATCAGTCAGCTGAGCGGGTGTCCCCCTCGACTTATGCCAGAGGGAGGAGCACACCTTACAAGCGTAGAGCAAGCCTTTTTATACCCAGTAACAAATGACTTAACGTGCATACTTTCTGCTGACCTAAGGAATTTTTAAATTCCTTTCTAGGGGTATATAGGATACATCTGTTGGGTCCCCTTGATTGATTGCCTTTCCAGGGTCCAGGGGTAGGGGTAATGGGATACATCTGCTGGGCCTCCTTGCTGTTGGGCCTCTTTGATTGATTGTTTTGCTATACATTTATATACGGGAAATGGGGCTGTGGCCATAGGGAACAGGCGAGTATTTGGCCTTTGTTCTAACAAGGTTCTCCCCCCTTAAAAGCATTTTGAGAGCCTTATGGCCCCCAATCCTCAACTTTAACCGGTTGATATAATGCCATCATGCGTTGGCGTACAATTTGATTAG